>NC_142064.1:27537500-27880000 GCF_059756535.1 Pantherophis guttatus
ATAGACTTATAAACCGCTTCACAGTGCTTTCACAGCCCTGTCTAAGCAGTTTAGAGTCAGCATCTTGCCCCCAACAATCTGGGTCCTCATTTCACTGGCCTCGGAAGGATGGAAGGCTGAGTCAACCTTGAGCCTGGTGAGATTTGAACTGCCAAATTGCAGGCAGCCAGCAGTCAGCAGAAGTTGCCTGCAGTACTGCACTCTAACCACTGCGCCACATTGGCTCTTAATACAAAAGAAAGCACTTTTCCAAACTAATCAGAGTAGCAAAGAAGGAACCAAGGATGATAAAGTTTGATTCTCATAGAGAATCATTAAAATTATTAACCACTAATCTTGGGATTTTCAAAATTATTTCCTGTTGTATCTAATTTTGGAGTACAATAAGTGTATGGCTCCATCTGTTGTTCCACTTCCACAAGTGGTTCAAATGTTTCTAAACTTTGAGTCATAATTATTTAGACTTTTGTTGTCACTGAAATCATGTCCAATTTACTAAAGCCAAAATCTGCCATGTCTGACAGAGAACTGTCATCTAAAGAAGTATGTTACCTCATTGTTCATTAAAATAAACTGAATAGATTTACACAACCTTTCCTAATTAAAATACAGAAAGCACTTTTAATCTAAACTTCTTCAGAAATTACAGCCAAATACCAATGTAAGCTTTTCAATGAAGGCTAAATAGATTAAATAAATAAATAAAGGACATGGTGGCTCAGTGGCTAAGACCCTGAGCTTGTCGATCGAAAGGTCGGCAGTTCATCGGTTCGAATCCCTAGTGCCGCGTATCAGGGTAAACTCCCATTACTTGTCCCAGTTTCTGCCAACCTAGCAGTTCGAAAGCACGTAAAAAATGCAAGTAGAAAAATAGGGACCACCTTTGGTGGGAAGGTAACAGCGTTCCGTGCACCTTTGGCATTTAGTCATGCCGGCCGCATGACCACGGAGACGTCTTCGGACAGCGCTGGCTCTTCGGCTTTGAAACGGAGATGAGCACTGCCCCCTAGAGTCGGGAACAACTAGCACATATGTGCGAGGGGAACCTTTACCTTTACCTTAATGTTAGAGAAAGCTGGGGATAAAGTATAATGTATATTTTTTTAGGTAGATTAAAATTATGTGTTGATTGCAATTTGCAAGGTTTAAGAAACGCTGGAAATCAGCTAGAAGACAAGTATGAATTACAGTTATTAAATAACATCTCTCATTCTCTTCCCTGCATGAATGAAGCTGGATGTTACAGAAGATCTAATGAACAATGTATAAATTGTGTAGAAACACAATATTACCCTTGATAAATTGCTAACTCAGTGCAACAAGTGAAGAGAGCAGCACATTCCCTCAATAATCTTTCTTCCACCAATCATGTTATTTAGCTATCATCTTCTCATGAGCTAGTAGGAATGCCGGTGAAGAAACATGGTTTACAAACTGTGATTATCCTTCAAATAACTTTACAAATTCCCAAGCTTGAAAAATACTCTTCTAGGGCATATTGCAAGTATAGGAGGAATTGAAACCCTACTATCGATCCAAACCCATCCAAAATATTTCTGGCTTGTAAATGTTGGAGAAGCATTAGCTGGGGATGAGGAAACTTAAGAGGTTAGGTCCAAAAATACTTTATGCCCTTGTGATATGCCTGATAATTTGTAAGGTTGTAGCCTTAGAGAAGAAAGAGAAATGTTGTGGATAGCACATTCATCTATAGATGACACTGACAAATTTGCAAAAATTTAATTTCTAGATATCCCCTAGAAGATGTAGGAGAAATTTCTATTATTTCAAGAAGAAATAAAGTGTTGGATGCTTCTAAATTTACAAATAAAATATTTTAGTAATCCAGTAAAGCTGCATCATTATTGATACCCTTAAGGCTGCACATGCCTCATATCCTGTTATAATATTTTTATGTGTAAGGCTGAATACATCCCACTGAAATTATATAATTTGGTATAAGTGAATTATTAACTACTACTTTCAATTATCTATTTCATTATGAAATAAAAGAACAAGCAATAAATCCATGTTTCATTACAAGAATTTATAAATGATTGCAATCAGGTGTTTATTTCTAAAATTCCCAGACTGGTCAATTGTTGTCAGTTGTATCTGTTCACTTCAAAAATAGATATAAAGAGATTATCTGAGCATTTGTTAATAGTTTAAAAGAAAAGTCATAGTGTCACAAAGTCTTTTCTGCACACCGCAATAAGAATCAGGGTTGTTTAGATCCTTTTGTACAAATTGCACAGCATCATCAAGCTTAAATTCTAGAGATTTTTTTGAATTTTAGATCCAGTTCCTAAGGAGATAGTACATCTTAAGGCCAACTCAACAAGAGGTTGCATGCCAGAAAGGCAAGAAACTCTACTTGCAGAGAAGAGGAAGTATTGCAATTCTTGTGGCTGATATGCTTTGGGCTATCTTGCAAGCTCTTCAAGCCCATCTGGAAGCAGACACAAACGCCTTTTTTGGCTATTGGAATAGTTAGACGAGACTAAAAGCAAAACAACACAACCACTTCAATATTGAGAGCATGGGGAAGGTTTTCTTCCCTTTTGAGGCAGAACTTTAAATCATTTTGTGGTCAGACTGTAACACTAAACTTCAACATTTGTAATCAAAAGATGTGGTAATGGTTACCAATTTTGATAGATTTATTTATTTATTTATTTATTTATTGGTTCGATTTATATGCTGCCCTTTTCCGGAGACTCAGGGCGGCTTACAATGTGTTAAGCAATAGCCTTCATTCTTTTGTATATACCTGCTTAGTAGGGCTTTCGCTCCCCCACCCCCAAAGGGATTGAGGGATTACTCAAATTTATGAAGGATAAATCCATCAACAGAGGCTAGCCACAATAAAGATAAGCAACCTCCAGTCCCAAAGTTACTATTCTGTTGCAGAACATCTGCTAAGGAGCAATAGGGAGAGAAACACAAATACCGTAGCTGATTCCCCGATGAAGGCTTCTCAAGGGTTTCTTCCTGGCCATTATTCAGAATCTGATGCAAGCTTACTACTCAAATTCAGCAGAGCTCTTATGATCAGCTATTATTTTGAATACTAAAAAATAAGATTAAAAGGCACCCCCAACGAAAAAAACCTCCAAGGCTTGAGGTTCCTCAAAGTTCCATTTTATTAGAGATGTCATATTGGCACATCTGAGAAAACCCGAATCTGAAAGTTTCCAGGTTTTCCCCACCCAAACGAAAGTTCAAGTCTCTGCCCAACACCCACATGTCCATCACATGGTCCAATCAAAGCATTGTCCCAACTGGAGATGCCTCCCAGTTCCAGCTGTCCAGGTGCAGGGCAAGATGTCCTTGACTCTCTGAGAAAGGAATGTTATTATGACTATATATCACTCTGGCTCCATACAATTCCCCCCTCCCAGTTTCCCACAGTAGTAGTAAATGTGGCAGGCCTGAAGATCCAATGAAAAAGATGGTTTCCAGGCCTGACAGTAACTGGTTAATCTGGAAGAAACAGAAAAGATAATTCATTTAGGATACTGGCCACACTGTGATAATAGTGATGAAGTAACAAACACACTTTCTCCTATGTCTCTTTTCGCTGTGAAAAATGAATTTAATACTCTTAAAATAGCCCCAGTGAATCTACAATGCTTCCTCCTCCTTGTGCTTTCTGGCTGTGTGAGCAAATCAACCAATCTAGGAATTGTAGTCTACAAAAAGCGGCTTTCCAATCTTTTCTAGACACAGAAATTGTTTTCAAAGCAGCTCCTAAAACCTCCGATCAAGACACAAAGCTCTAGTGATAGAAAATGGTTGGATTCAAATGAACTCTTTTAGTTATTTACCAAACTCCATGATGTTCCCTTGGAATGCTAGAGTTCCACCAGCATTCCAGGCTGGAGAAGAGTTTGAAAAACTTTGGTCGAGTTCACCTGGAATGTGCCTGTTTCCTAAGGATCCAAAGTTCAGGCATCTGAAGTGCCATGGAAGGTCATTCGGTGCCATGGAGGTGTCATCAAAGGCACATTTTTAGATTTATTTTTGTTGGATTGAATAAAATTAAGCACAGGAGACCTCTGGGAATGCTGTCTATCAGGAAAGCATGGACTCTCCAATAGTACAAATGCAGAAGTAACTGCTGAATTATCTTTTACTGTTCTTTTGCAATTGCAGGACTGAAATGTCATTTATTGTTCTTAAATATTGTGTGGAATATTTTATAAGCAAACGGGTATCTGTCCAAGTCTAGCTAGGTGGCAACACCTACATGACCTTTGCAGATGTCCAACAGCCAAGCAGATTCACACCTAGTTAGTATTAGAATGGAACAGCACACATTGACATAGACATGTGCTCAGATTAGATTTGTTTTTTCAAATCCCCAAAGGCAATTGCGGATCACTTCCAAATTGTTTCAAATAAATGTTATACTCATGAAATTATAGAGACTGAAATGTGTGTCTGTCTGTCTGTCTGTCTGTGTGTGAGGGAGGGATATATGGGGGGGGGAGAATATATATAGAGAGAGGCGGTATTTATTTCCAATGTGGAAGTGTGACAGGCAGCTACCTGAACAATCCGAATCTATTTTCACTGTGTATGCTGGGGTAGTATGACTGCTATGAGTATCAAATCAACATTTATTTCCACATTTGCTTGCTAAAGAAAGAGTAACTGTTTTGCCATTTTAATTACTTCACACAACAAAGTATGGGTATCATTTGATGGAAAGCAATACAATCATGGGAATAGCAAAAGCAAGTATAAAGATGCTATACGTCTATATACTAGCAAAAAAATGCAAGAATGGAGATCATTCATCTTTCCTATTAAGGCAGAGTTTAATGTTGGTCACAAATCTACAGCTCAACTTTTTAGTCTGGTTTATTTGGAGTGGAGATGTGGCTTACCTGTGTCAGATATTTTCCTGGAATAAATCAATGGATTTAAGGTGGTATTTACATCCCATTTTTTCTTGGGAAATGGTGAATGAGGTGAGACGTGCCATGAAAAAAGTACACAAGTTTTTCTTTCTCTCTCTCAAAACATTTGGGTTGAGGCCACCCAGCGAAGTTGATTGGAAGAAAATTTAAAACAGATGGAAAGTGGCAGGTCTTCCCACATTACATGTTAACCTGTGAAATTCATTACCAGAAGACACGATGGCGGCCATTAGCCTGATGGCTTTAAAAAGAGAGGAGAGGTTCATGGAGGAGAGAACTCCTGGTCTTGAAAAATCAGTTTTACCTTTAGTTTTTCTGCAACATGCCTTCAATTATCAGATGCTGGTGAAAATTGTGCAAAAGGATTATTTATATTCTGCTGCCCTAACCCTAACCCTGGTCCCAATCTAGAAGGATTTAAATCTTTATGCTCTAATTTTAACCAGTTTCGCTAAGTGGCATCTTTTACATTTCAGTCTTCCAATCTTAGTGATATATTTGTTATATCGCACAAAAATATGTGTATATTTGTGCTCCTGAGCCAAGCAACTTTACTAACCAAGGAAAAGCCTTGATGGTATTTCTTTGAATCCTTGTAAATTTCTAAGGAAACACAGATTTCAGTAACAGGTCAAGGTAGTGATAGATTTGCTATATCACCCAAAAATGAACATCTAACTTTGCTTGAGCCAAGCAGTCTCATGAACCAAGGAAAAGCCTTGAAGATATTTCACTGAATCCTTGTAAGTTTCCAGGGAAATGCAGATTGCAGCAAATGGTCAAGGTAACAGCAGATCCCGCTTCTTCCCCCTTCTCCGCCCCATCTTCTGAGAACGAGAAGTTCTCCTGGTGAGACTTATGCCAGCATTGTTTACATTCCATCCAGCTGAAAGATGGTGCCACGCATTTCAATACAGCTTGCTAATCTGACCATTATTTGTGTGTAATTACCAACCCAATGGATGAAAGAGAAAGGGAAGCAATCTGTCAGAAGCCCAGGCCATAGGTGGCAGGAATATCTATCATTTGCAACTGTACAAACAAAGGAAACACAAACGGATTGTCTCTGCTTTGCCAGCTTGAAAAAGCCTTGTGTATGCAAATAGGGTCTCACTCAGCAAAGAGGGAACCCCATTGAACTCCTATCATTTTAACAGCTGACCACAAGGAAGAATAGTGGCTTCTTACCCTTCATTTGCTAGCGACACTTTCTTTAAAAGGCTTATTAAAAAGTTACTCCCATCATTCAGCACATATGAGGACTTTCAAGAAAGAAATTATTTCAGATTCTGTACTTGTTGTTCCTTGTAATATAGATTTTGACAGAAAAGCCCCTTTTTTTTCCTGCTATCAACAGGACTCTTTTTCAGAGCTCTTTAACAATTGTTGCCAAGCCTCAAAGAATTATCTAATATATGATCTCAGCATGATAATATACGTATGAATCTATATACAGTACATACATCCAGACATCCAGTACATATAAATCTAGATATAAAACAAAACCTGCACCTTTAGTACAGCTAAATTATTTTTGTCATTTCAGCCAAGTTTCATACATGGAAAACTCATTGTAAATCAGACAACAGATTTTGAAAATTTCAGTTTTTGGGGGGTGGAGGGAGTTGGTTGAATCATCCATTTCCAAGGATTGCCTAAAAGTAGAACTGATATTTAACTAAACCTGTCAAGGCACAAAATCATATCCTATTTAGGCTTCATGCTGTTAAAAAGTCAGTGTACATAAGATGCACAAGACAAACATAGCAACAGCTTTTCTTTTCTTTTCTTTTTTGAATCAGCATTTCTGGCCTGATAACAATATTGCTGGAGATTTCCTGAAACTAGTCCTTGTTCAGAAAATCAAGGATAAAGAAAAGTGCCAGTCAATACAAAGGGATAGGAGGATGCACTTAATATAGGCTACCAAAAACAGCTGAAAATATGCTATCACTCATCATCTGGTACCAAAAAGGATTTCTATATTTTGGAATCACTCCCCACCCAGAAGCTGTTTGTTCATCCTGTTTAACCATCTTTAAATGTGTAGAACAGAGAGAAAATCTTTTTTTGAAAAAATCTCAAAAGTTGACAAAGGCCTATTACTTCTTTTCAAACTCCTTGATTCTTCCAAAGACAATTTACACCTCTTCAAAAAGATTTATGGAGAAGAAATGAATGGAGTTACAAAATTCCAGCTGCTAAACTATTGGCTTTTTAGGACCAACATATTGTATCCTTACATACATTACAGTGGAGATTTCCTTCTTTTCTTTTTCATGACCATCCTGTGGTCTGGTTAGCAGGTGGATCCTTTCACTGACAATGAAGCAGCTGTCAGCTAGTTGCCTACACAAAACTCTCCTGAATCTTTATCAGCCATATCCAAGATATTGCTGAACACTTGCAAAAAAGAGGTGGAGCTTTGATCATGTGATCATGGGTGCCATTTTGATTTTTGTTTTTTTTAACCTCTTCCCATCATCATCACCCACCCCCAAGGCACACATTTCTGTATTGGGATAATTCTTGTTTTTTTATAATGTTTGAAAGTATCATCAAGGAAAGTGCAGCTGGAACTGAGAAACATATCTAAAACAAACTACATTCTCTTTCCAGAAAAAAGAAGTACTGCTTCAGAATTTTCTAAAATTCATTATAATTGTGAAGCAATCATTTGAATGCATTTGGCAGCATCACGAATTATTTGAATGAAATAAAATACATTAAAATTAATGAAGGTGGAGGATTCTTGCAAATCTGTTTTATTTGGTAATCCCACTATTGTTAAACATTCCCTTCAAGATGAATAAACTTGCTGTTCTGCTCCACACATGTACTCTTGTAAGGCCTGTAGGCAATTTGAATCTTCACATCTGAAACAAAGGCCATAATAAAATGAGGAGGGTATGCAAGCTACAAAACTCCCTTTGTTGAGCCTTGTTCTGTTGAGTTAAAAACAGCAATTAAAAGAGCTCAGGGGACAAAATGATTGTTGCAAAATGTTGTCTTTATAGTTAACCCTCAATATGAATGGAATGTAAAACATCGTGTGATTTGAAAGAACGTACACTTTCAAATGTCGGACATGATTGACTAGGCAAGGGTGTCAAACTCAAATCCCCAGGGGCTGAATCCGGCCTGCAGGGTGTTTAGATCTGGCCCACGGGGCTGCCTGGAAACAGCAAAGGACTGGCCCGCGGTGCCTCTGCCAATGAAAACAGAGCTCAGGAGGGCCACGGGTTGCCCTCCTGAGCTCCGATTTTGCTGGCAGAGGGTTGCAGGAAGCCGTTGCAGCCAAAAACAGAGTTTGAAGCCTGTTTTCTCTGGCAGAGTGCTCGGGCCACCATAGGCACCCCCAATACAAGTGACATCAAACTGGCCACAGCCACCCTGGCCCCCCAAGGTCAAAAACAAACCTGATGCAGCCCTCAATGAATTCGAGTTTGACACCCTGGACTAGGGTATTAACATGTCAAGCTATTCCAATTTTCAATTCCAAATTACAATTCACTATCAGAAATTAATGTTACCTTCGGTCACCCAACCCATCAGGTCATGGGCTTGAGAGTAATATTGCCTCACCAACTTTGTGGGTTGTCTATTCTTCAATCCCCATCATCTCCAATTTTTCTAAATTACAGAACCATGAAATTCACAGATTGCCAGATACGTGGTATTAAAAATGCAACAGTTACTCATGAAATGCAATCATGTACTCTAGTAATTCTCTTTCAGATAGAGGAGACTTCACATAGACATCTTCTTTTGGAACAGTTTTGTGAAGGCTTGTTAAAAATGGATGCAAAGCAATCTTTGTCAGCACGTCAAGATGCATTTATCCTAGTGTTGACATAAGAAGGAGAACGCAAGTATCTGCAACGGGACGGTTGCCTTTCACCTACTTATTTTAGCTGGAGATAATGTCCCCTAGGAGATGGATGGGAGGGGGGAAATTCTTTGAATTGGAGCAGTAGATTGGGGTGAATGATTGGGAAGATGGCCAATGAATGCAGAGGAGTGGGGGAAGGAAGAGGAGGGATTTTGGGTCAGCATGTCAGTGCTGGCTGCATGGAGTCAGTGTAAAAGTTGCTGTGCTAAATAAAATGGAAGTTTGTTTCAAAAAAGACTTTGTTTGAGACGCAATTTATTTGAAGACGACCTGAAAACCTGACAATATTTCCCTGCAAACCATTTCAATGCTCTGAAGAAAGCACCCCATTCAGTCTACGTTGAGTAGTTGCTTTTCAGGTAGTCCTTTGGTTGCAACAGCAATTGGGACCGAAATTTCTGTTCTTACTTGATGCGGTCATAATGCATGATATCATGTGACCACATCACTTAGTGACAGCAACCCAGGCAGTTCTGGTTGCTGTTATAAACCTAAAACAGCACAGATAATTAACCAAGGATGTCACATGTGCACAACATGGGAAGAAGCAGGAATTTCAGGCAAGCAGGCCACCGGATAAGAGCCGTGGGTAAGAGCTTCAGGGTGGGTGGGTACCATGGGCAGGCACAATGGAATGTAGATGGGTGGGTGGGTGGGTGACAAAGGCAGGTGCTATGGAGCAAGGGCACATGAACATTATAAACAGGAGCTATGAAATGTGGGTGTCTGAGCAGACACTATGGAGCAAGGGCAGGCTTGAATCTCTGTCTTCTGTTCACCTTGTAAGAGGTTCAAGCAAGACGATTCTTGTGAGCCAGAAGTTAATGAAAGTTTAGTTCATGCAATGATATCAAGATTGGCATTGAGTAACTTCAGGTAAGTGTTGACATAAAATTTCAGCCTTGATACCTGGAGTTCTATTTAGCAGACAGTGCTTCAGGACTGTCTAGATACCTTGTGTTCCTCTGAGTACAGAAAGCCTTGGCAACAAGCCATAGTCCATGAGTTATAGCACATTTCCTAGTACAATCTATGTTTGCTTTCAGGTTTGTATCTAGGGAACTGTCAATATTTATTTGTTTATATCCTGCCTTTATTATTTTTAACAAATAATTCAAGGTGTGAACATATCCAATCCCTCCTATTTTTCACATAACAACAACCCTGTGACATGAGTTGGGCTGAGAGAGTTTGACTAAGATGGGACTAAAATTCACAGTGTCCGATTTGCCAGCCTGGCAATTTAACTACTACACCAAACTGGCTCTCACTATATAGAGAGTTTTCAATATACAGAGAATTCAAACAAGAGTTTGAAGAGTATTTCCCAAGCTTTCTGAGTTGGCAGCCTGGAAGGGGGCCAGGTGCCTTTATGCGTGCATGCCACGAGCACATGCATGACACTCATGGTGACAGTAGCAGTCATGTGGCACTCACAGCAATGGTAACGGCTGCATGGCACTCACATCAATGCTAGTGCACACTTGCCAGCTACTCATGGGCCTGATGGCCAACAGGCCATGGTCCGGTAGTGGGCCGTGGCCCACAGGTTGGGGGCTCCTGATCTAGAATGTTTTTTGAAACTTTTGATGCTATCAGGACCAATTCCACCCAGGTTCTTACAACATTTCCTATTATGGCTGAGATGTCAGATTGTCACCTAACCCCATCATCCATCTACCTTCATATGACTCTGTCAATTTAAGTTGGGTTGGTTGCTCTTTCAGAAGAACAGTGGTCTATTTTCTAACTCAGAATTTCTCAACCTTGGCAACTTTAATCCAAATTCCCCAGACTGACTGAGGAATTCTGGGAGTCAAAGTCAATATATCTTAAAGTTGCCAAGACTGAGAAACACTGCTCTAGCTTTTCAAGCATTTGTCATATTTCCAGTTCAGAATATTGCCATTCTATATATTGTTGAGCTCTATAGGACACAGAGCTTCCAGGTCAATTATCTTTGCAGTTATGTATTTTCTTTTCCTGTACCTCTAAAATTCTGCCTGAGTTTGAATTTTTTATGTTTGATGTTCACTATTTTATATGCAATAATAGCAGTCAGAAATGGTCCTGGACAGAAAGGCATTAATCCCATTCCTTGAGTGTAATGACCAGCTGTCTTTCTTAGAAACTAATCTTATTGCTTTCCATATGAACTTCTTTGCCTAATGAAAGCACTGAAGATGTCTTATGAGTATGAGGACTTGTTTAACTTGGGATTTTTCAGGAGTTCTGTACTAGGTTAGGGTTAGGGGTAGGGTTAGACTCTTTGATCTGAACTATTAACCTGATGTTTTGTTCTTTATTGCTGGGTAAAATAACCGCAGTGACAGGCTGCCTTCCATGCATGTCGAATACACAGCAGTCCTTTCCCTTTCTGTGCAACACAATGTCAGCCTCCTCAGTCACACATCATTCATTGCCTGTGGAACATAAAATCTAATGAGAGCCAATTAGGGGCAGTTTGCCCTCGTAATGGGATCATGAAGGGAGGTGTTTATCTTACTGGAATCTCAGTTTCCATAAACAACATCTAGCACTACTATTTCCACACATCTCTAATATTCCCTTCACTATCATTAGTTTGCAATATAAACCGCCAATATAAACAATCTCTTTCAAAAAGATTAAAATATTAGCGCAAATGAAGCATTTCTTTGTTTTTAAAAAAGGGAAAACTACTATTCAAATCATTCTTTAAATGAACAACAATCTTGACTTTCTCTTTCATGCTGAGAAACAAACCATGTAACTGAGGTTTTATTTTTTTCCTAATAAGACTTGGAGGGAAAAAATAGCTGACTAGGATTATACAACCAGAAATGAAAAGTAAACCAAATCTGAAAAACTTGGTTCATAGAGACTCATATTTTGTTTCTCATCTAGATAGGTATGTAACAAAGAAAGAAACCCCTAGAATCTCTTCTGGGCTGACTTTCTAAAGCCTTGATGTCCATGTTGACGATGATCTGTCCCTCATTAATAAAGGTAATTTGGAAGCCTGGGAGCTCTCTAACAACAAAGGCCAGCATAAAAGGGGTTACTGGAAGAGTATGATAAGAAGAGAGAGCCAGCAGAAAGAAAACACCCCCGACACTCTTTCTGGCCTGTTTGACGGAGATGCAACCCGGCAGCGCTGAAAAGCTTCAAGATTAATGGAGAAAAGGGGGAATCTGACAGCTTTTCCGCTGGTTTCTCTCCTCCTGGGTGGGCTAGTTGGTCCTGAATGTCACTTGCTACTTAATCTTGTGTGTTTGAGGCAGACTGATGTGTTTAGGGAGCCTCACTTGCTCTGTATAGACATCAATTGGTAAGGCAGATAAAAGGAAACAGCTCTGAATTGCTCTCAGATGCCTTTTATAGAGCAATTTCTAACAACAAAATAATTAGTAGCTCCTACCAAAGAAACTATCGCACCTAGAATGTGCCCCTTGAATAGCAGGAGGTAGTGGCAAGTTTACCATCCCCTTATTTATTTATTTTTATTTATAATTAAATTTATATACCGCCCTACTCCCAAAGGACTCAGGGCGGTGAACAGCCAGAAAGTAAAATATACATAATACAAATGTTAAAAACCATTTAAAATACATTAAATACTTTGGCCAGATTTAAAACATCCCAATTATAAAACCAATTTAAAAACAATTAAAAAGGGAGGTTAGGCCAGACCAGCCTGCTGGAATAAGAGTGTTTTGAGGGCGCGGCGGAAAGTGTGCAGATCCGGGATCCTCCGTATCTCTGGGGGGAGCTCGTTCCAGATGGCAAGTACCCCCACAGAGAAGGCTTTCCCCCTGGGGGCTGCCAGTCGACATTGTTTGACCGACGGCACTCTGAGAAGACCCCCTCTATGGGAGCGTACTGGTCGGTTAGAGGCTATTGGTGGCAGAAGGCGGTCTTGTAGGTACCCCGGTCCTAAGCCATGGTGCGCTCTAAAGGTGGTAACCAAAACCTTGAAGCGCACCCGGAAGACCACCGGGAGCCAGTGCAGCTCGCGCAGGAGGGGAGTCACATGGGAGCGCCACGTCACTCCCGTAACCACCGCGCAGCCGCATTCTGGACCAGTTGGAGCCTCCAGGTGCTCCTCAAGGGGAGCCCCATGTAGAGAGCATTGCAGTAGTCCAGGCGGGAAGTGACGAGGGCATGAGTGACTGTGCGTAACGAGTCCCAATCCAGAAAGGGATGCAACTGGTGAATCAGGCGAACCTGATAAAGTTTTCCAAAAGTTAGCCTGGATCCAGAAAGTTCTAACACTTTCTTGCATAGCATGAGTATTATTTCATATCTCCCTTGAATATCTGTAAAACTCTGGTGAATGAACTTTTATCAGGATTGTAAATGAAGAGATTAGCAAGTTACGGTAACTCAGATTGTCTAATAATTGATGAGTCCCTATTTATAAAAATAGTTCCTATTTATAAAAATAGATGTGGTCTTTCTGGCAAACACTGTGAAGTTTTTTGTTTTGTTTTGTTTTTTTGGTGGCATGTTATTAGAAAAAGAGACATATCAGATGACAACATTGGGTGAATATTCCATCTCTCTAATCTTTAATTTTCTTAAAAGCCTCTCTCAAACATACAACCCTGTTTAACTGGTTATTTACTCATACATGAACTGTTTTTCTCAAACTAAAGCTGACAGATGAACTCTAAAACTTTATGATGAAACAGGGCAAAAGACAATGAGTTTGAGAGACAATGTTTTGTTCCCACAGTTAAAGACTGCCCAAGCAAAATTCCCCATTGGCAGTCAGGGATGCAAAATCCATTTTATCTTTCTTTTCTTTTTCTAATTCTCCTTCCCTTTGCAGACCTTAGCTCTACCACTCCCACTCCTACAACTGGTTTCTCAGAGTCACTGGAAAATTGAAAACTGCAAACCTTGCCTTTCCCCTTATTTAACCAGTAGAAAACATTTTTTTGGATCAGAAGTCTTCCTAGGGTAATGGGGGGACAAACCTTTCTCTCTGTAGGAAACTTATGCAAGATGTAGCAAAGTTAAACTTTATAATTTGTGATACTATGAGTCAGAATTTTGCTTAGAAACTTTACAAAACAAGGGACTTGAAATCTAATGTGATTGTTTCATTTGTGCAATAACTTGCACAATTTCTTTTCTACCGGCAGAAGTCCATGAACTTTACCTAAGTGACAAAATCAAACACTGTGAACTTTCACACAAACATGTCTGAACCAGCATCACAGCTACTTTTCTTTCTCTTTCAATTATTTTGATACAATCAGAAGATTTAACCTATAAATTACTGAATTTTGTCTCTAAAGCTCTTAGGCCCATATCAGGCAGAAATGGCTTGTGTCTTTCTCCAGAGAAAAATCTACCAAAATCATCCAGTGTTACTACATGAAGGATTCAGCAGTCCATCTTTGTTCTTTTCTTTTTCTAAAGAAATATAATTTCTAAATCTATGAACATAGTTATTATCTAAATAAAAACCTTATTAAAATTTGGATGAAACAAATGCTCTCTCTCTCACACACACACATACTGTATGTTGAACAAATTATGTTAAGTTTTCCATGCAACACTTATAGCATCTCAGACTATTCTCTAATACAGGGGTCCCCAATCTCTGGATCATGGCCCACTACCGAGTTGTAGTGTACTGGGCCACATGAGCAGTGGGCTGGCATGCATGAATGTCTGCATAGCTCAGCTCATGCAAGCAGCGGGATTGCACGCACACGCATGTACGCACATCTCAACTTGTGCAAGTTAAACTGCGCTCACATACATGTGTGCACTGGCCCACCACTCACACATGTTGAGCTGCATGCACACACCTGAGCACCGGCCCGCCACTCACAGAGACCGGTATCTCCCCCCCCCCCCGCCCAGCCTTGTCACCAAGCCTCAAAGGTTGGGATCTGGTGCTCTAATAATTACATTTCACCTTTTAAGTTACTTTTTTTTTCTGTTTCAATTGCTATAAACTTTAGGGGCTTTCAATTAGCTACCATATTTAAGCTTCCCTCTCATAACTGTTTTACAACAATGTTCAAGTCACAATCACTTGTATTTGCCTTCTAAATCACTTACAATAGTTGTTCCTGCAAACACGTAGTGTCATAGGCACTGATTGAAAAGTGTATCATCGTAAACACAGAGTTTATCTATAATGGGAATTACATAAATATCTATTTTTATGTATCCATTGTTAGGTTTATAACTCATCTTGCCAAATTTGTTGCTTTAACCTGGTTTTACAATTGGTACTTTGAGATGCTTGTCTATAGTTTAGAGCAGTGTTTTTCAAACTTGGCAAATTTAAGGTGTGTAGACTTCAGTTCCCAGAATTTCCCAGCTTGTTGGAAATTCTGGGAGTTGAACTCTACATATCTTAAACTTGCCAAGCAAGAGGAAAACATTGCTGTAGGGTTTCCTGCGCTTTTGGTTGACTGTTAATTCCCCCTAAGAGATAAGAATGTATTTAGACATTGTGTGCATCATTGTTGCATTGTTGCACTGTTCAGGGACTTGCAGTTCAGATTTATTAAAGTTCTATCATGCAGTTTCAGCTTAAGGCAGCTTCCATGAACAACTCATGTTATTTTATTTCCAGTAATAGCAACCCTGTTGATTAAAGTGAAAGGGAGTGGCCAAAAAACTTCCTATGGGTTTTCATGGCTAATGATGGAGCAGTGATGAAAGTGCAGTATTGCAGGCAAATTCTGCTCACAGCCTGGAGTTCGATCCTGACGAAGCTCAAGGTTGACTCAGCCTTCCATCCTTCCAAAGTTGGTAAAATGAGGACTCAAATTGTTGGGAGGAATAGCCTAAATGCTATTGCTATTACTAATGGTGGATTTGAACCAGTACATCTTCATTCCAAGTCCAATATTTTAACAATAGTGGTCCATGTCACCAGCAAAAAAACACCTACTTAATTTTTGCAGGGGAAAATGAGACAAAAAGTCAGAAAGAAATGAAGGCACAGAAGTAAAGCAGCTTTGATTCAGTACTAAGGTATATACCATATTTTTCGGAGTATAAGATGCTCCGGACTATAAGATGCACCTACCTTTTTTGGTGAGGAAAACAAGAAAAAGAAATCTATCTCTGCCTCCCAGCAATTTTGCTTAGTTGCGGCAAACAGCAAACAGCCTGCTTTACTTTCATTTTCGTTTTCAGCAAAGCTTGATTAGCACAAGAAAAAAAAAGTCTGCTCCCAGCAATTTACCTCCTTGCAGCAGAGGCCCGTGCAGCAATAGGCAACGGCAATCCTTGCAACCTGAAACAGCTGAGAGTCAGGAGGCTGATCCAAGGGACAATCAACTTGTGCTAATTAGGCTGTGTTGAAGCTGAAATGGGCTGTTTCTTCTTGCTGCTTGCTAAGTAGAGGCAGAGGCCATAGGGTGGGGGCCAGTGGGTGGGCGGGGAGAGCCGAAACACAGACCACCCTCAAGACAGACACACACACCAACAAACTCCAAAGACTACAAGAACGCCAGAAACAAACCCCTCCCCCCTCACAGCCACACATGAAACAAACAGTGCATAACATCTCAGATAGGATCCTCACCAAAGCCGAAACCAATGTCCTTTCCAAAGGATTCAACTTTGCAGTCGCTCCCAAACACATCCCCACTGAAACCATTATATGCAGAGTTGAAACCAGCCTTACCAAAATCAACCCTGATGACGCTAACAGAATCAGACTCGAAATCACCAACATCCTCTGCACCAGCAAGCCACCCAAAAGCAACTTACCCAAAGAGGAACAGACAGCACTACTTAACCTGAAAGAAGACACCAGCATAATAATCCTACCAGCAGACAAGGGGAACGCCATGGTGGTTATGAACACATCTGACTACCAAACCAAATTAACCAACCTACTCCAAGACTCCACATACAAACCCCTATACACAGATTCCACCACCTACCTGGAAAAAACCACTAGATCCAATATAAAAGCCTCCCCCATCAGCGAAGAGATCCAGCAAAGAATTATTCTCAGAGAGAAATCATCCAGATGCCCTAAGCTCTATGGTCTCCCCAAGATACACAAAGAAGGAACCCCACTTAGACCCATAGTCAGCTCCATAGGCTCATCTCTACAAAACCTAGCCAAATTTCTCGCCAAACTACTACAGCCCTATGCAGAATCCATCACCTCACACGTAAAAAACTCATTCCAGTTCATAGAGATCATAAAGAAACAAAACTTACAGCCCAGCGACCTACTCGTGAGCTTCAATGTCATATACCTCTTCACCCAAGTGCCAATCAAAGAAGCCTTGACAGCTATCCAAAACAAATATAACCCCCCCAAGCACATCCTAGATCTGACCAACCACTGCCTATCCAACACATACTTCATCTATAACGGACAAAAATACAAACAAATAGAAGGAGCATCCATGGGATCACCCCTCTCACTTGTCATTGCAAACCTCTACATGGAACATTTTGAAACCCAAGCTCTAGAAAAATCTGATCACAAACTCAAACTCTGGCTCAGATACGTAGACGACACCTTCATAATCCGGCCACACGGGAAAGAAAAGCTGGACAACTTCCTCACACACCTCAACAGCCTACACCCAGAAATACAGTTCACCATGGAAACAGAAGCTAACAACCAACTTCCCTTCCTGGATGTCTTAGTCTACAAGAAATCCAATGGCTCCCTAGGACACACCATCTACTAGAAGAAAACACACACAAACCGCTATCTGCACGCACTCTCACACCACCACCCAGCCCAGATCAACTTCGTAGCCAAGACACTCATCTCCAGAACAAAAACAAAACGGTATCCATCTTGTTTTTGGTGTTGCAAGTGGCAGAGATGTAGTTTCAGCCAATGGTGGATAGGATCTTGTCAATGGGCAGAAAATGGCTGCTACTCTGCTGTTGTTTGCAAGAACTGTGAAGATGTGGCTCTTCATTGAGGCCATCAGCAAGGGAAAATGAAATCTCTCACTTCACTGTGTTTATGGAGAGTAGACTGAACTATTGTCATCTTCCATGGACGATTCTTCCAGGTTCCAACATTTGTGGATATAATTTTTGCATGCCTGAAGCCGAACCAAGTTTAAGACAAACAGAACAAAAAATTCAAGCCAGAAAGCAAAAGAAAGTTCCAAAATTTCAAACCAAGGTATCCAATAAGAAATAAAATATTGTCAGTATATGAATAACCTGAAACCCCTGAAATATGTTCTTCTTTTCAGTGACAAAATGTCAGGGGTCACTAATAGAATTTTTCTTTCATGAAGAAATGGATTCCGTAGCAAATAATTCATGAAATGGGTACCCTTTCAGCCAATTGCTTTCTAGTTGTGAATTATTATCAGGTTAGCACTGGGAAAAATCAAATTAAAATAACATATGGAATGTTTTGCTTCCTCTTTTTCCTGCTCTTTTAAAAGAAACCTTCCATTGATAGTACTATTTTATTTCAACTCAACTGAGTGGAGAGGGAAAATAGTCTTGACTTAGGCTTTGTTTGCATATTATGGGTTTGGACCGAAGAGAATATTTGTAGCTCAGGTTTGAACTGTGGAATTCTTGGTGCTGTCTGAGCTTGGTGGTTTTCTTGCAGATGTTTCATTACCAAATTAGGTAACATCATCATTATACAAACATGCAAGTCCTATATAATTTGAGATTTTAGAATCCTGTAGGCAGGATTCTCCATCTAGAAATCAGGGGTCCCCAAACTTGGCAACTTTAAGACTTGTGGACTTCAACTCCCAGAATTCTTCAGCCAGCTATGAAGCCAGACTTCAACTCCCAGAATTCTCCAGCCAGCTATGTTTGTGGACTTGAAGTCCACAAGTCTTAAAGTTGCCAAGTTTGGGGACCCCTGATATTTGGAATGTGAGACTATGTCATACACAATCTCAGAAATTAAATACAATCAGTAGGATTTCCACATGTCTGACAAAAGGAGAACATGTCCTTCTTTTCATTCTCTGGCAGCCAAAGCCTTAAAATCAAATGTTGCCTAGTTTTTTGAGTATCTTGGATTTTTTTTTTAATTGGATAGTGGGCCTTAGGTGGTAGGCCTTTTTTGACATGGTTCCCCCATTATGGAATCTCCTCTCCCAGAGATGAGGTCAGCCTCACCATTCCTGATCTTTTGAAGGTCTCTCAAGGCTTATTTTTGTCAGCAGGTCTGGGGGGCCCAAGACACTGATGAGGTGGCTCTCATATTAGTAATATTCCTCCACTTATTTTCCTTTTGGTTTTAGTTTTGCTTTTATAGTTTTTAATGCTTTTTAATAATTATAGTTGTTTTAGATAATGAATGTTTTATATTTTTACTCTTTTAGTAGATTGTTGTGCCCGCCGAGAGTTGCTTTCCATGTGAAGGGCTGGGCAGCAATACAAATGCAATAAAAAATGTCTGTGGAGATTTTCAATCATCTAGGTAAATACAGATACAGATTAATAGAGTTGGAAGGGACCTTGTAGATCATCTAGTCCAACCCCCCCACACCCAAGCAGACCATACACCATTTTTGGCAAATGGCAGTCCAGTCTCTTCTTGAAAGCTCCAAGTGATGAAGCTCCCACAACTTCAGAAGGCAGACTGTTCCATTGGTTGATTGTTCTCACTGTCAGAAAATTTATCCTTATTTCCAGGTTGAATCTCTCCTTCTTCAGTTTCCATCCATTATTCCTTGTCTGGCCTTCAGGTGCTTTGGAAAATAGCTTGACCCCCCCCCCCCCACTCTCTGTTACAGCCCCTCAAATATTGGGACACTGCTATCATGTCCCTCCTTGTCCCTCTCTTCACTAGACTAGCCATGCCCAGTTCCTGTAACCGTTCATTGTATGTTTTAGCCTCCAGTCCCCTAATCATCTTGTTGCTCTTCTCTGCACTCTTTCTAAAGACTCAACATCAGGTCATGATCCCAAAGGTGCTTTTTTCAAATGCAATTGGACTTTTCTTTGAAAATGTTTCACTTCTCATCAAGAAGCTTCTTTAGTTGGGGAATGGAAGGATTTATGTTTTTAGCGGTCATCTGGTCATTAGTACTCTGAGGGTTGGTTTTTAGCTCTCTGAGTGTTGTTGAGACCACTTGGGTATTTATCTGTATGAAAACATAAGACAAAACATTCAGACACATCACAGAGCGATGTGGTAGATGCCGGTGGTGGGATTCAAATTTTTTTACTACCAGTTCTGTGGGCATGGCTTGGTGGGCATAGTGTGGTATGGCTTGGTGGGCACTGCAGGGGAAGGATACGGTAAAATCTCTATTCCCTCCCCACTCCAGGGGAAGGTTACTGCAAAATCTCCATTTCCTACTGATCAG
This sequence comes from Pantherophis guttatus, assembly GCF_059756535.1. Lineage (NCBI taxonomy): Eukaryota > Metazoa > Chordata > Lepidosauria > Squamata > Colubridae > Pantherophis > Pantherophis guttatus. Next base: position 27,557,615 of record NC_142064.1, read on the forward strand.
CTGGGACTCAGGAGACAGAGAATAGATGGGGGCAGGGCCAGTCAGAGGTGGTATTTATTGGTTCTCCAAACTACTCAAAATTTCCGCTACCGGTTCTTCAGAACTGGTCAGAACTTGCTGAACACCACCTCTGGTATATGCAGTGTGAAGCAGTGAAACATGTGCAGACTTATTCATTGGAGAAACAAAACAAACACTTCACAAATGCATGGCACAACACAGGAGAACAAACTCATCAAGACAGGATTCAGCAGTCCAGCACTACTGCATTCAAAAGAAAAAGGTCACTCTTTTGAAGACAGCAAAGTTCACATTCTAGACAAGAGAAAACCACTGGTTTGAAAGAGGAGTCAAAGAAGCCATCTGTGTTAAAACTGAACAGCCCTCCCTCAGCAGAAGGGGGGGGATATGATACCACCCAGGGGTGAAATCTACTTACCTTCTCTACTGGTTCGGAAGTGCATGCGCCGTGAGGACCATCTGTGCGCGGACTCTCTGCACATGCGCAAACCCTTCTGCACATGCGCAGAGGGTAAAAATCAAGTTACATCCTGGTTAAAACCAGGAAGTAACGACGACTGGGCGGGTGGGCAGAGCCTTGAGCTGCCATTGCTACGGGTTCTCCAAACCGGTCCAAACCGGTAGCATTTCACCCCTGATACCACTTATCTTCTGTTTATGACACAGTCCTTTCAGCAGTCCCAAGAAGGTTCCACACCCATTTATACTCTGGTTCAGGTGACTCTGAGGATACAGATAAATCTCCAAGGGCCCTCAGCAATTCAGAGGGTTAATAACTTACCCTCGGAGTGATGACAACCAGAAGACTGCAAAGAATACAAATCCTTTCCTCCTCCACCAGTCAGAACTGAATAAACCTTTTGGCTGAGAACCAAAATGTTTTCAATGAAAAAAACAAGACAGTACAGTTGTCTTTGGAAAAGCACCTTTGGGGCAATAAATAAATAATACTCCTCCTTTTTTTTTTAAAAAAAATACTTTTTAACATATATAATGAAATCAACTGGAGCTTTGTGAGCACCAAAGATGTTATAAGGACACACTGGCGTGCATAGAAGCACAGTTGTAGAAATACAAATAATAAACTTATATATTCTTGAATCCAATACACGAATACAAACATACTGGATAAAATCTTGTTATGTTACCCCATGTCCTTGGAGCTTTCCTTTTTAAGCCAAATACTTGCTAGCCAAAACCTGACTCATGGCAAATATTAATTTTATTCTGTGCAGAGACTCCATTCCAGTGCCCCCCCCAAGACCTGTGGTGCTTTTGTGGACATTGTACCATTTTGTCAAAATACATAGTGGGCTGCTCCAGTACAAAGAGAGGAAGGAAAGATATTTCACATCTTTTCAATGTCTTTGTAAACACAGACAGCAGAATAGCAAGGCTTTACCCTACAGGATACCCTACCAGGTACCCAACCGGGACATGGTGGCTCAGTGCCTAAGAAGCTGAGCTTGTCTATCAAAAGGTCAGCAGTACAGCAGTTCAAATCCCTAGTGTTGCGTAACGGGGTGAGCTCCCGTTACTTGTCCCAGTTTCTGCCAACCTAGCAGTTTGAAAGCACGTAAAAAATGTAAGTAGAAAAATAGGAACCACTTTTGGTAACAGTGGTTCCATGCACCTTTGGTGTTTAGTCATGCCGGCCACATGACCATGGAGACGTCTTCAGACAGCGCTGGATCTTTGGCTTTGAAACGGAGATGAGCACTGCCCCCTAGAGTCAGGAACGAGTAGCACATATGTGCGAGGGGCACCTTTATCTTTACATTACCCTACAGGAGCATTTGAAAAAAAGCCCAGCCCCTTTATAACATCCATGGCAAACAAACCTGTCTACTATCACTAACAAGTGAGTATTCTAGCTAGCTAGATTCACATGTGCTCATTAAACATATTACAAAACCAGTAATGTGAATCTGACAATAGATTACTAATATCAACACAGGATCCAATCTGGGTTGATCACTGGGACCAGAGGTTTTGTCTTCTGAGCTTTTGGACTAGGGCTGGAGCCCACCTTCAGGGAACTTCTCTGTGTGGTTTGGGCTGTTGGGTGTCTGGTACAGACAGTGTGTAATATCACACACAGAGAAGCTCAGAGCACAGAGAAGTTCCCTGAGGATGGGCTCCAGCATGAATCCGAAAGCTCGGAAGACAAAACCTCTGGTCCCGATCACCAATCCAGATTGGATCCTACAACATTATCCTGGGATACGTATATTCGCCTTCATTCATGAATATCAACACAGCTTGGAAGAAAATTGCCATTTTAGGACAAACTAAGTTCTTGCACCATAACAAAACGAAGAGATGCAAGCGGTATAAATTACCCTGTGCTATATAAACAATCTGTTTTGTTTGTCACTGGTACATTTATAAAACAATGTCAAGGAATATTACAAAATGCAATAAACAAATGTTAAATGTTTTACAACTCTGCTTACAAATAGTATCAAAATGAATGCTGCTTTGTTAAGATTTCAGTCGCAGCTCTTAATCCTTAGATCTTCCTTTCATGGAGTCAACTCCCCAAACACCTTAATTCCTGTGTTTCTTACAGGATTGATGTGAAAAGTCCATTTTTTTTTAATTTGTAAGACTTCTTATCAAAGTAATTTTAATTCAAGATCATGAGTTTTAGCTGATGAAATGTACATCTTAATAAGAATAATAACAGCAAAACAAAGAACATACATTGTTTTTTGTAGATGGTATACAAATATTTTTTTCCTGGTAGCAAAAGAAGGGGAAATATCATAATATAATGCTTGCTGTATAAAGATCTATGGAGCATTTTATTTGTTTTCTAAAACTGTACTGCCCAATGAATATGAGGCACCTTTTAAAGAAAACTACAAATAATTAAAATGTTGGTTCAATTAATAAGTCAAGTAAAGGTTTCAGTCATGTTTAGCTATAACCTTTCTTCCAAATTTTACCTCTGGATTCCATTCTCACATGTTTTTCTCTTTCTAGAGCCAGGCTAAGTCTTTTTTTCAGCTCCGACCATCCTCCCCTCCATTAATATTGTTTTCCTGTTTTAGAGGCAAATGTTTGGCTTTCCATACAGAAAAACAAGCATTTAGTGGCATCATAATAATCCTAAACCAAACTTTTCTCCAGAAACTTCTGTTGAACGAAATGTTTATTTGAAAAGTTTGATTTTTAGCTCCTGACATTAGGCTTTGACATAATAAACTATATGGTTTCAGGGACACTTAGCAAATCTGGAAGTTTAAACTGGTCCTGCTAACTGCAGATGCCAAATCACCCAGACATACACGTAGTTTCTCACAGGCAGTTCAGTAGTTCTTCATAATGTTCTTCCAAAATGATAAATGATCAGTTTTCTTCTTATAATCAAGAGATAGCTGAAGCTCTGCAGAAGCTCTTCTAATTTATTGTGTTTATTTTACAGCTTAAGATTTTTCCAAACTGCTCAAATTACATAGCTTCTCTTCCCTCCCTCCCTCTTTCTTTTCTGTTGGCCTATATAATCTCTGTCTAGCTCTGCTCCCTTGGATAACCTCAGGTCTCTTTTACAGCCACAGATTTGAAAAAATAGCTGCAAGCAGCGGTTACATCCAAAAGTATACCTCTTTTACAACTGTTTTACATTAGGGCGGACTTATTCCAAGTATATTATTTTTCTGCATGTTACAAAATAATCCAATTCCTAAGGCAAATCTTTCAAGGGATGCAGTGGTTCATTGGCTAAGACCCTGAGCTTGTCGATCAAAAAGTTGGCAGTTCAGCAGTTCGAATCCCTAGTGCTGCGTAACAGGGTGAGCTCCCGTTACTTGTCCCAGCTTCTGCCAATCTAGCAGTTTGAAAGCATGTAAAAAACGCAAGTAGAAAAATAGGGACCACCTTTGGTGGGAAGGTAACAGTGTTCCGTGCGCCTTTGGCGTTTGGTTATGCCGGTCATATGACCACAGAGATGTCTTCGGACAGTGCTGGCTCTTCGGCTTTGAACCGGAGATGAGCACCGCCCCCTGGAGTTGGGAATGACTAGCATATATGTGCAAGGGGAACCTTTACCTTTTTTAACGCAAATCTTACTGTGTTTAATGAAATTTACTCCTAAATACATTTATCTGGGTCGGAAACATATAGGAATATGAACATATTATGCTTATTTATAGAAAGATAGACAGGTATTGGCTGGTTACAAGGCAGGTGGATAGACTATAGCCCATATATACCGTCAACTCATATTTTGCATTCATACACCAAACAAATATACTTGTGTTATAGTATTTCCCAATGTTAACAACAACATTGTTGTGTAGTTGTGTGGACTTCCACTCTCAAAATTATTCAACCATTGCTGAGAATTGTAGAAGTTGAAGTCTACAACTTGCCAAGATAAAGAAACACTGGTCTACAGTATCCATAGGCAATTCAAGAGATAAATTACATGCTAAAAAGTTTTGCCTGTTATCCAACCCCAATGAAAATTCTGTTAATCATCCCTATCTCTACTTTCATTTCCTTTTCATGCCACTTCCACCACTTTCTTCCATGAAAATTATATTGAGGAAAAAATTGCAAAGATAATGGTATTTACTTGTCGTCTGTCCTACCACCATCTTAGTCAGGATCGTTGGGGTATAAGATGGATGAGAGTTTTTTTTAAACAAAAAAATTAAAGAATTTAGCAGGTTTTATAGAAGGAAATAGAAAAAAAACCAAATTCAAAAAAAAAAACAGAAAAGAAATGAAAAGCAAAATTAAACTAATGAACAGGTAGATGGATGGATAGATACAAGAATTTCTCCTCTTTTATAACCATTATATTCAGATGTTGCCCTGTAGCAACTAGAAGTGGAAAAAGTGAAACCCAAAATGGCAGTCATTGGAAAATAAAGAAATTTTAAACTTGCTTAATCTTCTTTCCTTTGGGATTGCTGGGGAATCTTGGAGATCTAAGGCCTCCCTTCCATCAGATGTAACTGCTGAAATAAGGACAATTGAAGCTTCTCACTTTATATATGTATGTGTAGAAGGTAGAAAGTTACTCCCATCACCAGCTCTACCCATGTGTGGAACTCCTGAGGATTCTGCAAGGGAACAAAAAACTTTCTTTTTTCCTCCATCTTGTCTTTTCCTTACAACTGGAGAGACACAGGGAATTAAACTTGAGGTGATAAAAAGGCCATGATCTAGACGTGAGTATTGCTTCTGCCAAGTGATGATCTTAAGCAGTTTTAAAATCATAACTCACTCTTCTGCAATGCATAGCTATAAAATTCCCAACATTCAATGAGTTAAATGCATACTTAAACAGCTTGAAAGCAATGAGATGAATTACATTTGCACTGGTGTTTTGGTCAGTCAGTGATCAGTCACAGCAAAATCCATTCAATTGTACAGTAGCTTGAATTTGTGGTATAAATATGTATTATGCATCCAGATAACTATATTGATAAATTGACATTTATTACTTAAAATACATTTTTCTTCAGACCGAAACACCAGTCTCCAATGATATAAAATAAGACCTAACAGTACAGTGAAGCCTTTTGTTGAATCAATGATGGATAGTCCCAGTTTCAAATTTACGATCCAACTTGGAGCACCGTACTTAGATTAACCTGCCTCGTGGCATTTTTTGATAACTAAAATGTTGACTGGAAAACACATGAATAACATTAGGAAAACATTGTTATAAAGAAAGAATAGGGATATTATAACACATAAAATTTTAGTGTCTCAAGAAAGAATAGGCACAAAATTATCTGTGCTCAGATTTCAAGAAACTGAGAAAAATATTTCTATTTTTTGTCTATAACCAGGCACATTGTGAAAAATTTCAATGAAATCTTCTCCAACAGGTATAGACTTCTGTTCTAAGAAACCGCATACAGTACACTGATGCAGGACATCAAATCCATTAAAGAGCTTCTTCCATAAATTCTGATGGAATATACCTCACCAGGCAAAGGAATGAGTGATGCAGAACAGTAGTATATAATTCAACTAGTAGGAACCTCTATTAAGCAGTCTTTGAAGGGCTGAGTGTAGCTGCTTGATGGCTTTCACTATGTGTAATAGTCAGGGATGGGCTGCTGGGGGTTTAAAGGGGTTCAGGAGAACCTCTAGCTAAGATTCTGTGCAGTTCAGAGAAGCCCCAAATCCCATTCCTGGCTGGCCCTGCCCACCTTGCCCCTCCCCTCCCAGGAGTCCACACACGGCCTGTTTTGGATGCAGGTAAGTGCGCATGGAGGGTGCGCATGGAGGCTCGGGGAGGGCGAAAAATGGGCCTACTGGAAGTTCAGGTAAGCTGGAAATGGGCCCGTTTCTGGCCTCCAGAGGGCCTCCGGAGCCTGGGGAGGCCGTTTTTGCCCTCCTAGAGGCTCAAAGAAAACCTCTGGAGGCTCGAGGAAAGCCTCCCGAGCCCGGGGAGCACAAAAATACCCCCCCAGTGGTGCAGGAGGCTGACTAGGCCACGCCCACCATGACCACGCCCACCCAGCAACCGGGCAGAGAACCCCTTGCTAAAAATTTTGGAGCCCACCCCAGTAATAGTTTATCTTTATGTATATAAGGAGCCATGTATAACCCTCCAGAAGACTCAGTCTCAGTCCTTTGAAGAGGGTCGCTCTCTGAAGTTTTCTCTTTGAGGGTTGCCTTGAATGTTTTGCAAAGTGAATCATTCAATTATTTTCTCCCATTGGTGGAGGGGGAAGACTCTTGCCTCATCACAGCCTAGGCTAGATAAATCATTGTTTCAAGGCTGCCACTAAAAAGCAAAACACCCAAGCAGCTTGGCACTGCATGGAAATCCTTACCCAGTAGAAGAAAACATGAAAGAAATACACAAATGTCTTTGGAAATTTGCCTCTGGTCACTTTGCCTGGACTACTCTGTGCATAGAAAGAGTTACAAAATAGCCCCAACCAACATTAGATGTTGATGCTCCACTCAAAATCTCCAAATGATGTTCCCTAGGTATTTCACTATGTATATTGAATAGCATGGGGGAGAAGATAAATCTCTCAAGGATACCATAGGTCAGAGACCTAGTGTTGAGAACAACACCCTTTTATGCCCATAGCAGCTGCCATTAAAGCAGATTCTCACAGAATAATCAGATTTATTGAAGGAGGAAATAAGGATTCAGTTTACATAATTTTTGACAAATGGATACATTGACTTAACAACCTATTTATCTTTAAGTTCATTATCATGGGAATTCTTTGAGCGTCTGCTAACTGCATCAACATACATCTAATAGGAAGGACCAGAATTTATGTAAAACAGTTCCCTTAAAGCCCAATTAATGGGGTTTTAATGGTCCAAAAGGATAACATAAGTAATATTCATTGAGAAGTCCAAGAGAACTATCAGGGCTTCACTCCCTTCCCATCTGGAATCTGGCATCAACCAAAGCAGTCAAAACAGCCTCCATACTATATATGCATGCGTTCCTTTGAGTCAGTTTTTGACTTCTGGCAACTTCCCGGATTAGTCCCTGCAGTTTTCTTGGCACGTTTTTCAGAAGTGGTTTGCCCTTGTATCTTTCTACTAGGTTTGTTCTTGAGGCAAGGCTAGGGACGTCAGTTTACTAGTCTGATGTGAAATCCTAATTGCAATGGACCCAGAAATCAGTGTCGTCCAGAAGCATTTGGAGTTGTAAGGCTGTTACTTTTTTAATCATCATGCCAAAGAATGGAGGTGGCTTCCAACTGGCTTCCATCAATTTAGCTCTGTTTTGGCTAATTTGTACAGAAAAGTATTATTAGCCTGTTCTTTGTGGAGCCAATGTAAGTGAATGCTCCTTCCTCTTCTCCTATGTCATGGGCGAGGATTTCAAATGGGCTCAAAGCAAGGCTCCAATTCCTTATGCAAATTCTTCCATAGGTGCACCAACTCTTGCCCAATCTACCTGTTCAAGCTTAACTCCTTGTAGGAAAGTGGTGAATCAGTTCTGCTAGAAGCAGTTCTGCTTAGAAGTGATAGCACCAACCACCTGGGCCATCTATATATTCAACAGACCAGCCAGGTTTAACCATTTGTGCTAAATGTGGCCGTGCGGGTGGTTATGGGCGCACCTCGTTACGCCCATGTAACATCTCTCCTGCTCGAGCTGCACTGGCTTCCAGTGGTCTTCCGAGTGTAATTCAAGGTGTTGGTCACCACCTTTAAAGTGCTCCATGGCATAGGACCAGAATATCTACGGGACCGCCTTCTGCCACCAACAGCCTCCCACCGACCAGTTCGCTCCCACAGAGAGGGACTCCTCAGGGTGCCGTCGGCCAAGTTATGTCGGCTGGCGACACCCAGGAGGAGAGCCTTCTCTGTGGGAGCTCCTGCCCTCTGGAATGAATTGCCCCCGGATATTTGTATCATCTCTGATCTCCGGGTTTTTCGCTGTGCCCTCAAGACCCTACTGTTCCGACAGGCGGGGCTGTCAAATTGAATGATTTTAAATTGGGTTTTAATTTTGGATTTTAAAATTTGGCCAAAACTATTTAATGATTTTAATTAATTTTAACTATGATATTGTATATTTGTATATTTGTATTTTAATTCTGGCTGTACACCGCCCTGAGACCTTCGGGAGAATGGGCGGTATATAAATAAAATTATTATTATTATTATTATTATTATTATTATTATTATTATTATTATTATTATTATTATTAAATACCAAGATGGGAAATTCCACAGAAAACTGTCCCAAAGCCTCTTGACTGGACCATTTTAATTGACCTCCAGAAATTATCTGTCTACAATTAAGTACAAAATGGTCATTCTAAGGTGACACTTATAGAAATGTCCTTCAAACATTTTCAAGTCAGGAATGTGCCCTACTGTTTGCATGACACAAACATGAATTGGGGCAGGTCTATGGATATCATGGCTGCCAGGAAATCTGAGCAATCTCAGTATGAACATTGAAACCTCCCAAGATAAGACATATGGACTGCTCCACTGCCACACCAGAAATTGCCCTCAGTAGCTTAACAGAAACTGTCCCACTTAGCAAAAAGCTATTGTGGAGATGAGGAGGTTTGGTACATTCACACATTCTTACATTGCTCCAGCCATAGAAATACACCTTGCAGGCTTTGTATTATCCGATTGAGGAATGTAGCTTCTGATCAGTGAAATGGAAATTCGATAGGATTTTGTCTAGGCTCATATATCTTGCAAAGCCATGGTTTGGTTAGCAAACAATACTTGGCAAACTTCATACTGTGGTCAAAAATGTAAATCAGGCTTTACAAACCACAATGGATAGCTCAGACAACAAGCTAATTAGAAACAAACAGATGTTACAATGCCTTCATTCAATGGTAAACATTGATAAACATTGGTAGTGTTAAAAGACAAAACATTTATGATCGTATTTTTATTGAAAAAAATCAGTTGTGGGAGCAATTTGGTGCTGGATTCAGCAAATGTAAATTATCTGAACTGATTATGTTATCTGAACTATAAATAATTTTAACTATGGCTATTGTACAAGCCAACTCCAAAATATTATTTATAAAGGAGTTATTTCAATAAATTATAGGAATGTTTAACTTAGGGTTTGAAGAACACACTAAACTATGTAAATTAATATAATAAAAATAAGTAAATAAATAGTTTACATAAAGGAAAAATTGTTATTTCTGATTCCCTTTGTGGCCATTTTGGGCTGTGTGAAGTTTGCCTACAAATTAATACCAACTTAAAATCAATTTTAGTTATGGCTGATTTTCAAAAACATCTCTCCTTAATCTTTTTTATTTTATTTTATTTATTTTATTTATTAATAAAATCCTTCTGCCAGTCATCTGCACATACAGATTTACTTTTCAATTTGCACAACAAAAACACAATTCTGCATTGGATAAAAAAGCACATACAACTATTATTTCAGATTACAATAAAGTATGCAAAATTTGGCACTTAAGCCAAAAACCAACGACATATATTGGTGCCTAATTTATTCTGAATGCTGAAACTGAAATTTCTTGGCTCGGAACCTTTTATTCCTTCAAGTAGAATTTTGGAATTTTTTGGCATGAGATCTAGACTCTCTTGTTAATAACTAATGGCAAAACCAAAAACAGTCTGTCTTCACATTTTCCCTTCATACTCAATATTTGGGGTTGTTTAAAAGCCAAAATCAGGAACTCTTTACCGTTTAGTGGTTTGCATAACAATTTCCTAAATGTAAATTTGTATGGGGGGGAAGGAAAATCTGTTTCTCAATTTGCCCTTCTAAATGTTGTTCAGCTTTCTCAAATGCATACTCACACACACAACATACCCACACATACAAGCATCTCCAGAAAAAATTCCACAAGTAAATTTAATACTCTGGAAGGATTAGAATAAGAAGAGTATGTGACTGAAGAAGAAAAGTGATGTGATGCTTATTATTTTACTAAGGACATTTTGAAAATCTGTTATCTCTGTCCAACAAGCGTGATCTCTGTATAACTCACATATAGATGCCTTGTAGGATTAGTCCCATTCTGTATTCCATTCCAAGAAAAGAAACCTCATGTTACTATCCCATCAAAGAGCTGGTTGAGCAAGACTTACTCTGTCAAAGGTCGGTTGGATGGGATATGGTAAGTCCAACCTTCCTTCATGTTTCTCGTTCTTTCCACAGATGATCATTGTTATCCCAATCAGTAAAATAGCTAGGAAATTATATATGTTGTGACTCAATCACTCACTCATTTGTATCCGTAATGCTGAATTTTACATGTTCATAATTAACTGCAACAACAAATTTGTTCCAGACATTGGTTGATTGATTATGTGCCATCATATAATTTTTGACTCCTAGCAGTCACATAGATTTTCTCCATAATCTCTCCCTAACCTGGTCTTTTGGGTCTTCCAATGATATCCTCACTGTTGCTGTAACTGAGTCTGAAAAGATATAATTCAGAAATATACATTAAAGGTGAGAAAAAAAGTCAGGTAGATATTGACTTCCCCTAAATGAATTTGTAACATTAGTAAAGTAAAGGTAAAGGTTCCCCTTGCACATATGTGCGAGTCGCTCCCAACTCTAGGAGTGGTGCTCATCTTCATTTTAAAGCTGAAGAACCAGTGCTGTCCAAAGATATCTCCGTGGTCATGTGGCCGGCATGACTAAACGCCAAAGGCGCATGGAGCGCTATTTCTTTCCCACCAAAGGGGGTCCCTATTTTTCTATTTGCATTTTTTATGTGTTTTCAAACTGATAGGTTGGCAGAAGCTGGGACAAATAACGGGAACTCACCCCATTATATGGCACTAGGGTTTCGAACCACTGAACTGCCAACCTTTTGATCGACAAGCTCAGTGTCTTAGCCACTGAGCCACCTTGTAACATTAGTACTGATCAATATAACAAAAATGCAATGATTGAGGACTTCTCATCTTCTTCAAGGCCACCCTGTCCCAAAGATGAAATTATAACTTCAACCATATAAGTACACTAGACCCAGTTTGGTGCAGTATTTAAGACATCAGACTAGAAACTGGGAGAGTTATGCATATATAAGCACACTAGGTATGCTGGTCTTCCGGGTGCAATTCAATACCACCTTTAAAGCACTCCATGGCATTGGACCTGGATACCTTCGAGACTGTCTCCTGCCACCAGTAGCCTCCCACCGGCCAGTACGCTCCCACAGAGAGGGTCTCCTCAGGGTGCCATTGGCCAAATTATGTCAGCTGGCGACACCCAGGGGGAGGGCCTTCTCTGTGGGAGCCCCTGCCCTTTGGAATGATCTGCCCCTAGAAATTCGTAAAATCTCTGATCTCCGTGTGTTTCGCTGTGCCCTCAAAACCATGTTGGTCCTCCAGGCTGGGTTATCAATGTAAAGATTTTAATTGGTTTTAAATGGGATTTTAAATTTGGGGTTTTATAAATTGGGCCTATTATTTAATAATTTTAATTATTTTTAAATTTTGTCTGTCTTTTGTTTTTAATTAGGCTGTACACCACCCTGAGTCCTTCGGGAGAAGGGCGGTATAGAAATTAAATAAATAAATAAATAAATAAATAAATAAATAAATAAATAAATAAATAAATAAATAAATAAATAAATAAATAAAATCTTCAGCCAGACCCTGCACCATTTTGTTCAAGGTCTTCATCTCTTGCATTGTTGATCAGATAAGGCTGCCAGAACAAAAGGACTCCCATTCATCTTGGCATCATTCACTCACTTCGAATATACCACAGATGTAATGGAAAAACAGAGGGTTACTGTTCTCCATATGCAAAGTTGCAAAGTCACTCTCAAAGGTGTGTTATTCTGGAAGTCTGTGATTAAAATATCTGCAGAGAATGTGCATTGTTCAAATGTACCCAAAAGCTGTTAGCTGAAAGAAAAATGATGTGGCAAGTATTTTCCACCGAAGCAGATGAAAATGATTTAAAAAAAAACAAAACATACAGAAGTATCAGAGAAAAAGAAAAAAGGGGTTTTGTTTTTTCAAGAAGCATTTTTGCAGCATGTCCCAGAAAGCCAAGAACATGAATAAAAAAATAATAATTGTAAGTTGATTTACAAATTTTAAGCTAAGAACTCGATAGGTAGCACACATTGGGAAGTTAAAACAACAGGAGAGGCTGTAGGTCTATAAACTATTATAAAGGAATTTCTAGTTAATTCAAATGCCTTCAGATCCTCAGGTTTTGATGAAATATTCAATGCAATATTCAGTTTGCTGAATTTGCAATATTCAATCTGGAGAAAAGAAGACTGAAGGAGACGTATTCAAGTAGGTTGAAGGATGTCATTGTGAAGGTGGTGAAGAATTATTTTCCACTGCTCAAAAACTAAGGAAAACATTTTTGACAGTAAGATCTGTACAACAATGAAAAAGTCTTCTCACAAAGAACGTGGTTTCTCTATCTCTGGAGATTTTATTTATTTATTTATTTATTTATTTATTTATTTATTTATTTATTTATTTATTTATTTATTTATTTATTTACTTACTTACTTACTTACTTACTTACTTACTTACTTATTTATTTATTTATTTATTTATTATTTATTTATTTATTTATTTATTTATTTATTTATTTATTTATTTATTTATTTATTTATTTATTTATTTAATTTGTATACTGCCCTTCTCCAACAGGACTCAGGGTGGTGAACAGCCATGGTAAAATACAACATATAAAATTTAAAAGCAGTTTAAAAAGCATTAAATAATTTTGGCCATCAATTTAAAACAATCCAGTTAAAACCAATTACAAATTAAAACCTCAAGGATGGGATCAAGCCAGCCCGGCTAGATGAAATAGATGTGTTTTCAGGGCCCGACGAAAAGTCTGGAGGTCTGGTATCGTGCGTATCTCTGGGGGTAGTTTTTTAAAGAAAAAACTGGGCATGTTTGAGGATAATTTAATTTCTTTTTTTGAGGTGCTTTAATTGGTATTCCAGTATCTTGCAGAGCATTGAACTAGAAGATCCATGTCTTTCAAATTCACATTTCTATGATTTTATGAACCTGATGCTTGTGTACAACTTTGATTAGGTATGCTATAAGCTTTGTTCCTATAATTTTCAGTAATTATTGGCAGCTGACTGAATTAAATAATGGAAAATAATTTTATTAAACTATTAAGGGAAAAATCAAGCAATGCAAATATTTGTTTAACCCAATCCCATTACAGGTACTCATTTGTTTGATCTGTAGAGAATAAAATATTTCAATATCATATTTATATGAATCATTATTTATAAATAAAATGAAATTTAGATTTGGTTCTATTTAGAGTAAAGATAAATCCTCCTTCAAGTCAAACTCAACTCAGTTCCCGGTCATCTGCTTCATAATGACTTCATGACCACATAGTTTTCTTGGAACTGTTAGGGACATGCTCTGCCATTGCAAATGTCTGAAATGTTTTTTCAACTTCTCAGTGTAGTTCAAAACCACCCTATTTAGTTCTGTTCTCCCATTCAAGTTCTAATTAGGTCTATGCTGTAAGTTTTTTTTGAGATCAGTCAAGATTGGTTCCATGCTGTTATTTAGCAGGTCTCAGTGAAATCCATTGCATTTCATTCTTAATGGCTTTCTTTTGGGCAGAATTATGTCTGACTCTCAAAAAGAATTTTGAGGTTTTGTGTTATCTCTTTAAGAATAAAATGACAAACAAGTTCCAAAATTCAGTACTATAAGGTATGGGCATGCATATTATATTCATTTCACCTTCTTACTCAAAGAACAAGTATTCCAGCGCTCAAATATTTGCTTGTTATAATTAGAATATATAAATTCTTTTGAGTCTCTGATTAAATCCACAAAGCCATAACAGACAGAATACATTTCAAGATCTTTTTTAAAAGCAGTTTAAGAAAACCTGTGTCACAAACAATTTTACATTGTTTTAATGTGTGTTTTTTTAAAAAAAAAACATGCAACCTTTTCCAAAATTTAAAACATTACTTTATTTGCAGCTGAACTATCTGAATATGTATATCTGGCACTCAAATGTTATAAAATTTCTTTTGCATATACATGAATGCTACAAACATGCATGGACTTATTCATTATGGTATATTTTACTATTTCTTTGAGAAAAAGTTTCATATGGTGTAATAGCCATTGTTGGTGATTCTCTAATAATAAATACCAACATATTGAAATTGTTCACAGTACTCATTGCTTTACATTATGTTTTCCTCTGGAATTAATTGGATTTATTCATTCAGTTCTATTTATTTTCAATAGTCAAAACACTCTGGCCTGGTTTATTAAGTAGAAATTTAGTCACCACAACAAGTACTTTGTGGGGAGGGGGTTTAAAGTTAAGTTGCACAGCAAGGATAGTGATTCAATATAAAAGGCATAATTCAATATTCTTTGAACAGTTACATGAGTCTCAGTCATCACAAAACAAATAAAACCAAAGAGAACATGCTCCAAGATGTGGTTTCTTATAACAGTGGTTATTTATTACTTTTCATGACATGACAGGATAGACAAGGGGAAAAAAAGACAGCTTGGATATTTCTGTTCCTGATGGAACAGAAATATTGCTGGGAAACTAAAGGCTACAAGGGTACTTGTAGGGAAATGTTCATTTTTGTTTCAGAGTAGGACAACTCTTACCAAGCCTTGCCATTTCATGTAGGAAATAGTAAGAAATAATCCCAGAAATATATACAAGAATAACTCCTTAAAATTTTCATATGTTGCTGCATTTTAGTTGCCTTGATATACAAGAAGTTGGGATGTTCCACATTTTTTTTTAAATAGACACCCTCATGATTAGGCCTTGGTATCTCCAAAGTGCTTTCAACTGGCCGTAGCTAGGTAGCAGAGAGGGGTCTACAAGCCGTTGTAGCAAGGACACCACTACTAAATCAGATGTGCATTCCAGCTGCCCTCTGCTGGCTATGGAGAAAATGCCATGACTCAAAGATCACATCTCTATGGATGATTTGTGTGGTCATGGATTGTGATGGGCTTCTGCTTTCCGGGAAGAATTCACATTATTTTCACTAACATACATTCCTGTGACACGAAGCAATAGGATGAAATAGCTGATTCCCAACCCTTCTTCATAATATTGCTACTTTTTCAGTTAGAGGTTGAGGCATTTCACTGAGCTGGGATATACTGTTAGAAAGTGCTGTTGGATAGAGCACTCTTCCCCAAAGGTTTATTCAGATGTAATGGAAGATGATCCATTCCTATTGCTGAAAGAGTCAGGTACCCATCAAGTTACTTCTTAGTTAGTTAGGGCCTTTAATCTTCTTTTGACAGAATTCAGAAAATTCTGTCAAATTTTCTGTCCAGCAAATTTCCCAAAAACCAGTTACTTCCATCCTCCTGGCCATGATGTTTTGAGGATCCTATGGAATCAGAAGCAATGCCCGATTAGCTGATTTAATAGGACATGAAAGATTCTAATTTTCTAAGTGAAAATTGTAAGTCAACAATTTGGAAGCAGCTATAAATCAAGTTACTGTATGTACAATAACTCAGAAAGGATGATACTATAGAGTTAATTATTATTTCTTGGAAAATAAAAAAAATCAAATTATAATTTTGCTATACAGTAGCTTCCCCTTTGAAGATATATAGTATATATATTTTTTCCATTGCTTAAATCCAAGCGGCATGGTTCTTTAGAGAAAATACTTGCAGACAGCATGGTGTGAAAGATCTCTGATCCTCCATTTTCAATGTTCTTTACTAAAAGAATAGCATTAATCGGTTTCCCCAGCAAATCTTCCAAAGTTGTGGGCCGAAATGAACATCAACAGAGGTATTGTTTCTAAGTATCAAAAATAGTTCTTCCATTTTGTTCTGTATTTGCCATAAACAAGAACTTAATTCTCAGAGAAACCAGAACAGATTCAAAGAAGGGCAAAAAGAGTGACCAGGAGTCTCAAAACTAAATTCTAGATACAGAAATGGAAAGAACTGATGCTTAACCTTGAGGGAAAAAAACTAACACTGATGGTGGGATGGCAGTATTCTTCAGAAATCTGACCTTACCCCAAAAGTCAAATTATAGGAAGGCAGATTTGATTAAAAGTTAGATGAAATGTTTTAATGCTAAAACTTTTTAATTCAAGAGTAATTCAACCAATTATTTAGAGAAGTGGTAACCTCACCTCCCTTCATATGTTCAGGCAAATGGATGTTTTGATTTTATTTATTTAACAATAAATTAATGGGTGGAGTAGACCTGTAGAGCCTTCAAACTTTATAATTTTATGACAAAAAAACTGTTACAGTGATACAGAAGTAATGCAAGATAAGAATTAAGTTACCATTCATAAATTATTATATGGGCACAATCTGATCAATAACCTACTGTGCTCGCTAACATGAAAAATAATACACAAATTATGATAAAAACAAAATGACTTTAAAAATCTGAAATCTTGCTGTCAACTTCAGACTTCACTGCAGAAGTTGAATGTTCCATTTAAAATGTCAGAATAATGGGTTTATTATTTGCATAGGCTTCTGTGAACAAAATACTCATAATCAAAAACACCAATCATAATGAATTTAGGATGGCTTATTCCCATTACGTAAGACTCTAATCTAGGACTGTGAATATATTTATACCTCTTTGTATAATCCAACTACATTAAAATAATGTGAGTGCCAAATTGTTATGCAAGCTCCATTTCATATATGTGTGTGTGTGTGTGTGTGTATCCATTTTCATCCAACATCCACCAAATGAAAATTAATGAATGCAGATTTAAATTCTGAATTTTCCTAATTATAGTCTGAGAACTTAAAAGCTAGATTGCACTGAGCGTTCCATTACTATTCCACTTCTTATTTATTTATTTATTTTTATCCTGACTTTATCATTCTTATAAATAACTCAAGGCAGCCAACATACCTAATGCTTTTTCTTTCTATTTTCCCCAGAATACCTGGCCCAAAGTCATCCAGACGGCTTTCATGGTGGATTTAGAACTCAGTCTCCTGGTTTCTAGGCCAGCATCTTAACCGCTACACCAAACTGGCTCTCTATTAATCTTGATTTAAAGAGTTACCTGTGAGGAAAATTATATGTTGACACTTTCAGAGCAAAGTAAAATATAAGTTTCATATTATTGCTGGCTTTTTGTGTTATTGTTTCTTTTAACTTTTAATTGACAAGGCTAACAAACCCCATAACCATTTCCAATTATGGATGTACTTAAAGTCCCCCCCCCCGCCCCAATTTCGGTTTATAACTCTATTATAACTCTATTTTTTCAGTATCAAGTAGAAAATAAATGCAGAGTCCATTGATGTATTTGGCAGTTGAGCTTCGTAGGATATGCCCATTCATATATGAACGAATCTCTTTGTCTATCATTTCCATTCAGGATTTTGAATATTCAGATGGCAGCTACAAAAAATAAGATCAGCTGTCCAGCTGTATCCTAAGATAGTTCTTGGTGAAGTTTTTGTTTGATTTTAATCTTTATAAAAAGAATTGTAAAAATGAGAAGGAAGTTTTGGTTTTCAAACCACATACAGTATATTTAACTGTTAGTAGTCAAAGTATGCATCCACATACCAAAAGAATCATGTGACATTCATTCTGAGATAAATTGTGTAGAAAGTAAATGGAAAAAGCTTATTCATCACCTATTACAGCAAGTGCTGATAAATTGGTCACTTTTCACTGGAAACCACATTGCCAGTCTTAATAGTGAGTGCAGATCCTAATTATGAAACACTGGGAGGGTTGGAGAGGAAAAACATAAGCAGGGAGTTCATAATCCTGCTTTACAATCTAAGCGGCAAGAGGAAGGGGTAAACCTTATTATGGATCAAGAATGAGTATCAGGTGAGTCTGAGATTATTCCTGTCTCTGACCTATGCATATGAATATCTCCTATGTTTATCAGACATTTGGATAAGTCAGTGGTGAGTACCACAAACACACATTACAGGAGAAAAAAACCACAAACTTTTAGCAAATCAACCTTACTGAATCTTCCAATTTAAAAAAAAATGGGAATACATTTGTTTTTAACTAATGTAGCATAGATACCTTGTATTCATGGCACATCCCTGTTCCTAAAATTAGCAAAACATGTCACTATGTCTTGGTACACATTTGTTTGTAGTAACTTCTATAAATATTGTTGCCACATCCATGGAAAGAAGTGTTGTCAATTTATCACTGTTGGCTAGAATTATTTTTGCAGCTGTGGAGCAGGTTAATTGTGGACACTAAAAGATAGGAATGCAGAGTAAACATTCCTTATACCATTAATGCATGTCATTATTTTAGCAGCCGTGTGTTACCTTATTTACTGTCACACTAAGGTCATACTCATTACTTTAAAGGTAGGGAAGCAAGTAAGTGAAGCATTTCTAGTGAACAAATTCATCGGGTTTAAAATAGTCTGGTGGGGACCATCCACCATTATTGAGTATTTGTGGTTCACACCTTCAGCATTATATGAAATGAGTTTTTAAAAGAAACATATATAAATTCTTAATATATTTATTTGCAGATGAAGTAAATTATCAGCTGATCAATATTTAGATGCATGAAGACTATGGCTGGGCATTTTATTGAGAGAAAGCAATTTTCAGTGTGAGAAAATGAGATCTTATATTTGCCAAATGAGGTACAAAACTTAAGTCATTATTTGAAAGAGAGTATAAAAATCTAAATATACAAAATTTTATTTGTGTGTGTACATTTCTAGAGTAAGACTTTGAAGTGCACCTGGGTTGCATATAAGGATGTATTTAGGGTGCTTGGGATCAGCACATATATGCAGATGGCTATTTCATGTACAGACCACTTACTCCCTCTATACATTACTGGAATATTTAACATTAGAGAATGCATTAAGATTCTGATTTCAGACTCCTCATTCAGAACAAAAAAAGAACTACAAAACTGAAAGTGAAATGTTTTCTCACACCAGAACTGTATCATTTAGAATTACAATATAGACAGCATGACAAATGTCTCTCACTTCACTTCATTGGAAACACTGATGAAATGTACTACCTTTCATTTATTTTCCACTTTCACTATATTCCTCCTTTTACATTCATATATTTACTGTACAAAGCAAATATTAGCATATGGAGATAGTGACTGATTTTGAATATATCATCAGCCAATCTTCATAGCCTTCATAAGCTCATAAGTAGTAACGTTTTCCTTATAGAGTTTTCATTATAGAAGGGATGTCAAACACAATTTCATTGAGGGCCGCATCAGGGTTGTGTTTGACCTTGTGTGTGTGGGGGGGGGGCAGGGTGGATGTGGCCGGCTGGACGTCACTCATGTCACAGGCCCCTTTGGTGACCTAAGGGTTCTGCCAGCGAAAACAGAGCTTGGGAGGGCCACACACGGCCCTCCAAGGCTCCTTTTTCACTGGCAGAGGGTTGCAGGAGGCCATCGCAGCTGAAGATGGAGATCGGGGAACCGCATTCAGCCCTCCTGAGCTGGTTTTCACTGGCAGAGGCACCACAGACCAGTCGCTTGTTGTTTCCAGGGTGGCCCCGCGGGCAAAATCTAAGCACCTCACGGGCTGGATCCGACCCATGGGCCTTGAGTTTGACACCCCTGCCTTACAGAGTTGCTCCCTACGTTACAGAGTAAACTGCTTTTTCTATGGAGAGAAATTTGAAAAAGACTTCCTGAATGGACCTCTTTAAAATGCATCCAATATTCCTGAAGGGATATTTCAAAAGGGGGGTGGGGAAGCTCTTTAGATTCTGGCCATTGATAACATGTTGACGTTCCTCAGATGCTGTAATACTGAAATTTGCAATTTGGCATTTTTTGTATTTCAAAACAATTTTGAGAAAACATATATTTTGAGGGGAAAAAAGTCTACAAACTTTTAAGTCAGGCAATTTAAGCACTGAGGCATATTTATTCTCCATGGGAGAAGAAACCATTTTATTTCTTGGGGAAATATAAACAGCCAAACATGAACACTGACAATCCATTTGAATTCTGCAGGATCAAATACAATTTCTGCTTGAGATTCTATCTATCATTCTATAAGATGTATTGGCTGTTGTATTCCAGCGTAAACATTTTTCTGTTGTTACAGATAATGGATGAGCACTGGTTTGGGAAAGACTAAGGTAAAGCATTTCCTTTTCTTGCTAGTGTTAAGCATTGCCTTAATTTGATTATCTAGATTATTCTAACTAATTATTGTATGATATATTCTGAAAATTGCTTCTGTATTCTGTATTTCATGGAATGGTTGGGTGCTTTCAAAGTATTTGCGGATATGGATAACCATCCCAAACACATTATTGAATATGAAACCCAATTTAAAACATAACATACTTAAATGTTCTATACAGCATTTATTGTCATTGTGGTTAGCGTAAACTATATAAATCACAAAACAATTCTTTCTGCATGGCAGTTTTCCGCCTGAAATTTGTTAACAATGCTGCATTTTAGTATAAAGTCAGGGATATATGGAGAGTTAGCTATCAATCATTGCTTTTAAGTACAGTGAGATACAAATCTTTATAATATAAATTACTTGTTACAAAAAAAAGGGGCATCTGGGTTAGCTAGTTAAGTACAAAAATCTGTTAACCTCTATAAATAATGAAATGCAAGCAGCTCAATAATACAACACATACATCGGGTTACAGTATTTGAATATGTAATTGCAGACATGTGGCACAGGCACATTATATGGGACAGGCAAAAACACTGAACACATTAGAAGTTTAAAAATGTAAGCACTTTGGGGGAATATGAGCACACGATATAAACACCGAGCAACACTCTGAGCAGACAAAAGGAGCCACTGACAGTTGTAAAGCATTCGAACCTGGCAGAAACCTGTCCAAACAGCTGCAGTGGGATACTGATTGATCGTGTTTTTATTCTTACTGCTCAAGTGCTGCAGACAGTCATCAGTCTGAGAAAAAGCCCAACACGGGCACCGGCACCGGCACCCTCACAAACGCACCCAGAAAGTAATTTAACAGATGCCTGGGAGAGAGCAGCACCACAACTGCCTCAATTAAAACAAAGCAGGAATATTCAGTAGTGGTGAATTTTTCTCAGCAATATTCTGAGCTAGAATATGGAAAGGGAATTTTATGTCATTTATAATGGAATGCCAGATCAGGTGGGGGGGAGGGGGGAGGAGGAGGAGGAAGGAAGAGAGAGCTGATTAGAGCTTACTAATTAATATACATTCAAGAACACTTTAAGTAGGTCATGCTTTTATATATATATATATTTTAAGAAATGTGAGGTGTTTAGGAATACAAAAGTGTTATTGATATTAACTGCAACTCCAAAATGGAATCCAACAGGCATTAAAACTGAAAGGGATGATCTGAGGTCATGTAGCAGATCTGAAGCAGATCTTTTTTTTTTATCAAGTAGAACAGAAGTCTAACATTTCTGATGAGAAATAACAACTTTTTTGTAAAATTTATTTTCATAAAAGTTCTGCAGGTGGACCATATATATGATAATCATAAGAAAACTCCACAGAATACATTGCTCACTCTTTATTATAGTTAGGAACAGAATCCTAGTCTATAATTTGTATTACAAAGGGACTATTTTTTTTTTTTACTCCTAAATAACTTTCTTTTATCCGTTTTTAACTAGATTCGGGGTAAATTCATGACTAGAAGTGGCAAAATTGTTTGACTCTCACCTGCTGGTCATGGCATTCCTTTAAAGACACAAATAGGGCCCAATTATTGTTACAGAGTTAGTGCCATTGTTTCCTCTTAAATGATTTTATTCATATTTATATAAACGGGTATTTATTTTTGCCAATGTAAATGAAGAATGATTTGAGTCAATAAAAAATGATCATATTCTTATAAACTGAACTTAGTTTCTTGTGATGGATCTAGAGCGCTATAAAATATGAATTGAAAGGACCTATTTATTTAATTTGTATACTGCCACATGCCTTCCAAACAAGCATTACTCTGTTTGCATAATTCAAAATGCCTATCACTATAGAAATGGCATTGCAGGATGGAAAAAGTGGTGATGTCAAAAAATCAATTAGCATTACAATTCTTAGGTTTTGGTCTACTTTAATTTCTTCTACATTTGGTAATCTCACCACTACTATTATATACATAGAATTATATACATGTGGCATCAGGAATAATCAAAAGTAAAACTGGCTGTTTCCTGGGGTGGTGGTGGTGGGGAGAATGTTTTTAACATGCAGGTTTCAAGAAGAAATCACTTTTACCTCTCAATCATGTACAGGTGTAAATTATGTAAAATATGGCATTCTTTGTAAGTGATTTATTTCTTCTTGTCTTAAAATTAAAGAAAAATCAAGCCAAAAATGAGGAAACAAAATCAAATGCTGCAGTATCTCAAAACCTGTTCCACTTTAATTTTGATCAAGGATTCTAAATATCTAATATACATATTTAACTTAAGAGCAATTCAGTGCTGTATTATGAACAAGGCAGTTTTAAATTTTGAAGCAATCTTCCAAAGTAAGCAAAACTGGAAGATGGATACATTCTTGGAACTCAATGGAGTGGTGTCATGTATAACAAACAACAAAATTTTCTATTCTCAGGAAGAAAAGCTTTTTTTTTTTTTTTTTCAATATTTAGTCTGGAATAAAATTTAAAAGAAATCTAATCCCCTGAAAATAGGGGTATTTAAAAAATATAGACAGTAGACTTTCGAATATAATTCAGAGACACTGAATTTTTTTTTAATAATCCCAAGGGCTAGGAATTCTAGCATAACATTAGTCATGAAATGATACTTCCAATGTATCAGATTATTTAAGCTTACTTATTGTTCTTATTTCTTGTTTTTAAGTACAAGGGAGCCTCCATTTCATCATCATTTTATACAATCATCAATTTAATTTTAATTTACAAAGGCAATTTGCACTTGAGGCTTCCTAATCCTAACAAAATACTGATATTTTCATTGAAAACCTCATGAATGAGGTTTTTGCCACCCTTCCTATTAAATTAATGGTTTGCATTATTATTATTTTTTTAAAAAAAAATCAATTTGTAATTGTTAAAAAGTAGGGGTGGGGTACATTCTTTGAAAAGTCTGCTGTTCTTTGCATCAAAATGTATTCCTTGGTTTCAAAACGTACTCTGGTTCTCAACGACTATAATTTCCACAAAACTTTGGGTCTCCCTTTACAGCTGGATTTAAACTTTGCCCATACAGCAAAATTCTGCATTATGGCTATTACAACTCAGGAAACTCTTATACAGTGAACTGATTTGTTGGTAAATAACAAGAATTCACGATTCAGTAGTACAGGCGCCATCACTGAAAATAATCATAAATCTGATTCACAGAATTTATAAACAGACTTTCTGGGATTAATGCAAAAATATATTTATTGCAAGCTCTAACACATCCTTCTGTATACCAAACCATAATTCAGCTGAAAGAGAGACAAACAGGTACAATGTTATCTGAGAACCATCCTTGTTTTCTTCACATCCTTGAAGGCTCAAGATCTCTGTCTTCTAGTAAATTTATCAGAAAGCCAAAGCTGTCTTTTACTGACTCCATGTCATCCAAGGAACAGGGTTTAAGTATCCAACGTTTCCCTCGTGCAAGTGGTTCAAGTTCCAAATACTTTTTGATCTATTTAAAAAAGAGAAAAAGCAGCATCTTAAAAAATTAGTTCCATTTATTTTTCCGGTTTACCATTTATTCTTTTCAAAATAGAAATGGCTGAATGTTCATTTTTGGAGTTATTTCTTGCTGCTCTTGACATCAAGTTGATCTTGTGCACTGCATGTGTTTATGTTATCGATAACTAGTTTGTCTAAATCGGAGGTGGGTTTCAGCAGGTTCTGACCAGTTCTGGAGAACCGGTAGCAGAAATTTTGAGTAGTTCGGAGAACCGGTAAATACCACCTCTGACTGGCCCCGCCTCCATCTATTCTCTGCCCCCTGAGTCCCAACTAATCAGGAGGAAATGGGGATTTTGCAGTAACTTTCCCTTGGAGTGGGGAGGGAATGGAGATTTTACAGTATCTTTCTCCTGGAGCGGAGTGGGAATGGAGATTTTACAGTATCCTCTCCCTGCCACACCCACCAAGCCATACCCATCAAACCATGCCATGCCCACCAAGCCACACCCACAGAACCGTTAATAAAAAAAATTGAAACCCACCACTGGTCTAGATGCTATTTTTCCATTATACAATACATTATACAATAAATTTCTAAATTAGAGATATTAGGGACAATTAGTCCTTTGGATGAATAAGTATGTTCAAATTCTCCAAGAGAAGATAATATAAAGACATATTTACAAACCCAAAACTAATTTTAATGAAATAGACAAACATCAGATCCCTTTAAGGTTATATGACTGGAAATATTCAGAATGATTATTAGTAAATAAGATAATTTTGTAATGTATTCTTTGTGATTTGTTGCACATCAACATCCCTCAGACAGCAGATTGAAAGTTATTTAATTCACTGGATTTCACACATTCTAAAAGTTACAAATCAAGTATAAACAGCTGTCAAAACCAATTTAAGATGTGTTTTTTGAAAGCATATACAGTATACAGTATGCAATGGGGCAAGGATTACTTTAAATTTAACTGAATTGCCTGGCGAGCATTTATGGAAATTATGGGTATGAATTTAACCTTCAAAACACCAGACTAACAAAAGTGTCATAAAATAAGAATCATGGAGATTTCAGAACAGATCCTGGTATGACCAAAGCTGACTTCTTTCCAGATTTTACACCCAAATATGAAATATGAAAAGTAAAGAAAGAGACCAAGAATTTTGCAGCCCAATACAAAGTATAAAATGCTCTTCTTCCTCCATTCCACTCACAGACTACAGAAGCTTTCTTCAAGTTAAGCTTGAATTCTGGTGACTTCCTGCAGACCTTCAGGTTGTATTCTTGGCCATAATACAGAAATGGATTTTGCCGGGGATGTTTTCTCAACTTTTTAGTAAAGTCTGGCATTTTGTGGAAGTCTTCCATTCACATACTAAACAGGTTTAAATTAGTTGAGTTATCTCAAAATCCAATAATAAAATAATATCCACCACATCTGAGGACAGCAAATGACTTAAGGAATTTTTATTAATTTCCCTTCCCAGCATTTGCAGTCTAAGTTCTCCCATTAATTTCATTTAATGGGACAACAGATCCTGAGGCTTTATTTTTCCCTAAATGTTTAGATGAAGGTAGCACATAGACTAATTGTGAAGAAAATGATTCAATGTATATTCTACCATCTAAAAAATACTGTATATTTCACTGTATAATAGAGATACGTCCCCTTCAACTCTTCTTTTTATATGTCAATTATAGAAATATATTAAAGAGAAACTAATACTAATAGCTAATACTAAAGTATTCATATTAAATACTTAATGGTATTTAACGGAATACTTGATAAAATACTTAGTGTTAACTATTTAATAGTAATTAAATTAAGTATTCAAAAACTAATACTAATACAGATGTATTGGAAAAGTCAATGATGCTAGCAATGGTTAGTGGAAGAAGAAGAAGGGGCAAGCAAAGAATACGCTGGCTTGATGCCATCTAAACTGATACAAAAATGAACATCCAACAACTGAAAGAATCTGTGTTTCACAGGGAAGCATTGAGAGCACTTGCCTATAAAGTTGCCAAGAGTTGAATACAACTGAATAGTTAAAACAACAGCAACAATACTAGGAGCAACAACTTCAGACACCATATCTTAACCAAAGTGCTAAACAGCCACAATTGGAACCAGAATTTCCAAAGCTAAGCAAAATGGTTGTTAGGTGAGTTTACCCAACCATTGTTCAATCAATGGGATTGAGATGGGTAGCTATAGAAACTGAGTAGGTAGGTAGGTAGGTAGGTAGGTAGGTAGGTAGGTAGGTAGGTAGGTAGGTAGATAGATAGATAGATAGATAGATAGATAGATAGATAGATAGATAGATAGATAGATAGATAGATGATAGATAGAAAATAAATCTTGCAGTTAACCACACAAAATATAGAAACTGATTTTAGAATATTAAATCAACAACTATCTATAACTACAAAACACAATGAATTAAAAAGATAAAATTTCCATTTCTGGAACACAAAACTTAGTCAAACATTAAGCTTTCTTATTATGTAAGATCATACATCACTGTAAATATGGCTTCCATTAACCAGCTAAGTATTTGTAGTTGCTGAGATAAGAGAAAATCAATACCTCTGACCACTTAAATTGAATTAAAAATAAAATCAACTAGCAAGGTATGGCCAAGTACGGGTTTAAAGCTAAAATTGGAAATATAATAACAAGAGAAATGGGTACATTTGTTTAGTTCAGATGGCTATTTTCTTATCAAACTCAACTTATTTTTGACTCAAAGATGCTATTACTTTTTCAGTTTTCTCAGTTGCAATACAGAAGGATTATGGAACATTTAAAAAGGAAATGCAGAGAATGGAAGGCAAAGGGAACATGGTCAAAGGTTGCCAAAGTTTTAGAAGCAAAGAATATCGCTTTGAAATGTAGTTGCTAAAGTACAAGATACTATGTCCAATGAAAGTTGCTTTGAAGAGCAACACTTAGTCTAAGTACATAAATGCAACCCTGTGTCTAAGAAAATTTATTTAAAATTATTTTGTTCCTTTTATTCATAGAATGCACAGAAGTCCAAAAAATGATTATTATGATCTTACCAAGTGGTTATACTGCTATGTTGCAATATCATCGAAAATTCCAATTTAATAAAATTCCAATTTTATTAAACATTTAAAATTTTATTAAAGTACTAAAATTATAATAGGTATTAGAAAGATATACCCCGTGACTTGATATGTAATTTGTTCCTTAATTTATTTCTTTTCTTGCATTCTAACTACAATATATTAAAATATAACTGCCATTAAAAATGGCACCACTACAGAACAACAAAGTTTGCTAAGAAATATTCTGATCACTGAATGAAGTTAATGAGTTTAATTCCCAAACTCACATATCAGAGACAACCAATTACCCTGTCTGAAACACAGACTTGTAAAACTATCAAGTAATTGTAAAATGGTCTGCTACACACGAGTAAGATGTTGTTTAAATGGCTTGTTTGACTAGATGCATTCACCATGAAATTGATTCTGTTAAAACAGTATTTTAAAACCACGTTTACGTTAACTGCATGGGCAGAAAATGAGAAAAAAACCTGGCATTATAAAGGGTGGGCTTAGGTATGAGTCCAATTTTATGAGGTCGAGGGTTACTTGAATGAGAAACTCATCAACTGTGGTCATGCCCCATACAGGAACTAAGGAGGCTGCATACAATTAAGTTATGCTACTAATTCCATGTCAAGGACAATAAGGCCCTTTCTAAACCATCACAAAAGCATGCACTTAAATTATATGGCAAGAGGAAGTTACACACATTTCTTATCATATTTGTGTAGAAGCACCATGTAAAAATACTTATATTTCATTCTTCAAGTAAAAACACTGTTGGTAACTGTATGATTGGCATGTTGTTGTTTAAACTTCTGCCTGAAGCTAATGCAGCATTTGAGCAAAAAACCTCTATCCATGCGCATACACCATAAGGGGAGCTCTTTTGAATTGGAATGCTTAGTCTGCTATTCTATTTTTACAGTAGTTAATAAGATGCCAATGAGAACCCCAAAGAGGTTGAGAGATCGTGACAGCATCATCCTGATCATGTTTCCCACAACTGGTGTTGAAAAACATAATTTACTGCCTTCATAACTAGACACTGATTGCCTTTGCATTAACGACAATACTTGTTACATAGAGAACCCAAGTTTGCCATTCAACACATTCAGCATAAAGCTGTTGCCAGTTCTCACCATAGTATATTTACATGTATTTGCATGTATACCTGTATTCACATGGTATACATGCAAATACATGGTATTCACATGTATCATTTTAGAAAACAGACCTCTTTTATCTACCATTCTTCCCACTTCTATCCTGGAGATGCCTCAATGGTACCTTTAAGTATTATTGTATCTAAAACATATTTTACAATTAAAGTATAAGAACCCTTACTTCCCTATTTTCTATCATTTTAGTTAAATAAAAGGGGAGTATAAGTCCTTACAAATCTTAACCATAAGTATTGGGGTTTTGAACAATGAAGGTGTGTGCTTGCTTCGGCAGCACATATATTAAAATGTGCTGCCGAATGACACAGAACAATGAAAATGTAGCCCCCTCCCAATTTTGCAGGGTTTTTTTTAAAGAGAGAGATGCAGTTCATATAAAAGCAACACAGAATCTGAGCAAATCAGGCCTGGTAAAGGACAGAACCAACCTATTTTAGTGTTACACTTGTTGAAGGAGAAAACAAATTCATTTTAATGTGTGTTAGTGCTGGGATGCATCTAAATTAAGTTGTCATAAGGTTAAAAGGAGGGGAAATGTATTCAATTACAAGGCAGAATATGACAGAGTCTGAAGCCAGGAAATACTTTTGCAATAAAGCTAAAGGATCTCAATCATAAGAACTATGTGAAGAGCACAGAGACCCTTCTCAAAGGATCTCTTTGATCTAAGACAGGCCAATCTGTTGCTCTCTTGATGACATTCTGGCGGCTCCACCCTTGTTTCCAGTCTACCTCTGTGCCCTGGTTGCTGTTCCCAGCAATCTGTATGTAACTGATAGGATCTGTATTACTGTTTCCCTCCTATCAGTTACATACAGACTGTTGGGGAATAGGAAAACTAATCTACCAATAATTTTATACATCTGAGGGTGATATTGAGGGAAAGCTCTAACTTCTATTTCACAATAATCTGGGGGTATCCCTTGGTTCACTGTGGTCACCCAGGAGATTGAAGAGAAATGACCACCCCCCAAATAAAACATACAAGAAAGTAGGGTTTTTTTTAATAGGGTGCCAAGGTTTTAGGATAAAAGAGACCTATCCAGTTCAAAAACAAAGAAACACAGACACACAGACACAGACAGATACACACAGACACAGAGAGACAGAGAGAGAACAGATGTGGAATCTTTTTGAAGTGAACAGATAGTAATTGAATTCTTAGATATATTTTTCAAAATCTTCAAACAGTAGGAACTTTAAATATATATGGAGAGGTAGAAATGTTCATTACTAAAATTAAGTTGAATCAACAATTTTTAACAATGCATGATGTTGTCAGTTTTATAAACATATATAAACACATATACTTGCCTGTCTTCTCTGCTAGGGGATTGCAGATCAAAGCAGGAAGCAACAATATTACACCAGTTGCAAATCCATTCAAGATCTGAAGTCTGGTCTAATCCGAGTTTACAACTAAGCAAAAAAACTATTAATTTTTGTTGTTTTGGTTTATAATCTGCATTACATATTTAGTCTCAAACCTGATAGTGATAGCATATCAGTGCACAATGTGAATGGAGAATTAGCTGAGAGAAAGAAAATGGTGATTGCTAAGCTTAGACAGGAAAATGTAGAGTCTTACATATTTATCAGTTATATCCTGTCTCCAAAAGCCACTCAAAATTTCTTAAAAAACACAGAACAGTGGAACAAGCAATAAAGTAGTGGCCTTCCAAGTCAGAATTGTCTAATAAATGTTTGCTAAAAAAAAAAAAAAACAGTGCCACAACATAACAATAATTTATTATCAGGATAAAAGGAACATTAATACAAGCCAAAAAATGATTAAAGATTTTTTAAAAAAGGACACTGGTTTTACATGGCGATTGGAAGGGAACAGAATTAATAATAGGCTACCCTAGAAAATAAATTACATTCCTGCAGTGAAATCATAAGTGAATCTTCTTGTTTTCCTAAATGTGTATAGATAACCTCAAACAGGTTTATGACAGTAGGTAGATAGTTGCTATTAACACTGAAATGAATCTAGGACCAAGATGATAATTTAAGGCACAAAGAAGGGTCCAGGAAAATACAGATGATCAATGGATAATATGTAGAATCATCTATGGACTGTTTCTTCCAAGGTAGTCAGATTTGAGTCAGATTTGATTTTAACAGAGGAGGCTCCATATAAAAGAACTCAAGTGTTTTCTCTATGAGATCTACCTGCTTAATATTAAGGATTAAAAACTTTATGACTATTGCTTCATATTCACAACTGTCTAAAAAATAGTTAATAGTTAATTAATAGTAAGGCTATTAATAGCCTGGAACAGATGTTCAAAAAAGATAGCAGGGCACTGTGCTTGGCACAGAGTCAATGTGAGACGAAACCGATTAACAATGAAGAAATTAAAGAATAATGTGGAACAATAAACTGTCTAGAGAGCAAATGAGAAAGATCATAAAATTTGATCATAAAGTTAATATGCTTTTATTACTGTCTCACAGCAGACTAGTAATAGAATATTTAAATTTGAACAATGAACAATGATATACAATTGCCACGCAATAGGCAATTGCAGACAGCTCAATATTTATAGCAAACACAAATGAACCTGACTAGATTTTTCTATTACGTGTTGCATTTATTTATTATTTGAAATATTTTTCAACTGCCCTTCCTTTGTGCAGACATGAAAACAAAACACGGATAAGGAGAAAACATCAAAAATAGCAAAATTTTCATAACGAAGCAAGAAAAATAAAAGAACTATCTGATAAGCATAATTGTACCTGAAATATCTGGACAAATAAATTCTGTTTTGATTTGGGATTAAAACAGATTTTTTAAAGAAGATTGATTTTACAAATAATAAGCAGCCACTGCCGCTCCTTTAGAATTGATATAATATACTTACACTTAAATGTACTAATTATAAATCTGGCAGTTTCATTCTGCGCTAACTTAATAACTTCTTTGTTGTTGTGTAGTTCTAAACTTTCAGCAATTTTGGAAATTACCAGATTACTGGTCAGTACCACCAGAGTATTATTAGGGCCACTCTCTTCAATAAGACACTTGTATGAAAGGTCACTGAGAAGTAGAAGAATTGCTATTCTCACTTTTTTTAAGATTCATTTCAAGACCATTTAATGCTGTCCATTCATTTAAATTTAAACCCAACTGCAGTGGATTTTTTGCTTTTTTATGAAGTACTTTCAGTCAAGTTACCACCATCTTTCCTTGTTCAAAAAGAGGATTTCTTTGGTTTTATATCTTTTTTGGGGTGGAAGGCAACACTACCTCAGATAGGTAGATCTATTAAGAGCCAATAGGAGGAAAGAATACAGAAAATACAAACAATCCTGAGAGCTCCATAGGAACTTATGCATAGATCTTGAAAAGGATGTCATAACACTGTAAAGATCCTGTCTTAGTATCTAGAGGCTGGGGTGGGAGGCTAGATGGAAACAACAGACTTCGGGTCAACCCTAGTAATTCTGAGTGGCTTTGGTTTTATGACTTACTAGTTCTGGAAACTTTCCATCTGTTCTTTCAAAGCTTCAGCTGGGTAAAAATGCAGGCGTATAAGCAATTATGGGTGTTGGTCATTCAATACATGTGATATTTATTATTATTAATTAATTTATTTATTTATTCAATTTGTATGCCGCCCCTCTCCGAAGACTCATGGCGGCTCACAATGCATTTAAAATCATTATAAAAAACATTTAAGAATTAAAAACATTAAAAACATTAAAACTCATTCACACCATTCATGGCCGGATCTCGCTGGATCGCAAAAGCAAGATCAGCGGTCCCAGGCCTGCCGGAAAAGCCAGGTCTTCACCGCTTTTCAGAAGGCCAATAGGGTGGGGATGGTCCGGACCTCAGGAGGTAACTGGTTCCAGAGAGCTGGGGCAGCCACAGAGAAGGCTCTCCCCCGCGGGCCCGCCAGCTGGCATTGTTTAGCTGACAGGACCCGGAGGAGACCAACTCTGTGGGATTTTACCGGTCTTTGGGAGTTATGCCGTAGAAGGCGGTCTCGAAGATACCGTGGCCCTGAGCCATGTAGGGCTTTAAAGGTAATAACCAACACCTTGAATTGTGACCGGAGATCAATAGGGAGCCAGTGCAGCTCACATATTTCTGTTCTGTAAGATGCATTGGCTATCAGGATGCTTCCAGGTGTCACAAGCTTCATAACTTGGGGCCAGGTTAATTATGGAATTGTCTCTCTGCAGTGGTGTCTACTCATCCCTAAATCCAGCATGAGAGGCATAATCTAGGCGGGGCCCAGGAAGAAAGCCTCTTCTGTTGTGGTGACCACCTTTCAGAAATTAGTGTTGCTGGCCTTTTGCAAGACACTGAAAATTTTTGCTATGAAGCCTGGGGCCCCGATTATGAAGGTGAGCCCACTTCTTGGTCTTAGCTGTCTTACCTGAACATTCTTGGTTATCTTGTTATTTTATGTTATCTCTGTTATTTTTAAACTTGGTTGCTTTTTATTATTTTTTAAATCTGTTTTTAAATGTTAGCCGCCCAGAAACATGCATGAGATATATGGCCAAATACAATCAATCAATCAATCAATCAATCAATCAAAATCAACAAATAAAACTTTCCCAAGGCTCCAATACATCTCCACTGATTTGGATTTTAGTAATCCATCAAGAAGATTAATTCGACAGCCTAGACTTGAAAGATACTAAACTCAAAACCAATGGATTACTTCATTTAGTATTTTCACATACATGTTATAAAGGACTGGCGAGAGAATACAATCCTGCATCAGCCCACAAATGCAAGCCATAGGGGATGATTTTCCCTGCCAACCAACACTGATTGGAACCAGCCACAGAGAAATAAGGGAACCATCTCAAAATGTTGCACACAACCCATGGAGCTAGCTCAAAAGCATATTGTGGTTGAGAGATCAAGGAGCACAAGAATGCATGCACTACTACCAACTCAGCTATAGATCATCAATAAGCATGACCAAAGCTGCTTTGGTACTAAATCCTAGCCTGAAACCTGACTGAAATGAGTCTAGAGAATCTGTTTTCTCCAGGATTGTCATCAGCTGCAGATTGCCTACTTTCTCAATAAAAGGTAAAGGTAAAGGTTCCCCTCGCACATATGTGCTAGTGGTTCCCGACTCTAGGGGGCAGTGCTCATCTCCGTTTCAAAGCCGAAGAGACAGTGCTGTCCAAAGACATCTTCATGGTCATGTGGTCGGCATGACTAAACGCCAAAGGTGCACGGAACGCTGTTTCCTTCCCACCAAAGGTGGTTCCTTTTTCTACTTGCATTTTTTATGTGCTTTCGAACCGCTAGGTTGGCAGAAACTGGGACAAGTAATGGGAGCTCACCCCGTTATGTGGCACTAGGGATTCGAACCGCTGACTTTTTGATCGACAAGCTCAGCGTCTTACCCACTGAGCCACCATGTCCCTACCTTCTCAATAATCTTCCTCAAAAAAAGGAAGGCCGGAAACTGGTCAAAAGTTATCAAAGACTATTGAGTACAAGAATGGCCTCTTGAGGAGGTGGGTACATCACCACCTCTTTCAAGACTTGGAGAACCATCCCCTCCATCAAAAAAGGCAACACTATAGCAATGATCCAACTATGGGTCAGCTCCCACTTTCATGACACAGGAGGGATCAGGATCCAGTAAACAGCTGGCCTAGCTGACAGCCAAGAAAGCCCTGTCCACATCCTCAGAAGTGGGATGATACTCAAACACATTCCATAAAAGCTTCAAAAGCATCTTTTATAAGTAATTTATCGTGTTATCTATTATCATCTTACATTAATGTAAAAAGTCATATTATAAGCCAGATATTTAAGAATGCTTCATTAATTGCAATTTTTATTCAGGTTCATGTCAATGTCTAGATTTTAAAAAAATATATGAAAAAATTCCCAAAACCTATATGTACAATTCTTTAAAAAATGTCTTATTAATATTTTAGCTTCCTAAAATGGCTAGCATGCAGTTTAAATTTCTGCTAAATTCATAAATAGTTAACATGCAGTTTACATTCCTGCTAAATTCATTATGCATACATGTGATGCTGAAATTAAAAATAATTATTTCGGTATTTGCTCAATCATATCAGTAATAGTCTCATATTTATTCCAATAAGGCTACTAAAAACTTTTATTTCTTTTTTTGTGAGGGGGAAGTATACAATGTGAAAGTTTCTATTTTTCTCCTCCTTCAGCTAATTTTTAAACAATTGATTTGGAAATTATCAGTTCTGTACAACTTGAACAATAAATGAAATGTACAACCTAGAAACTATTAAAATGTACTAGATCTATTGACAAACCAACTGCAACAATAGACTGAACCTACCCACAATATGACTTATGTTATACTACTTTTCTGTTTTAATGCCCAATATATGTCAGAATTTTTAAAAACATCAGAGTTAAGCAGCAGAATTAAATACATGAGGTCAATGACTGTGAATGAACTCTTCCACTGTTCTTAATTGAAGATGTAAGAAATGGAGCCAAGCCAAGTAATGGGGAAGTTGTATTTGTCTGACCTTGTGACAGATCTGTTAAAGCTATGAGCATCTTGACAGGTAACATCTGGGTTCACCTCTTTCTGGGAACTTGGAAGACTGCCATGCCCTTAACTTTTCTACTATAAACCAACTTTCTAATAGAGCCCTTTCCGAGATGGTGCTTTTCAAATGTTAGGAGAGCCAATTCAATGTTGTTGGGATTTTGGGGATTACGATCCTCAAACATGTTGTCTGGCTGTGCATAATTATATATGTACACACATATACACACAGGGTGCTGTAGTGGCTATAAAATATATACAGTATATTAAAAAAAAACTGAGATTCAGACTTAAGCACCCTTATGAAAATGGACACTTATTTTTGCTTTCCATATAAGTAGAATGTTTTAGTAGGTGAATGCAAAATGTTGACCTCTTTGGTAATCTAAAAAGAACTAAATAATACATTGTAGGCTGTGAATCATTTATTTACCAGAGTGCTTCTGACAGTGTTAAGCTAGAAACAATGAATAAGGGCTAATATCACACAAGGAAATAGCATGAAAACCAATGTGGATTCTCTGGAAAATGAACTATTAATTCTTTTTGCAATATAAACAATTCCTTTACACCCATGGCCTCTGATTTCTCAGTCAAAAGATTCTTTGACACCTTTGAAATCTGTACACAGGAATGTATTGTTAACGTGTAAATACTATCTGGAATTAAAATGAGATTTCAATGTTTAAGACTTTTGTGTTCAGCATTACCTGTAAAAACTGATAAAATCTGATCAATTATTTGAGGAATATACATCGTTTTTCTTTGAAGTAAAATGTGCATTTATGGTAGAAGGCTTATATGAGTAATATTATATATATTATGCAGTTTTTTTCTGTACAATGAACATTTGATCTGAAAGTAAAAATAAAGGTGCACTTCAGAAAGACAGATTATTTTTGGTTTGCATCCCTTATTAAATATTCCAAGATGAATATTGTATTAATAGAAAATGAACAATTTAATGTCTGGGGAAACTGATACAAATTAACATAGTTCAAACACTGATGATGGGGATATGATATTGCATCATGTCTAAAGACAGTGAAGTAGTTTAATGTTGCAAATATATCTTACACCACTCATATTTCTGTCTTCCAATGCTTTGACTTCACTCCCCACGTTTCAACATTTTCAGCCTAAAGCAGCCACTCCAATTTATTTAATGGCCAATCTTGAAAGAACAATATCTATTAAGGATGAAATATATTTTACTCTTCCAGGATTGAATTCATATCTTGTCACATAGAATAGACAGTTTTGATAACACAATCACAAACCATGCTAACATACAGACCACTAAATAACATTTAAGCTTACAAAGAATAGCATGCACCCGCCTTTAATACTACTAATCTAGACAGAATAGTTCGAAATGAATCACGTGATCTAAAACTTTGGAAAAATGAAGTCCCCAAATATGTGGAGGGTATCGGAATAAGAAGGCTGATTCCAATCCAAATTCATAGCAAATATGAATTGTATCCCTGCACAGGAGAACGGAGCTGGAAAGCAGATTAGTGGGGGGGGGGGGGGAGAGGGAATGGAGATTTTGCAGTATCCTTCCCCCAGGAGTGGGAGGGAATGGGGATTTTGCAGCATCCTTCCCCTGCCATACCCACTAAGCCACACCCACCAATCCACACCATGCCCACCAAGCCATGCCCACAAACCCGGCAGTAAAAAATTTTGAATCCCACCACTGGTTCTTTTCCTCCTACTTATATGACCTTCATAGCATGTCTATGCAGATTAAGCTGAGGAGCAAGTGACTGACCCTAACTGTCCAATGAATATATGAATAACAGGAAGGCATGAACTCAAGTCTCTCTGTTCTTAGATCAATACTCTAATATTACATTTTATGTACTATCAAGGACATGCTCAGGTAGAAAGTCATCAAGTTCAATACCACCAGTAACCTCTCGAGTTTATTTCTCTTACAAATGGCTACAATAGCTTCTGGAAAGCACAATTCATATCTCTTCCTTGGTTGGGCAACTCATTGTAAACACCACTGCTTTTATTATTTTCTTCATTTCAAATGTTCTTTTGCAGAATTGCCAAACTGATTCACTTGCATTCCTGAATAGAAGTAGAATTTGGAACTTTCTCTCTTTCTATTGCCTTTCTTTCTTTTGAGCAAATCTCTCCATATTATTTATTAAATATTTCTTTTCTTTCTAATATGTCATCTTGATTTCTTCACATACTTAAGAATGAATGTACAGCCAATGACAAGTATGAGCCAATATTCTTTCTGATTTTTCTACAGGTTTTATACACCCTATTGAATCAGCAATCTTACTTCCCTTTATATTATGGAAGACTTTAAATTCATCTCATTTCTACAAAAGACAGACCATAATCCCCCACAATAGAAGACCTGATCAAGCAAGTAACATCCTTCATAATGAAAGAAACAAAACTAAATGG
The DNA here is from genome assembly GCF_059756535.1 of Pantherophis guttatus. Lineage (NCBI taxonomy): Eukaryota > Metazoa > Chordata > Lepidosauria > Squamata > Colubridae > Pantherophis > Pantherophis guttatus. The sequence continues at coordinate 27,594,961 of NC_142064.1, forward strand.
AAAATGTAGAAAGATTAATTCATATCATTCATTATATGATAACTGTTCCCTGGCATTATGAAGAAAAATATATATTCAGAAGTTTAAACACAGCAGCAGAACAAATGAAGGCCAAAACCAATTTGATGTAGGATTGTTGATGTATTTTTTCCCTTCAAAATCAAGAGCACCTTGATATCATAGCAGTAATGGTATTAAAAAGGACTGCATACTTTTTTCTCCCTGCTCCTGTCTCATGCTCATGTTATATAGAAAAGGATTATTTCCCCAAGTGCCCTGTTTCCAATAATAATAATAATAATAATAATAATAATAATAATAATAATAATAATAATAATAATAATAAGAAGAAGAAGAAGAAGAAGAAGAAGAAGAAGAAGAAGAAGAAGAAGAAGAAGAAGAAGAAGAAGAAGAAGAAGAAGAAGAAGAAGAAGAAGAAAAAATCCCAGTTCTGCAACAACTCCTTTGAAGTGAGTTGTACATACTACTATTACTTACTTCCATGCTGAGAACTTCACCTAACTTTATTTACCTATTGCTCTTTGGTTGATGATAATGCCCTAGGCTCAATACTGCCTTTGAATTTTTTTAAAAATCCACCTTGAGTCAGTTCACCACAAAGCTGAAATTTCAATATCTTCTTAATTAAAAAATTAACAATCCATCAATCATAAGGAAGCCATTTCAAAACAGGCATCAGAAAGGATTTTATTCTTCAAACATTAGGTTTAAAAGTGGACTGAGGAACCTCGCTCGAATCCCCTGTGACTACTATAGGGGGGGAAAATCCTTCTCGTAACCACTGATTTTATCTACCTCAGCCAAGGGAAATGTATACTTGCTTGTGTTGTTTTTACTAAAAATGTGCTAAAAAGAGAGATAAATAACAGAAATAGAATTTCATTCCAACAATTACAATATTATAATAAAATCAAGTTTGGACTCATAGTATGCATTGGGTATCAGCAGCGAATTGTACAGGAACAATGAGATAATGAAAATAAACATAAAGAAAGGCAATTGGATCTGTTTGGATTTCCTGTGTCTACTTCAAATCTGACATTTAACCATAATGAAAGGTGATCTACTTCAAATCTGACATTTAACTATTGTTAAAGCTTCTTTGCAAAGAAAACCTTCCTTGCAAAGAAAATCTCTATTGGGTAGTTGGCCAAACTATTGAATCATAATTTTTAATCCCCCCCCCCAAAAATTAATGTCTCTTATTGATTTACCCTTAAAACTAAGCAACTTTTTACTTTCTTCCATGAGGCAAACAAAAATCCAGAAACATAGTAGTAAGTTTAAAATCTTTTTAATTAAGAGAACTAGAATGAATTATACTGGAAGATCTTCATAACAAAGAATTTGGACACGCTAAACAGCACAACATTGTACATACAAGAATGGACAGAGGTATACTGCCATGGGCCACCAATCATATTCTTGGTCAAGTAAAGCACATTTCTTATATATGACCTGTATTCAAAATAATGCATGACCATTTTTCCTGCCATATGTGAAAACCTTAAATCTCTTTTTGGATTCATACATAATGAAAAAGAGAATTATTATTCATATTCTCACCCTTGCCTGGAGCATTGTCTAGTTAGATACCTTCTCAAAAACATTATAAGTACCGGTAGTAACAGATTGATTTAAACCACTTATCACGAAGAGCAGAAGCATTTTATTCATCTGTCACCATAAAAAGAAGACTATGCCCTCAAGGTAGAACGTGACCACGCCTTCAACTTTTTTCTTACATGAGTACCTTCAAAAATTCACCTACATAAAGAATGTCTAATTAAATTGTACAATCCCTTTCAAGCCTGGTTATTTAAAGCATTTGGTGGGATAAGATTGATTTGCAACCCCACATTAGCAACAAATGTTTAATACAATGGGAAATTCAGTATGGACAGGTTTGTGGAACCTCTCTTTCTCCTGCTAAAGAAAGTAGAATGGTATTGTACAACTATGTCTTGAAAGGGCATTTATAAATTTTAAATAATTTTAATAAGCATTTCTGCTTTATCCACAGTAAACTCTGCAGCACAGGTAATCCTTGATTTATGATCACAACTGAGCCCAGAATTTATGTTGCTAAGTGAGATAGTTGTTAAGTGAATTTTGCTCCATTTTATGACCTTTCTTGCCACAGTTATTAAGTGAATCACTACAGCTGTTAAGTTAGTAACACGGTTGTTAAGTGAATCTGGCTTCCCCACTGACTTTGCTTGTCAGAAGATTGCAAAAGGGGACCACAAGGCCCCAGGACACTGCAACCTTCCTAAATATGAACCAGTTGCCAAGTGTTCGAATTTTAATCATGTGACCACAGGGATACTACAACGGTTGTAAGTGTGAAAAATGGTCGTAAGTCACTTTTTTTAGTGATATTGTAACTTCGAATGGTAAATGAACTGTTGTAAATTGAGGATTACCTGTATTACATATTTCTTTAATTTACATTTCTATAAAATTCTATAAAAGATGAAAATCTAGGGAGTTTTGTATTCACAAATACTATTTTACAAATTCCAAAGTTTAAATGAAATATGCTGCATTATATCAAGACAATTACAAAACCTCATGAAGTTCGATTGTCCACAATCATCCAAAACTGCACCACTAAAACCCAGCATCAAAGTATTTTATTTAGTGCAACTGTCCATTGAAAATGAAAGGAAGGTAATGTGGCAAATGCTTCCTTAACAGGCTTAAGGCATCTATTAATAACATAAATAATTTCCTCTACTCTCCTGCATATAACCCTTTTATCAGGTTGGGAATATTTTTTTCAAAGCTATCATACCTCTGGTGGCATAATTTCAGTACCTATAGCTCAGAGAATATGGCTCAAAAAGAGGGGACACTCCGGCCTCCAGCACAAGTTCTGATGATGGCGCTTGCATCATGACATCATAATGAAAGAGACATGGCCTGTGTGCCTGATAAGACCACACAAATAATGTAATTTGCAATCAGTTGCCTGATGACACAAACTTGCAGGCACTTATCGAGTGACACTCAATAAAGCTTGTTTTTAGAATTCACTTGTATAGTTTTCCTAATTTTAAAAATGCAATGGGATCTTAAGTCTATAGTCATCGTTGCTCTTATCGAGGGTAATAATAAATGAAATGCCAGAGTTGTGTTTTAAGATGGGCAGCCATACACATAAACAAACAAACATAGTTTACTATGTTCATGAATCTGGGCATTTCTCTTTGGCATCCTATATCTCATAGTATTAAGTGCAGTTACTTAACACATGCTAAATTCATAACACAATTAGAGTTAAACTAATTGCAATTTATATTGGTTCAGACAGAATATTTAAGCACAATTACTTTTTTTAAAAAAAAATTGTCAGACAATTATTCATTAAAATAAAAACTCATTACACAATGTATTATCCATTTCGCATTTCAATACAATTTCCTAGAAATAGCTCAGGAACAGTAAACAACTGCAATAGGAAATGAAAGTGAGCTAAATAAGCATTCTTTTTTATAGTTGTGATACTTTATTCTTCAAATGCTGAAAGAAAATGAGAGGGCAAATAATACAAAATTCTCAAAAGCCTTAGAATAGAATCTAACTCTCAAAGTAAAAGCAATTCCTCAATTTTTTTTACAATATGTGCAAAACACACCAAAAAAATTGGCTCTCTTTCTTTCACATTCTCAGTTGTAAATATACCCTGCATTTACATTCAGAATGTTTTTTTAAGGATTTGTTGTTGTTGCTATGTTTTGCTGGTAAAACTATGTTATAGTTTAACTATGTTAAGCTAGTATCAACTTACTTTTCTTTTTATCTGTATTTTAAAGATTCCTTTCTTCTTTGTTTAACATGTTTTCAACCCCTGTTGAGCATTTAAAAAGTGACATACAGTATATTCAATCAGTATATGTGGGAGCATGATTTTATTCTTATGTGAGAGCATGATTTTATTCTTAATAAATTGTGGGTGCTCCATCGCTGGAGACGTTTAAGAAGAGACTGGACAGCCACTTGCCTGGAATGGTATAGGGTCTCCTGATTGAGCAGGGGGTTGGACAAGAAGACCTTCAAGGTCCCTTCCAACTCTGTTATTTTGCTTTCTGCACAGAATATATTAACACCAATTGCAAAATGTTAGGAACAATGATGAGACAGGAAAGATCATTTCAAGATATAAGTTCTGTTTAAAAAAAAAACACTGATTTTACAATTTGAAAAAAGCATCTTGGTGTTACCATAACAACAGACACTACTATGTCAAATACTTTTGGAGTTTTTTAGAATAACCTTTTAAATTTCATAAATAATATTCGACCATCTTAACAGATAACTTATAATGTATAACAATACTTATATAACTGCATACAATATGAATGAGGAAGGAAAAAGAGGGCCAAGAAATACTGGCTTGGTTAAAGGTGTTCATGACAGACGGATTGTATGAACAGGTAAATTGTTGACTTTCAGATTATAATTATAATCCTATTATTTTTATAAAATCATATTGTAAATTGAGGTACATTAATGTCATTTATATAGTGTCTGAGGAGATGCTATATAATTTATTTTTCCAAAAACAAAGCCCTACTAAAGTGGGGTCCTGGAATTTGGGATTTCATTGAATTATGGAAAAAGTAAGCACAGAAATGTAAGAAAATGCACAAACAAAAGTTGTTCTTCATCTCTGCTAATCCTGTAGATATCACTGAACACTGAATGTTATGAAACAAACTTTCAAATACTACTTTATCCCAATGGATGTCCTATTTGATCTTGAGAAAGTTTATACTTTTCTTCTAAGAAAGAAAATAATAATAATCGGAAAAACATTATCTACAACTGCTACTGATTTAGGTACCCCCATGTTTAAAATACTTATGGTACTATAGTGAACCTATTATAGCAACAGCAATAGCACTTGTATATGCTTCCTAGTCCTTTACAGCACTCTCTGGGTAGTTTATAATGTCAGCATATTATCCCCAACAATCTGGGTCCTCATTTTATTGACCTTGGAATGATGGAAGGCTGAGTCAACCTTGAGCCAGTCAGGGTTGAACTCCTGGCTGTGGGCAGAGTTAGCCTGCAATACTACCTTCTAACCACTGCGCCACATGATGGTTAGCGGGGTTTAAAATAATATCATCATTTATACCCAACATTATTAAATCATAGCTGCCAGTTCTTTAGTTGCTATTGGCCTTCAATATGCATCAAGTTCATCCCACAAATGATCGATGTTGTAATGTATCAGTATAATATATGAAATTATCCCTATCTTTCACTGCTGAGCCACTGCCCTGCACTTTAGGATAATGAGAGAAAATACCATACACAATACTGGAGCTCTTGAAGCATAGTTAAGCATTCTTTTTTCCCCCCTGTCCATTTCTACAATTTCTGTAGAAATAGTTCAGTGGGAGCTGTGTGTTGGGAGAACTGAAGGAGGAAAGGGCCCAAACCTGAAAGTAGTGATAATATCTATCATAAAGAATTCGGTAAAACTCTGTATGAAATTAGCCCAAAGACCGCAAAGCCCTGTGCAGATTTTTTTTAAAATAAATATAGATATAGCAAGAGAAGCTAAAACAGTGCTTATAACTGATGCTGGAAAAGCTGTAAGAGTTAGGATTTAATTCTTACTTATATACATCTATGGAAATTATCAATCATCCAAGTCATGGTTGTTCCAAAAGTGCTTTTTCCAAAAGGCAACTGAAGAAGCTTCTTGAAGGAAAAGCGAAATATTTTCAAAGATAAAAACCAAGAAAGTCCAGTTGCCTTTTGGAAAAGCAGTTTTGGGCCTCACTTCTATACAATTTTTTTACTTGTGATACAATAGATTTTATGTCCCTTAACAAAGCAGCAAACAGGTTTAATGAGGCGTAAATTTACTCAATTTTTAATGTATTAATTTATTATATATAAACTTACAGAACTGCTATAGTCTCACTCCTGCACTACATTAGCAAAAGAAGAGTTAACACCTTGGCAATCTCTTCACTTGTTAACACCTTGGCAAGTGTTTCATAGAGGCAAACATGGAATAGTAATAATACATAACATACTCAACAAAGGAGCCAGTTCTTCAGGCAAAGATCTGAACACCTGTGAGAATGAGAGGAGAAAAAAAATAATAATTTCACCCCACATTAAAGAGGAAATTCCCTATGCAGAAAGGCAAGACAGCTGCAAATTATTCCCATCTAAACCTTGAAGAACATTTTTGTGCTCTGCCTCCTGCAGAAGACTTTTCTGCCCTACTTTGAGAAAGCACTATTATATTTTAATTTTGAAACTCCTGGTACTCAAAAACATTAAATGTCTTCTATCTCTGAAGCATTGGTTCTGAAGGGCTGGATGGGAGAAAAATGAAACCCATCTCAATTAAACCATGAAGTAAGGAGCAAAATAAAAGATGGATCTCAAAGGGATAAAAGAAGAATTAAAATAACTCTGTATGACTGAAGCTTATGTACAGCAGTGGCCAAAATTGTGGAAACCTTTCGGGAAAAGTGTATTTTTGAGGTTTGATGGCTAATAACATCACTTTATTTTGGAGTAGTACCATAAAATTATATATCAATGGAAAGATAATTTAATCAAGAATGTAATGCAATAACTTTTATGAAGGATTTGCTATTAGAATAGCAGTTATAAAGAAGAAAAGCAAAACACGTAGAAAAAAAAGATATGCAAAAATTATCACGTCAGTTAATACTTAGTTGGATAACCTGTAGCATAAATTACGGCCTTACAACGTCTTCCCATGGAGTGAACCATGTCTTTTAGTTCTACAGCTGTTATAATGTGAAACCAAGATCGAATAATTGCTTCTATTAACTGGGGTTTATTGCTGGGTCGGTTCTGACTAATAAGTTTCTTTAGTCGGCTCCATAGATTTTCAATTGGGTTAAGGTCTGGGCTATTCCCAGGCCATTCCAGCAGTGGAATATGATTATCTTGAAACCACTTTTTTCACAAGCAGCAACATGACATGGAGCTGAATCCTGTTGAAATATAAATGCTTCATTTTCTTGGAAAAGATCATGTGCGGAAGGCTTTAGTTTGGGCTCAAGTATTTCATTAATGTATTTTTGGCCATTTATATTCCCATTAATCACACAAATCCTGCCCACACCTTTTGATGTCATACAACCCCAGATCATAACACTGATTGGGTGTTTCACAGTACAGGTAATGCAATCAGGATGCAAATCTTCTCCGATTCTTCTCCTTATGTATGTTATGCCATCACTACCAAACAGGGAGATCTTGGTCTTATCACTCCAAATACACTGTCCCATTGTTCCTCTGTCCAGGTAACATGGGTTTTAGCCCAGTTTAGTCTTTTCAACCTTTGTTTGAGAGATAAAAGTGGCTTTTATTGTGGAATTCTGGATTTTAGGCGAAATTCCTACGGTCTGCACCGAACAGTCCTTGCACTCAACTTCACATTGCATGATAATTTTCTTCTGTCATGTAGGCACAGTCTCTTAATTCTTCTATCATCCCTTGCTGTTGTGCACCTTTTCCTTACCAGTGTGGTTTTGTAGTGACTGAGTCTCCTTATACCTCTTTAAAAACTTAAGAAATGCCACCTTTGGTTAAGTTTCCACCGATTTTTCTTCTAATTTCTTTATAACTGTAGCCTTGTTCACTTAATAATACTATTTTACATCGCTTTCTGGATGACCAGTCAACTCTTTGACTGGTCTTTGCACCATTACTTTAATTTTATTACATTTTACAAGCTCACTAAATGAAAGAACACAAAAAAACCCAACCAACTTGATAGTGACCACATAACACACTGACAAATGTCCTCCTGTCAGCTTCAATACATGACATCAATAACTGAATCCTACTCTGATCTGATTGCCAAATCAAGACAACACCTGATTATCTTGCACTCATGCTCATTGGCTACTATCAAGTGAAGGAAAGCTACCTGATATCAACCTAAGCAAGTTGTGCTTCCTTTTTCTTGTTATTTGGCTATAATTTTTCATAGAATACAGATAATTGAACAAACTTTGTTGCATTACATTCTTGATTAAATTATCTTTCCATTGATATATATTTTTATGGTACTACTTTAAAAAAAAAGTGGTGTTATTAGCCATCAAATCTCAAAAATACACTTTTCCCAAAAGGTTTCCATAATTTTGGCCACAACTATAGAGATACAGGCAACAATTCATCACTGGACAGAGCTTCCTGGCTCAACTTCTAACTTTTACACACTGTCACAAATAAAGAGGCCCACTGAAGTAAGTCAACTTATTTTAGTTTCAGCTCTACACATTATTCAGCTGCCAGAAAAGGAACTCGAGTTGATAAACTGAGGCCTGTAATAACATTTCATTGGTTAATCTATGGTAAATCAAGATTCATAGCACAGATGTAAAAAATCTACAATTTCTTTAGTGTTTCTGTTCTAAGTTTCAAAGTTTATCAACATTCAGGCTTACTTGGGGAGAAAATGAACATAACATGCTGCTACTGCTGCTTTATAATCCTCTTCTTTATACCATGACAAGCTTCACTCCAAGGAACTGATGTTCCCCCAGCACTTGTTGCAGGTAAAGTTGGAAGGTCAAATCCCTTAGTGGCTACTTGAATGGCAAGACAAGTCATCAATTGGAATGCCAAATCTCATAGTGGCTACTTGTATGGCAAAACAAGTTAAATTTACATTAATGCCAGTCCTATTGCTGCTCATTTCTGTTTGTTTACATAGTACTTTAAAAACTTTCTCTCACCGTGTGAAGGTAAACCTAGGGAGCTTCTGCCTTATTGAGAAAGAAAACAGCATCCAGCTCCAAAACTTGAAAATGAGTTCTTTCTTACTGCTACCAACGTTCTTGCTTGTAAGGGAGAAATATGTGCATCATCCATTTGTTATGTATGTTTTCCAGAACAATTGTCAGTATATTATCCAACTATATTAGCACAATTAGTTGTAAAGAGGAATTTTATTTCATGTAAAGAGAATATCTCCCAAGTCTGACAGCTTTATAAATGCATTAGATTTTTTCCCCCTCTGATGTACAAACTCAAAACATTGGGTATTTTTCCAGGTACAATTGATGACTAGCTCCAAATGAATCTAATCACTGAATATTGTTTCTACAGAGTCGATTAAGATTTAATAAAGAGTGTATACAAATGTTTCTAGGGAACTTTAGACTACATACTACACTGCTTGCCAATGTTTAAAGCTGTTACAACTAGGTATGCAGGCAAGTGCCAGAGAAAATAGAAGTATTAATTGGAATTATTGCAAATGCATTCTTCCTCATAAATTATAACCTCTTTGCTGGCCAAAACTAGATTCAAAATAGAAATGCAAGGGTTTTTAAAGAACCTTTTATGTTGTTTGGTAAAGCTAAAACTGATCAAAACAAGTTTAAATCTATTCACAATCATATTTCAAAGATGTTATTACATAAATAACATTCAAAATTGGCTTGGGACGAGTTTAAAAGATGTTTGTTCTAAAAAGACTGTTTAAAATGAAAACACAGATGAAAGGTTTATTTGTTAATGAATACAAATCGTAAAATCTTTTTGCAGATAGTTTTTATGTTCCATAAGAGTGAGGAACTGTAAGGAAAAATAAAAAGACATTAAGAAACACTGTGCAAATCCAAGTTTGAGCCCCAAAGAAAATTTAGAGAAGAGATATCTGTTAAGGTTTTAGACAGACCATCCAAACAGCTGGAAAAAATGTTGTTCTCTGAGGGAAATTTATAATACATTTGACTCATGTTTTTGTGTAATTATGGAGAGACAGAGAAAGTGCCAAAAAATCACCAATTTATCTGGAAAGTGGAGCTTTTTGAGTTTTCCTTAATTAAAACACAATTGAAGAAAGATAATATTTTAAAACCAACAAGAGACAAATAAATTATTGATTTAATTTTTTGGGGTTAAGAGCTTATTATATTAACTTGTCCAAGATTTCTCAGATTTTGGATATCTTTTTAAAAATTAAAACGTCACATCACTTTTTAAATCACACTACCACATTGAAAGCAGTGAATTCAATAGGTTAGATCTACAAAGATATATTATTTCTAGATTACAGAAATGTATTCTACATTGTGTTACTGTTGCCCTTGGTCTGGAAATTGTTGAGTAGAATATTTGAAGTATCACATATTACACCTCAATTGAAGCAAACAAAACTAGCTGAACGAGTGCAATACTAATTTTTGATATTTAAGGCTCTCATAACTCATAACCAGGATCCTTGACAGACCTCCTTTCCTTATGAAAACAGAGCCACAATTTGCTTTCACATTGCTACAAGCCAATCACTAGAAGATAGAACAGTAATATATATATCTGTTGATTCAAGAAGCCCCACATGACAGTGTATAGGAATGTTCAGTAATGAAATAAATAAATTAGAATCATTTTAGTCTTTAAACCCAAAGAAACAGCAAAGTTTCCTTGAGTTTCCTCTGCTCATGAAAAAGTAAAGAGATTGTTCATTGCAGAACAATATACTATCACACTCATCTCAGAGCCCTGATGCTGGAGACCCAATGGTAGGTACAGTCGACAATTATGGCTAAATCAACTTCCTATAATGACATAAAGCTTTACATAAATATTACAATAGCCTTAGACTTTACAAAAATTACGCTAAATACTTGTTAGCTACAGATAAAAAATGTTAATGAGCAATTTCACCTATAGTTTTGATAGGCCAATAAAAATGAAACTATCATAGTTTAGCAGATAAGAATTAACCAGATAAGTCCTGTCCAGAGTCGAGAAACAAAAGCCAATAAAGAAATCTTAAGGGAGGTTCCTAATCAGTCCAAAGAATTTAAGCACTAAATCCAGCATTTAATTAATCATAAACCAGAAAAACACAAACATATTCATTATAATTACTGTGCCATAAATTGAGCTCTATTTAGAAAAAAGTCAGATCATGTTGAAAAATTGACAGTGAAACTAAAAGCAAGGAAACATTGTATTATGTACTATGTACATAAACCCTTCTCAAGCGTATAGCAACTTTATCTTGGCAAGCAAGAAACTCAGTATTCCAATTTTAGGAGATAAAAATAGCATTCTATTATTCTATTTTATTCTAGTATTCTATTAACAATTTGTCTCCCCTCCCACAAAAGAGGGAAATAAATAATGATTATAAAAATGAAGTAATCAGAAGAAAAGCAATACTTTAGTTAACCCTTTGAAATTCTACAAATTTTTATAGTCACAGCCACATTTCTGCTATATTTAACTTTTATAAAAATTGTCTCAGAAAACTACAGCAAAATCATGACAATAACCGCATTCTTGGAATTATAAATGTATACAGACTCCTGATTTCCTAATCCTTCCACAAGGAGCAATGTTATCTACACATTTCATCATGATACTTTCTATATTTTAAACAATCAAAATTTAAACCAGCCAAAAAGAAAGGAAGTACTACATCTACTTATCTAACATTTAGAAGGTTTCAGCTGCTAACTTTGATCTTTTACTTCTACCATTTTCAAAGATTCAAATTGCTAGAGCAATTTGTTTATTTTCAGGAACAACAATGGAAGAATCAGATTTCAAGTCTGAGATTCAAATTTGGGTCCAGAATTTGAATCAGGAGATCTCTGAATCAATCCAATGTGAAGCAGGCTGCTTTCCAAACTGGGATCAGTATACACATGTATTAACTAATTTTACAAAAATATGTGGAAAATAAAATGTCATTAATTCCTAAGCATGAGTGCAATTTTTTCTTTGAACATAATCCGAAGCCACAAGGCATCATATAATTAGTTCTGCTGCGTCACCATCTTCATTGCAGACTTATATAAGTTTTACAAATATAGTAGTTACTTTGAGGATATAGAAAAGATAAACATTTATCCAATTATAGATACTCTAATGATCTGTGAAAGTGTGTGTTTTTCTATGTTCGTGTCTGCAAAGATTTGGCACACGTATATAAGTAATACCAAAGTCCAGTTGGCTGAACTATCAAAACTGAAGCAACGGGAAATCTGATATCTTGGAACAAGAAATTAAACTAATATGTCCATAATAATAGAAGAATGTCTCTACTATTTAACATAAATCTCTACTAGGTATTATTCTGCATACATAAGTAATCCAAGTTGCCATCAACTTGAATTGTTTACTAGTTTCCATTCTCCCACTTACTATTGACTTCTCTACAATTACTATGAACTGTTGTACATATTAACCCCTGCCAGGTAGCATTGAAAGCATTCTGTCTCATATCCAGTTCATGAGTCTTTATGCTTCCATAGAGCGAGTCGCTCCGAATCCGACCGAACACTAGTTAGGTCTCATATTAAGACCTATCTAGTGGCGATAAAAGCGGCAAAGCGTAACCACTTTTCCGCTCTTATTGCATCGGCAGATAACCGCCCAGCCGCCTTGTTTAGGGTGACCCGCTCCCTCCTACATCAGGGAGCACGGGAGGACCCCTTGCAAGGGCAGGCTGAGGATTTTGCACAGTATCTGCACGATAAAATCGCTCAGATTCGGGAAGGCTTGGACTCTGACTGGGTAGATCCCGGCGGGGTGACTGAGGCTGGTCTTGAGAATGTTACCTGGGATGAGTTCGACCCTGTGACTCCTGAGGACGTGGACAGGATCCTGGGGAGATTAAACGCAACCACATGTTTATTGGACCCGTGCCCCTCCTGGCTGGTACTGGCCACCCGGGAGGTAACACGAGGCTGGCTCCAGAGGATCATAAATGCTTCTCTGAGAGAGGGTTTCTTGCCTCCCGCCTTGAAAGAGGCGGTGGTGAGGCCCCTCCTCAAGAAGCCTTCTCTGGACCCGGCCGTTTTGGCAAACTATCGTCCGGTCTCCAACCTTCGCTTTGTTGCGAAGGTTGTGGAGAGTGTGGTTGCACGCCAGCTCCCACAGTTCCTGGATGAAACCGTCTATCTAGATCCGTGCCAGTCCGGCTTCAGGCCTGGGTACAGCACGGAGACGGCATTGGTCGCATTGGTGGATGATCTCTGGAGGGCTCGGGACAGGGGTTGTTCCTCTGTTCTGGTCCTGTTAGACCTCTCAGCGGCTTTTGATACCATCGACCATGGTATCATGCTGCGCCGGCTGGAGGGACTGGGGGTGGGAGGCACCGTGTTGCGGTGGTTCTCCTCCTATCTCTCTGACCGGTCGCAGTCTGTGTTGGCAGGGGGGCAGAGGTCGACTTCGAGGCGCCTTGCTTGCGGGGTGCCGCAAGGGTCGGTCCTCTCGCCGCTCCTGTTCAACATTTATGTGAAGCCGCTGGGTGAGATCATCCGTGGTTTTGGGGTGCGATGCCATCTGTACGCTGATGACACTCAGCTGTACATTTCCACCCCAGACCACCCCAATGATGCCCTCGAAGTGATGTCCCAGTGTCTGGAGGCCGTGCGGGTCTGGATGGGGAGGAACAGGCTTCGGCTCAACCCTTCCAAGACCGAGTGGCTGTGGATGCCGGCGTCCCGGTATAGCCAGCTGGTGCCATCGCTGGCTATTGGGGGCGAGTCACTGACCCCCACAGAGGGGGCTCGCAACTTGGGCGTCCTCCTGGACACACGGCTGTCTTTAGAAGAGCATATGACGGCCGTGGCCAGGGGGGCTTTTTATCAGGTTCGCCTGATACGCCAGTTGCGCCCCTTTCTGGATCGGGACTCCTTGTGCACAGTCACTCATGCCTTGGTTACGTCACGCCTGGACTACTGTAACGCTCTCTACATGGGGCTCCCCCTGAGGAGCACCCGGAGGCTCCAGCTGGTGCAGAATGCGGCTGCGCGGGTGATTATGGGAGCGACGTGGCGCTCCCACGTAACACCTCTCCTGCGCGAGCTGCATTGGCTCCCGGTGGTCTTCCGGGTGCGCTTTAAGGTGTTGGTTCTCATCTTTAAAGCGCTCCATGGCTTAGGGCCAGGGTATTTGCGAGACCACCTGCTGCTACCGATAACCTCCCACCGGCCAATACGCTCTCACAGAGAGGGCCTCCTCGGGGTGCCGTCGGTCAGGCAATGTCGGCTGGCGGCCCCCAGGGGGCGAGCCTTCTCTGTGGGGGCACCCGCCCTGTGGAATGAGCTGCCTCCTGGAATACGATTGATCCCGGACCTCCGGACCTTCCGTAAAGCCCTGAAGACGTTTTTATTTCATCAAGCCGGCCTAGCCTAAATGGTTTTTAATTGGGATTTTAAATTTTATGGATTTGGGGTTTTAAATTTGGGTAGCCAATGATTTAATTCTTTTAATTATCTTAACTTTTGCATTTGTATGTTTTTTAATTTTGGCTGTTCACCGCCCTGAGTCCCTTCTGGGAGAAGGGCGGTATACAAATTAAATAAATAAATAAATAAATAAATAAATAAATATTTCACAATATAAAGTGACAAAAATATTGTCCTAAATCAGAAAGTTCACATTAACTATTACAGAAAGATTTACATGACAGTGAGAAGCCTTGTGACATTAATAAGAACATTTGGGAAAAAGTCATTTTTCATCCAATGAATTGGATATGTATATGTATCAGAATCCATTTACAGGTTGATGCTTGAAATACTGCCAAGCCTTGTTGTGCAAGATGGATGAAAATGCCTCGGTACTTGACTGTTTTGAAACTCATCGAATTTGGTATTTGATGTTTTTTCATCAGAAAATTTGTCCTGGTACTCATCATTTGTTTGGTACCTGATGCAGAAGGTACAACTTGTTGGTGTTGGTTGCCTCGTGACTCGCTATGCTTTCCAGCCGAAACAAAGGATCACACATTAGTAACACAGTAGTTCTTGCCCTGTGCACAACCCTTTGCAGTCTTATCTTCTGTGGTCATTTTGTCTATTTTTGCACTTTTTTCTCATCATTACAGATAAAGTGAAGTTTTTATTTTATTTAATCTAAATACCGTATTTTTCGAAGTATAAGACACACTTTTTCCCCCCTAAAAGGAGGTGAAAATTTAGGTGGGTCTTATACACCGAATGTAGCCCCACCCACCCACTGGCCCCCACCATTTGGCCTCTGCCTCCCAGCAGTTTACCTCCTTGCAGCAAGCAGCAAGAAGAAACAGCTCCTTTCAGCTTCAGCACAGCTTAATTAGCACAAGTTGATTGGATCGGCCTCCCGACTCTCAGCTGTTTTGCTCTCAGCTGTTTTCCATGGGCCTCTACTGCTTGCTGCAAGGAGGTAAATTGCTGGAGCAGATTTTTTTTTTCCTTGTGCTAATCAAGCTATGCTGAAAACGAAAATGAAAGCAGGCTGTTTGCTGCAACGAGGCAAAATTGCTGGGAGGCAGAAGCAGAGGCAGAGGCAGGTTTCTTTTTCTTGTTTTCCTCACCAAAAAAAGGTAGGTGCGTCTTATAGTCCAATGTGTCTTATACTCCGAAAAATATGGTATTTATTAATTTTTAGCTTTATTTCTCATGTAAAGAAATACATTTTTACATATTGCCTTAAAATGTGCATTATCTTTAGTTTGGGAGTGCATTAAATTTATTTACATTATTCCTTATGGGAAAAATTTATTTGGTACTTATAATTTTTGGTACTAGTTGCACCTCCCAGAAGCAATTAATGACAAATATCATAGTACCACTATAAAAGTGATATAGATTAACAACACACAAATTAATTTATAATCTACTACTGACATATTTAGTTATACTTTGTGTCATGCCATATGCCTAGCTACATTCAAAAATTGGTCAAGACATCCCAGTTCACATTTACATCAAGAATACATGTGAATATATATGTTTGGGAAGTCATTCACACAAAATTACACTTTCAAACATTTTAGGAGCTGAGTTGTATTCGTTTATTGTATCAAAACTCAAAAAGTTTTTCTTGTACTCAAATAATTAAAAAGGTGCTTCTTTCTTTTTAACATTCTGTTTTTGAATTTCCAGGAAAAGGTCTGCAAACTTTAGAAAAATAATACATATTTCAGAATAACTGCTCCATCTTCTCTGCACACTATTCTCCAAGGCTTCATAAAAACAAGTATCAAAAATTTTTATTTCAAGTTTAAAAATGTGGTTTCTTACAACAATTTCATGGAACTTCATGCTTTCTAATGGGAAGGGAAAACAGCTTGAAACATTAAACCACCTTGACAGAAATATGAAATTCTCCAAGTGGCAATAGGAGATCATTATTTAATTCATATAGTTTGCTGTTGACTTTGGAAAATCATAGTAGAATGCAAACCAAGTGTAGATAATAACATTGGGTTGTTATGTAGGAATGTTGCTTTCTGGTGACTATATTGATGCAATATCCTCAGATAAACCTATTTTGAAAAATATTTTTAAATATTTGTGGAAAACTTAATATTTCGTAAACAAGACAAACTTTTTCATGGGAAGGCCACCGGGCAAAGAATTACATAATGGGCAAAGTAATAACAATGTTTTAAATTAATGTTTGTTCAAGTACTAAGGCTTTCCATTAGGCATTGAATTAATTCATACATACACACCAGTGGTGAAATCTGAACCGGTTTGCCACCGGTTTGCTGGCCGTGCATGCACAGTGCGCGCCAAAAGGAGGCTTAGGAAGGTAAGTAGAACAGCGAGGTGGGGAATCAGCTGTGCCGTGCGATTTAGATTCACTAGAAAGCAGGATTTCCTGCTTTCTAACAATTTTAAATTGTGCGGCACAGCTGATTGTCAGAAATACCGGTTCACAGGAACCGGTAGCTTTTTTTTTTTTTTACTACCGGTTCGCCCAAACTGGTAGTTTTTATCACTGCTGGTTTCCCATAATTTGTTGTGGCCCGCCAGCGGCATGCACTGATTGTTGCTGATCCTGATGAAGAGGCTGGTGTGGTGCTGTGCCAGCAGCCTGTGCAGCTGGCGCTTCAGTCGGACAGTGAGGAGGCTGAAGAAGATGTGGTGCCAGAGGTAGGGATTCAGTCAGGGCCTTCAGAACCTCCAGAGGCTCCTTTAAGTGAAGAGGATGAAGAGGAGGAGCCTCTTCTCAATGCACGGGCACGCAGAGCTGCCCAAAGGCAGGAGTGGTTCCTCAGGAGGAAGTCTCCTCAAGAGTAAGGCTTGGGGCTAATTGGCCATGCCCTTAGACTATTTAAGAAAGAACGCAGCTTGTAACAAGCTGCAGGAAACAACTTTAGTTCGCTAATCATTGCGTTGGGATTTTTCTGCAACCTTGCTTCTGGGCTTTCTGCCAACTCCAGTAAGACTCTGACTATCTTATCTGTGGAATTCTGGCAGGCTGTTAAGAATGCTTATTAACAGCCGGCATTTGCTACAACTGCGTTATTTGAGTAAACTAAGCTTTGTGTGTGCTGTGTTCTTTGGGATCCGTAGCTGGGGCAGAATAGAACTTGTGCAAACCAGTAGCATTTCACCACTGATACACACACACACACACACACACACACACACACACACACACACACACACATATTCTGTGTGTGTGTCTATGTGTGTGTCTGTATTTTCTCCATTTAAATAGGAAGTGTAACAGTATTGATTCATGAAGACTATCATTATGTTAAAAGGTTGGACCCAGTGGTGGGTTGTCCCCGGTTCGCACCGGTTCTATAGAACCGGTATTAAAACCAGCAGGAGGCTCCGCCCACTGACCCCAACGTCATCAAAACGCTTCTGCGCATGCGCAAAAGAGTGCGCGGCCCTGCTGCTAACTGGTAATAAAGGTAAGTAGAACCTACCCCTGGTTGGACCTAATGTATATTGCAAAAACAGGGAAAAAAATCAGAAAGGATTCCTATATCTGGAAATAAAATGAGATATTGAGATGAATTATCAAGTTGTATAATTATCATAATACATCACTTTTTCCAACTTATTTTCCAGATGTTTTAGGACTTCAACTCTCTAAATTGCTATGCTGGGTGGAAATTCTGAGAATTATTTTCCTAAAATATCCAGGGGACACTGTGCCCTGCGGGCAGCACAGTTTAAAGCTAAGGATAAATTAACTACTTGAACTCAGTTTTTATCAGTAATTTCTTTGAAACAAAGAGAAGATGGGTAAACTGTTCAGTATTCTCATCTCTTTTTATCAAGCTAGCAGGAGCATGTTGCCTTTATTTACAAAACTTTGTGTCAATGATTCAACCAATGATATTGCCTGTTGCAGCTGTCATGAGACAGCTGTTCTTTCTGCTTATCCAGTCATTTTCTTTACTTGTCACTTTATTAGTCATTCATTCCAATCTGAAAATACTGCTTTTTTTATAATGACTGCTCACTACAGTGATCACTCTAGCCTAGAGATCAAAATAATAGTGCTGTAACATCAGGTGATATACATTTAATTGTATTTTTTTTTAAATTTGATTTATATGCCGCCCTTCTCCGGAGACTCAGGACGGCTTACAATGCGTTAAGCAATAGCCTTCATTCTTTTGTATTTAATTGACAATGGTTCCAAGAGAGAAGTTTAACTGGGATGGAAACTGGCATTTACTGTGGCAATTCTTTTTGTGAGAGGAATATATCATGTGCAAACCATTTGCAAACATTGCAACTACGCTTAAAGGCACGAATATGTCAATAAGTGGTTCCTAGATGGAATTATCTCTTCTTCAGAGTGTTTTCAGGTCTGAAATTACAAGGGACTAAAGTTATTGTAGCACCTTAAGTTAGTTAACTTATTAACTGTGCAGAGTAGGCCAATCTGAATAGAGCAAATTAGTGGAAGTTATGGATTTAGAGAAATCCATAACTTTAGAACGTTTCTTGAATCTGTGTGGGTTATCATATGAAATAACAGTTTATCATATGAAAACAGTATTTACGGTAAATCATGCAGCATTTTAAAGGCAGATAAATTGTGTCATGCTAAATATGGTTTGAAGGAAAATTATAAATGGAGAACAACTGACAAAGAATCTAGCCAATAGGAGAAAGTCATAATTTCCTGCCCACCGACCTTTTATGAAGATCTGAATCTTCTTCAATGTTCAAGCAGGATTTGTAGATGGAAAATCTGTTTAAACAGGAAGAAAGGCTAAAAGAGAGAGAGAAAGAGAGAGAAAGAGAGATGGACTATACGGAGTTAATTTTCTACTACACTTTTAATGACATTTTCTGGTAGAATTTACTTTGGAAGTTATTTCCGATGGCAGGAACATAACAGCATTATAAGTACAGTTCAAACTAACTGAGAAGGAATAATATACTAGTATCAGTAGTATCAGGAGCAGATGCTGGATGACTTCTTAAACATTTTGGACACTTATTTATGTAGGAGTACCAGACTGTCAATACATTAATAGCCAATGAGGGCTTTTTTTGTATGATGCCCAAACTATGGAAAACTCCCCAAGGAAAAATAAAAATTTATTAAAATTGTTATTCACATCTGTAATATTTTAGCTGATTGAACGCTTTCTATGTTGCATGTTTTATTTCTTGAAATTGCATTATATTAAGAAGGTAAAATTTTGTATTTAACCAATGCCATGGAATATACTTTTAATTATACAACATTTGAAAGCAACTGAGCAATACCTGGGAAAATGACACAAGTTAAGAAAGAATAAAATAAAAAAATAAGAGATATTGCATCATTGAAATTAAGTACGAGAAGGTGCATTATGCAAAAACAATTTTGAGTTGTTTTTTTTTTAACGATAATTCTGAAACTCAAGCAGGAACTAGATGTTTTCTGAAAAACCCAAGTGCCAACTAATGCAGCAGCCTTGTGTAAGGTTCAAAGCTATTACTTTATGCCCTAAGGAGTCCATTCTGCCAGTCATTAATAGAGAATGGCAAACAAGAGGTAGAAAGTTTAGAATGCTGAAAAGCATCATGAATAATTAATCTGTTCTAAGCATTTGCAGAAACACATGAAAGAATGAGACACATGACTACATTGTTCTTATTGGCAGAATATTTTCCTTACTTGTAGAATATTTCAAGTAATATGTATTGATAGCTCCAATAATATAGAAAGACAGCTTTACTTAAATATTTCAAAATATGTAATTTTGTATAAATTATCATAAACAAACAAACAAAAAAACAATCAGAGGAATACCCATGAGATCACTAACACAGCACTCCAGTGGTGGGTTTCAAAATTTTTTACTACTGGTTCTGTGGGCATGGCTTGGTGGGTGTGGTGTGGCTTGGTGGGTGTGGCTTGGTGGGGTGGCAGGGGAAGGATACTTTAAAATCTCCATTTCCTCCCGATCAGCTGGGACTTGGGAGGCAGAGAATAGATGGGGGCGGGGCCAGTCAGAATTTCCACTACCGGTTCTCCAGAACTGGTCCGAACCTGCTGAAACCCACCTCTGCAGCACTCCCACACATACAAAAGTATGGATCTGGAATGTAGATGTCATCCAGAATGTAGATGGCATTTTTGTCATAATAAAGAACTTTAGAGAAGACACATGAAACAATCAACAACTTCTTCAAAGGTATAATTCATAAGGGAAGAAGAAAATGGCAACACACTATCCTTCCTGAATAAGCACCTCACCAGGGGAAAAAAGGACAAATTGGAAATGCAAGTCTATCAAAAAACAACCCAGAAAACAACCAAGTGCTCTATTATCACAGTAACAACCCACCTTCCCAAAAAAGGAGGTGTGTAAGAACATTTAGATGAGAAAAAAATGTACTGCAGCAACCCAGCACACCAGAAAAGGAAAATAGACTGCCTATACATTTTCCTTCAAAATGGATACCTACGCAAATTTATCAAAAAGTGCCAATCAACACAAGTTATTTCACAGTTGTAAGAAAGTTTTTATTATCAAAAGTGTTTTAAGAGAATAAATCAAAATTACTAATTAAGTCTTGGGGATCCTGACAAATGTTATGCTTATTGTACAGATGTATTTATAACTATAGGGTAGGGGATCCAAATAATAACGGTGATTAGAAAACTGGAAAATCTCATGAGTAACACAAGTACAGAGTATTTTGCTAAACGTGACTCTATGCTACCTATACATTCTTTAAATCAAATCAAATTATCAAATAAAAATCAAGACAAATTGTAAAATATTCCTCTCTCCAAAAAAGCACTGAAATGTTAAAAGTGGCCATCTTTTAAAAAAAACCCTACTGTAAGATTTAGCGGACAAAAGCCTACTTTCATGGATACATAAAGGTTAACATCACCTGGCACTCATGGTTGTTGAAAACAATATTCATTCTTAAATTTAAAAAAGATTCTTTTTCATTTTTCCAAACTGTGGTAATCTTATTAAGACTTCATATTTCCTTATAGGTTGGATGTCACAAAAAGTAAATATAATTGTTGGAAAGTACTCTGCATTTTCTCGGCTGTCTCAAAGATTCTTTACTGCATAGACAAAAATTGTGAAATATTTCTTCAAGCAGCTTAGAATAAAACTGTATAATTTTTATCATTGTCAGCAGTTGTAAATTTCATAATAACACAGGCTATGCAAACAGTTTGCATATGTCATGAACTGCCTGGAACAATCCTCATCTATGCATTTATATAAAAGAAGCAGTGGGATGAGATCGGGGTGGGTTGTACTTACCTTTACTACCAGTTCACAATGGCTCTTCTGCGCATGCATAGAAACATTTTGATGACGTCGGGGTCGGTGGGCGGAGCCTCCCGCCGGTTTTACTACCAGTTCTATAGAACCGGTGCGAACCGGGGGCAACCCACCACTGGATGAGATTCTTGCTCAGTGAAATCCCATCACAGAACTCCTGGCCAAACCAATTCCCATCCGTCTAATTCTTTGTTCTGGATTAACGACCTGATAAAGTTGCACGCCCTCAGGCTTATGAAAACAATGGCAGGTTGAAAGTCAAAGAATGGCAAGACAGAGGAAGCCTTGAAGAAATGGTGCCATGGGGATACTCATCTAATCAGGAGCTAGGAGATCCTCCAGAGTTGAACTGTATCCTGATTTTGGCTTGGGTATGGACCATGATGTTTTCTGAATGACAAGTTCTGACTCAAGTCTATTCAGAGTTTTTCATTCAGAAAACATCATGGTCCATGCCCAAGTCAAAATCAAGATGCAGATCTACTCTGGAGAATCAGTGTCAACACTAACTTTCCTTATAGTTTGAATTATAATCTGTTTTCGTAACCGTCTTTCTAGATACCGTGTTTTTTGGAGTATAAAATGCACCAGAGTATAAGATGCAGCTTAATTTTGGGGAGGAAAATAGGGGGAAAAAATCTGCCTACCAAGTATTCATCTGGCTAGCGCCCTTAGTCTGGTCAGCTTCAGCACATTAGTGTGCTGGTTTTTTATCCCCTGCTTGGGGATAAAAAACAGCTTCTAAAGCACAGCTGAGAGAAAGCAGCAATGAGAAAAGCAGGCAAAGCACGGGGAGATCGCTTCACTCGGCTGGCACCTAGTTAGGGCTGAAAAAAAGCTTCTAAAGAACAGCTGAGAGTCTGAGCAAAGCATGAAGATCGCTTCACTCGCTAGCACCTCGTTAAAGCACAGCGGAGAGTCGAGGGAGCAGGCAAAGCTGGGAAGATCGCTTCACTCGCTAGCGCCTCGTTAGGGCTGAAAAAACGCTTTGAAAAAGCTACGTTCAGAGTATAAAACACACCCAAATTTTCAGCCCCTTTTAAGGGGAAAAAAGGTGCGTCTTATACTCCGAAAAATATGGTAATTGAATTTTGCTGATGCATATATTATACTTGCTGATCAGCCACTAAAACCTGACCCTTGTAATCAGCTGGTATAGCTTGAATACAGGACTGTTACTCAATCATGCATTTTCTTGCTGATTCTATTTCTAAAGTACAAGTGTGAATAATTCAACTCTAAACTATTTGTTTTTTGCTTGAAATGTTGTTGCCAATACTTATTGTTAATTAAGACTCTATGAAGAACCGATTACCAATGAAACTCAATTATTTGTTCTGTATTCTTTATTTTATGAATACAATTAAAATGCTATCAAACTAAGCTCAGTCCTGAGCCACTTCTAGCCCATGAGAAAATCCCATTTTCTTTATGTTGAAAATGCTCCAATTCCTTGAGAAGAGTTTACGTTCATCTAAATCCACTATGGATTTACACGATGGAAAACGCATGGTAAAGATTATTTCACTATCAAAGAGGGATAAGAATTTTGTGCATGTTTGGCAAACTGAAGCTGTCATCAATTGTTATTAGTATTGCTGAAAAATTAAAACACAAATTACTTTCTCCGGAAGCTACAAAAGAGATTAGTAAAGTTATCAGGCTACCTCTGCCTTATGGAGTTGACTAACCCAATTCTTAAAGAAGTTGCAGCTTATGTGCAAGCTTGTAGAACCTGAAAAAAGATAGCCTGCTTTGATTATAAGAATTTGGTGCTGGTCTGAAAGTGCCAATACATGCACAGCTACTATGTAATGAGTTTAATGGCTCTTATTCAGCCAAATTAGTACCCCCTTCACATGTACCCTCATCATGAGTACCCTCATCACATGAAGATGAGAATCTTCTAACCCTGGAGATTCTCCAGAGTCCCGATTTGTGTCAAAGCTTCCTTGCATCAATAAGGGTACTGCTAACATGCATAAAACTAGATTGCAAAGCATAAAAACACTGTATATACTCATTCCTGATCAGTGCATTAATTTCTATATGCTACAAAAACTTTGCTATTTGTTAAAAAATATTTTTTTTTTAATTTGATTTATATACCGCCCTTCTCCGGAGACTCAGGGCAGCTTACAATGCATTAAGCAATAGCCTTCATACTTTTGTATATTTTTATACAAAGTCAGCTTATTGCCCCCACAAACTGGGTCCTCAATTTACCTACCTTAGAAAGGATGGAAGGCTGAGTCAACCTTGAGCCTTGGCGAGATTCGAACCTGCAGTAATTGCAGGCAGCTGAATGTTAATAACAGGCTATTAGTCTGCTGCGCCACCAGGCTCTTCTTATCCATATTATAGTAAAAGTCGTCAAACAATACTAGATGGGTTTATTCCTAAAATCACAGCTTTGATACTGCAGTTCAGGCCACAAATAACAGAGTTGTTTGTAGCTGCTTCAAACCAAATGGTTTATTTTGTTCTCTAGTAAGAGTGAAATAAAATGTTTTATCATCAATTTATTTTATGGAAAATTTATTTTTAATATGACTCATGGTGAAGAGATATCAGAACAATAATTTCATTTATACATAAAATTGAAGACAAATCTTCACTAATGCCTTTTTCACTAATTCACTATATCCAACCACACTTAATTTTATAATTTACTGTAAATCAAAAACACAAAGCAGATGTGCCTTTAAAATTATACTATTATATACCCAAGAAACATTATCAAACAAGACTATTTTAAATACAATATTCTTATTCTGTATATCATGAATATTTATACCACAGGTTTTTTTTTACTAAAAGGTGTAGAAAAGAGTATGATAAGTTTAAAAGGCAACCTCTACAGAGGCTTTTCATCATATTATTCAATTTTTTGACAAATTCTCTTAAATTTGATATCAGCAACATGGTATATCAGATAGCCGGAAGTCCTGCGAATAAATATCTGTTCTTTCCTATCTCTAGAATGAAAGTAATACAGTGAAAGAAAATCAGCTTTCTCCTTTGTAAATTAAATTAGGTAAGGTAAAGATTCCCCCGCACATACGTGCTAGTTATTTCAGGCTCTGGGGCGGTGTGCATCTCCGTGTCTAAGACGAGGAGCCAGCACTGTCCGAAGATGTCTCCGTGGTCATGTGACCGGCATGACTAAATGCCGAAGGTGCAGGGAGCGCTGTTACCTTCCCACCAAAGCGGTATCTATTTTTCTACTTGCATTTTTTTACGTGCTTTTGAACTGCTAGGTTAGCAAAAGCTGGGACAAGTAACGGGAGCTCACTCCTTTACACAGCGCTAGGGATTCAAACCGCTGAACTGTCAACCTTCTGATTGACAAGCTCAGTGTCTTAGCCACTGAGCCACTGCGTCCCCTTAAATTAAATTAGGCAGTGGCAAATCAAAATGTTCAATTAAAACAAATGAGCAGAAAGAAGTTAAAAGACTTGCATTTGCTTTAGACCCAATGCCTAATCATTTGTAAAGACTAATGTCTTCGCATCATATGGGTTGCTCAGAAACAAAAGGAGATGCCTGTTATTGGACACTTATTCAGGATCATTATTGCACATTAAATTTATATACCTGATTCTTCATTTTTAACTTACACAGATCTTGAAAGGCATATGCTGTTAGTCAGTATCTCTTAATGACAAGTACCAAGGTTAATATTACTATTTAGAATCATTGCTAATTACTCCTTTTTCTATGTATTTCAGATCGATTTAAGTTGCTAGAATGTATTTTTTCTAAAACAAACAAACAAACAAACACCTTGTGGTACATTTTAACTGTTTGCTTTATAATTTGTCAGCTTTTGTGTTCTTTGAGCAATATGTCATTATGTCTTTAATTCTGTGTATCTGCAGTAGGATATACTGTTTAAAATCTAAAGGACTCTAAACATAGATGGCGGGTAAAAACCCATGAACCATAAGTAAAGTCTTATAGGAACATACAAAAAAGAAAAAGAGAGAGAGAGAGAGAGAGAGAAAGAGAGAGAGAGATTGTTCTTCAGTCAGACTTAAGCCATTACTTTCTTCAAAAGAAGAAAAGGAACAAGTTAAGAAAAAGGCACCGCTATAGATTTTCTGCTCAAAAATGTATCTCCATGAAGTTTCCTGCTGAGTGAATATGAATGCCCTGAGATCTGGGAAAAGGATCCAAATAGGATTTCAAACATCCACAAATTTTAACTCAAACATTTAGGTATTTCACCACACTGCTATTGATTCTATTTTTCTGTCTTAGTTTAAGGAGGTGCTAAACAAAAGCAGACAAGTCCTACATGTATTTACATTCCAACGTTCCCTTTACTAAACCTCCCTCCAATCCTCCAACCCTCTCATCACTTCAGAGCTAAACAAACCGTAAAGTCTAACCTGATGTTTGTGGAGCAATGTGTAACTAACTTAAGCAAAATGTTCCTCAAAAAAGGTGAGGGAAAAATTCCCTTTGGTTGTTATTACTTACAGCACTGACCCAGTAGAACACATAGAGTAATTTAAGCCATGGGAGATATTCCTGCCTCGCCTCTTCGAAAACATTGATTTTCAATTTATATTTGATCACATTCTCCAGAATGAGATTGACAGATCATCAAAATACAATGGGACTCTCTAGATAAAGTTCCAAAGGAATTATATATGAACCTAAAATGTAAGGCAGAAATGGTGCACCAAAAGCTGCTTAGAAATGATATAAATAACTATCTATATCTATGGTGTATTATACTTTATGGTGTATCACATTTTTATACACCATATTTTGGTCTATCTGTATCTATGGTGTATTATACTTTATGGTGTATCATATTTTCAGGTCTCTTACTATAAAGGTAGGTAAAATAATATTACAAAAATAATTTTCTATAGATTTTTCAAATGCAATTCTGTTCAACTACCTGATATTCTGCCTGCCTGAGGACACCTTTACACTTACAATACAAAATTTCCAGCTCACAGGAATTTGCACCTATGCAATAAATGTGATCTGAAAATTAGGAGTCTAGCAATTATTTTTCTAACTAACAACAGTTATTAAAATGCATAAACTTTGTTATCTGGAAGGTGGAATAAAAAACTAATAAATAAATAAAAGGGAACTTCCAGATTCCTCTTGATTTTTGCCATCACAGACTAAAACAGTTCTCTTCCTACAATGTCTAGATATGATTCATTAAAACTAATGATTCTTTCTGTATTATGTCAAAGCACATTACTTTAGCCTGTTCCTACCATGCAATGAGAGATTCATATACAATCCAAAACCCAATACAAGTTTTCATAGCCTTCCCAGAAAACCCAGTAGAAATCTGCTCTATATTGTAGACTAACTTACATCTCTCCCTGCCAATTTCCCTTTAATATTTCAGTAGCACCCACATTTCCAAACTTTTATTAATGTAGTGTATGAACAATTAACCTCTTCAATCATAAAGAGTGTGAGTTCTTTTGTAAAGTACCTTCTTGATGCCTAGCAATGTCGAAGCCAGTGATGCCACACCTACGATAACCCCCCCCCAATACATGATGTTTTGGGTGACATGCAAGCATTCACCAACATTCAACAACAGCTATTCTCAAAAGTATGCCATGTTCTCGTGTGATTTTCGGAGGAAGTAGAGAACACAGAACATGAGTTTGATTTACTCATATTTCATTTTTGTAATAATTTGACATTTCTTTATATAATGCACAGCATCACACATGATTGGACCACATTGTTTTAAAGAAATGAATATGTAAAGAATTGTTTTTCTTTTGTTTGGGGACAAAAGTACAAAGATAGCAGAGTGAAATTAGACATTTTTCAAATATTTGATATACAGAGCTCAAAAGGTTCACCTCACTGGTGAACTTTAGCTCTAAAATAATCTAAGAGATCTTTCTCCAATTTTTTTATTCCTACCCTACTAACAACAGTAGGAAGTCAGCTAACAGACTTGCTGGGAAAGAGACGAAAGCAAGAAATTGTCTCCTTTATGGTGACAATGATTGCAGCAATCTTGAAGACAATTTTAGAAAAAGGAATCTGACAGAAAGGAAAAGGAAATATCTATTTTCCATGCCTTGCAGGACAGAGAGGAACAATGTTAAGAAACAGCCTACAATTTCAGTAGTAAAATCTGTATGCGAAACATTTCCACTTAAAAATAATAATGCACTGAATTAAACAACCAAATGTGCTTTATATTTTTGCAATAATATGTCTTTGCAATTCTTTGTCATTTGATAAGAATAAAGCCAGTTATACTGAATCCTATCACCAGATGTATGAATAAATTTTGCAGCATATAACGATAGGAAGATTATTAATAGAATAACTATGCCCTTGGAGACATAGCCCCTGTATTTTGTCTAACTAAAACAGATTGCATTAAAAATTTGATTGCATATTTTTAAGTTAAAATATTTGCAACAGTGGTTTTCAGTTTGTTTGTTTTATTTATTGAATTTATATAGCCGTACATTTTATGTGCATCTTACTTTGGCCAGTGTACACAATCAAAACAGGTTATTTTCTTGGTTAGTCACTTGCATTTCCCCTTTAATTTTTAAACTTCATCCAATTTCTTTTATATATCCAATAAAGAATCCTATTTCAAATGATTGTCTTGGCCTGTTATTTATAGTTCCACTTTCAGTACTTTCTCTGTCTTGTCAGATAAAATTCAACCCACATCTGTCATTCCCTCAGTAACATTATTATCCATTAATATTCCAATGTCATGATGTCTTGTGTCATTTTTTTAAGTCTCAGGACTAAGTGACACAAAAAGCAAACTTGTATTTTTTTCCCTTTCTACTTGGAATCTTTAGTCCCCTCTAGTGTCTAGTTTCTAAAATCATAAAGTCACTTGTTTTTTTTTTCTGATTTATAATAACCCAAGTTAGTCAAATAAATCTGATTTATTTTTTTGCACCCAAATCCAATTTTTTATAGTATAAGAGCTAATATTTATTTCATTTATTCTAATAAACCAAATTTAACTGGGCCCTTGATTCATATAGTTTCATATAACAGAATCTTATTTAGCTTTTTACTGTTTATTTCAAAATTCTAAGCTTTAAGCTTCTAAACTTAATTTTTCTCTGGTTCATCATTGAAGCTAAACTCACCCAGGGATTTTTTTTAACTGATCGCTAATCCCTTCATTTCCCAGCACTCAAATTGCAGAAGACTGCAATCTCCCATCTGTTTCTTGTCCAGAGAGGTTCCAAAGAACTGATCTACTCACTGGTTCTTTGGTCTGTGCCACAGTCATTAGCTCCACTTTTGGGGAGTGGAGGAAGTCCCCCAGAAATCCAAATACAGGTAGTTCTAAGTTATAACAACTGGGACTTGAATTTCTGTTGTGTTCATAAAATGTGATACCATGTGACTACATTGCTTAGCAATGGAAATCCCTGCAGCCCCATTGCTGTTGTTAAGCCACAATTGTGAGTCATTAAGTAAGCACCTCATTGTAACCAAAGTCAGTGGGGAAGCCAGCAGGAAATTATAAGTTTCAGGTGGTTCACAAGAGGGCACAGTGTGAGTACAGTGGGATTTGGGATGGCTGCTGCCAGGAAGGAGTGTACAAGTGAATGGGGAGGCTCAGTTTGGGAAAGGTATATGAGGATATGTGGATATGTGGAGAGACCACAGAGAGGTTGGAGAAGGGTACACAGATGGAGACACTTACCTCAGCATCTTCCAACCTTCTTCCTAGTTCCCAATGACTTTGCTTATGGGAAGCTGCCAGGGAAGATCATAAACCATGATCAAATGACACTGGAATTGTCCTAAATGCAAGTCAGTTGTCAAGCACCCAGATTATGATCATGATTACCTCTGTATTAAAGCTTTTAAAAATTCATGCAAGTGAATCATGCAATGCAACTAGGCATTCACTCCATTAAAACAAATATTTGGCATCTGTTTAATATACACACAGACACACACACACACACACACTATAATCTGTACAAACTGACACTTTATAGATTCACCTTGTTAACTATGTACAGTTGTATTATGTACCCTATCAATTATGAGACAGTTAATGTCACATCATTAATAGACACCTTTATAGTGTTGTTGTTTTTAAAATGTTTATTCTCGTGTTTCCATTGTGGTCAGTGGATTCAGAAATGCTGTGAACAAATAGTTATAGCAGAAATGATAATTATTGTTTTAACAACTGTCTGCTTTTGCAAGATCTCAAGATTAAGAATATTAAAAACATTTATTATATTAATGTGTTAAAATTCTGTACTTAATGAAAAATCATCAAAGTACACCTGTAATTCTCCAGGCAGTCAACCACAAGATATAAGTAAAATCTTGTATTATATAATTTACAGGAGTAATTCTCTCCCCTTTTTTTTTATATATTGGAAAGCAGGAAGACTCTCGGCAACCAGCCAAAGAATGAATAAAAGTGTTCTTTTCCTGAGGAACCTTTGAAGGAATGTGTTGACGTGTTGGACAATTATCCCAGCTTCTTCTGGCTGATTTTCATCAGTGATAATTGGCATGAATTCACGTTATAACTGATTGGGAAAATTCACACTATTCCAACCACACCCATCATGGGTTAGCTCAGGATAAGATAGAGCTTTTTACATAGTTTTGTTTTGGTCTCTTTTTACAATGACCCATATTCATGACTCTGAACATGAAGCAGATTGCAAAACCATAGAAAGTGTATTGTTTAGAAATGCCTTCTCAACTCCTGTAGCAAAAAAACCAAAGTATTTCTGGAATTATATCACAGTTTCAATGAATAACCAATCACCTACCAGAAAGCATAATTTACCACTACTGTCCAGTTATTACCTATTTTGATTATTGCTAAATATTTACTCTATTAAACTCTAATTATGTTACTCAGAATATTTCACATCCCCAGAGCAATCCACAGAGGTTTTTAACTATATATTGACTTATAACCCAAGTAAAGACGAGAACTTTCATTGTTAAGTAATGCAATTATTATGTGAGTTCCATCTGATTTTATGACTTTTTTGCCATGGTCGTTAAATGGATCTGGCTTTCATTGACTTTGCTTGTCAGAAACTCCCTAAGAAGGTCACAAATGGTAATCATTTGACCCTTGGATGTTGCATCATAAACACATATTGGTTGTCAAGCACCCAAATTTTGATCATATTTATTTTATTTATTTTATTAGTCATATTTCTATGCCGCCCACTCTCCGAGGACTCTGGGCGGCTTACACCAAAGACAGTATACTAAATAGCATATTGCCCCCTAACAATCTGGGTTCTCATTTTACCCACCTTGGAAGGATGGAAGGCTGAGTCAACCTTGAGCCGGTGAGATTTGATCCGCTGATCTGCTGAACTAGCAGTCAGCTGAAGCAGCTGCAGTACTCACTCTAATCACTGCGCCACCTCGGCTCTTATCATATGATTTCAGGACTGTTATGGTCCTGTGAGGACTGGTTGTAATTCCCTTTATTCAGCACCATCGTAACTTTGAATAGTCATTAAACAAATGATCATAACCGAGGACTACCCATACGGGAGTATTTCAGCAGCCAAAGCATCTTCCCAAAGAATATATATATCAATGTATATGTTTAAATACTGAAGTAATACAGAAATGAATATTGACTATAACACTTTATGGACAGATATAGCCTACATTTTATCTCCTAAGGAATTCTTTTATTTTGGTTGTATCAATTTTTCATTTTTCTCGACATGTGCATTTCATCCAATTGGCATATTGTGTATTTCTGAAAAAATTCCTCAACAAACCAATTTTCACATGGTTTTCATTAATGCAGTACATACTGTAAATGCAGTGTTGTATATTTTACATTGATGTTTACCTCAGTGTCTAATGGCCATTAATATATACATTTGTATAGCGTTAACTACATTGCCAAATTCATAATAAGGTAAAGATGGAAGTTGATACACGTTACATATATGAATGGTGTTCACATTAAAATAATACAATTAAAGTAGTTTAACAGTATTCACTCTAAATTACATAAATAAAAAAAATGATTTTGAGGGAGATGGGCCATCAAGAAATAAAATAAAATAATAAAATAAAATAAAATAAAATAAAATAAAATAAAATAAAATAAAATAAAATAGGGAGGGAGGGAGAGAGGGAGGGAGGGAGGGAGGGAGGAAAATGAATAATTTTCTGACTCATTCTTACACTATCTGTGCTTTGATTAAAGGGAAAATACCATAGCAAAAGCCTTTATGCTAGAAATTTATGATTTTAACAACTCACATCTGCGTAGACGTACTGGAATTGTGAATACCTTTCCCTTTCTAGAGCCTATGATACTGTTCTGATCTGTTCTGAGAAATGCTTGATTTTTAAATTATCTACTAAAGATTTACCAACTATACTATGCTAGAGTTAGGACAGTTGCTGTTGAAATGTATATGAAATTAAAGGATTTACAGAGAAGATGATGTAAGCTTTAGCCACTCAGCTTTCAATAAACAATTTGGGAGCTCTTGAGTTATATTTTAGCAGGAAAAAATCCCTAGTTACATCTTTACAGGAGAAAAACATGCCCATGCAAATATATATACCAAGAAACTCAGATCCCTTTGCACACTTAATGTTCTGCTAACTAGTATAATTCTTCTACACTTATGTCTTTTTTTTCCTACCCATATGAATTCTTCCTACTTCACCACTCTCTTGAATCTTTATACAATCCCCTAAGGCAGGGGTGTCAAACTCGATTTCATTGAGGGCGAATCAGCATTGTGGTTGTCCTCCAGCAGCCAGGGGGAAAGGCGTGGCTGGAGTGGTCACGGCCAACTGGGTGTGGCCGAGGGCATGGCCAGCTTGACGTCGCTCGTGTGGGAGGCGTCTGTGGAGGCCGGGCGGGGTTGGGGAGGGAATCTAAGGGTCTCTGGTGGGTGAGGTGAGATCTAAGGCTGACCACAGTCCGGCCCAGATGGATACCACCATCTGGGTTGCAGATCACGGCCTGGGTGGCCTGAGGCCCTATGGGCCGGTCCTTCGCTGTTTCTCGGGCAGCCCTGCAGGCCAGATCTAGCCACCTTGCGGGCCCACAGGCCTTGAGTTTGACACCCCTGCACTGAGGGAATTGTTATTCCATCTATTTTGGGGCAACTGCAGATGAAATAATCTTTTCTAAACCCAAATCCAAGTAATTTATAACTAGACATTGAATAGTACAGAACCTATGATGGAGTTCTGTATGCTCCATTTTACATTTCTTTCCAGCTTGACACAAAGCCACAGATGTACATTCATTGGGTACTGGGTTCAATCAGCTCCAAATATAGATATAATAATTCAGGCAACACATTTTTATCTTCTCTTTCTTGACTGATTTAAAGACAAGGACCACTAATTAATGGAACAACGTGGTGCAAAATGGAAGAAGAATATTAAAAAGGAAAACTGAAGAAAAAAATGCAGAAGAGTTGAGATTAGTTATGCATGTTAAGTGAAATGCCAAGTCTAAAACCTTTTAATGGCAAAAGCAATTGAGTAGAACTTTGCAATATTTTTGGAAAGCTTCTGTGAAAAATCTGAATCCAAGAAGTGAACAATTTCAGTTGCTGGTCATCCAGTGTATATAGTAAGACACAGCTCTTTGACTTACAACCATTTATTTAACAACTATCTGAAGATAAAATGGCACTGAAAACGTTGATTTAAAATTAGGTGTTTGGCAACCAATATGTATTTATGATGGTTGCAGTGTTCCAGGGACATGTGACTGCCATTTGTGACACCCCAGCTGACTTCCAACAAACAAAGTCAATAGGGAAAGCTGGATTCACTTAATGACCATAGTGGCTCATTTAATGAATACAACAACCAAAGTCATAAAATCAGATGCAATTCACTTAATGGCTGCATTACTTAGTGATAGTTCTGGTCCCAAATGGGGTCGTAAGTCAAGGACCACCTGTACATGCTAATTATCATAGAGAGGTCAATGGAGTAAAATGTGGGCAATTGACTCAACTATGGACCTTGAGGAAATACAAAATGCCCTGTCAGCATAGACGAGAAGGAGTTAACCTTGCTAATTAGCCTTGCAAGTGTAGTTTTCTACTAAAATATCATGAAAAACTATGCAATGTCCTTTGTAATATCTTTTCTAAGATATACCAGGTTCCTTCACTATCCTTGTCAACTAAACTGGATGTTATATTAAAAAAGGGAGATCAGTTTGGTTTGGAATTATTTATTCTTGATAAACACAAGCAATGAATTTATGCCACTAAGCAATTTATATTTTGAAATGTTCAGAAGCCAAGAACTCTAATCTATATGCATATCACATATATACAATGTGTTTAGAGTATGCATTTCAACTTCAGCAAATATTTCAGCACATACATTCCCTGGCTTTAACTATATTTATTCATTATCCTTATAAAAGTCTTTTCAAGTAACATTTTTCAGGTGACAAACAAAAAATACAATTTAAAAAAATGACAGATGGCATTTTTTCCAGGTAAAATATGGCAAAATAATATACCAAAGATGTATACCATATTTTTCGGAGTATAAGACGCACCAGAGTATAAGACGCACGGGAGCATAAGACGCACCTTAGTTTTTGAGGAGGAAAATAAGAAAAAAGCTGATTGGGGGTATTCCGGGAGGCCGATCCATCCACCAATCAGCTTTTTTCTTATTTTCCCAGCTGTTCCCAGAGATGAATTTTAGCAACAGGTTCGTTGGTTGTGAGCTCTGTACCTTGATTTTTTTTTCTGCCTCTGAAACTTCTGAAACTCTGTTTCAGGAAAAACTTTTTTTTCTGCCTTTGAAAGCCTCTGAAACAGAGCTTCAGAAAAAAAGGCTTTTTTTCTGAAGCTTCTTTCAGAGGCTTTTATTCTGAAGGACTATCTGTACTATGTTCAATCTCCTTTCTTTGATATTGGTATGTAGATTAAATTCTTCCGATCTGTTGGTTATTGTGTCATTCTCCAGATTTGTTAACATGTTTGGTTAGAACCTTTACTGATTCTTCTTTTGTTGCTTGCCATATTATTTTAGATAAAAGCCTTTCAGAGGCTTTTTTTCTGAAGCTTCTTTCAGCCTCTGAAATCTCCATTTGCAAGGCTGGGCGGGGCTACATTCGGAGTATAAAATGCACCCAGATTTTCACCCTCTTATACTTTGAAAAATACAGTAAGTAGTGCTTGATAATGCATTACTACAGAATCAATAAAATCACTATTAATATTTATATTAATTTCTCAATTCATTTTGAGTACCATTTAATTCATTTTATATATAGAGTCTATATTTAATCTCCAAATTAAGCACTGTAAGAAATCAGTATAATTTATTCTAAAGAGCTGTACTGTTTCAGAATCTTGAAATTCCTAAGACAATAAGCGATTATACTGACTGATTTCAAGTTACTCCGCCCTTATTATTGAGGCCAAGTGAAAATAAATATATAAAAAGTTGAAGGAACAATAATTTTCTTGTAAACTCTGATAAACCAAATCTGGTTATGCTGCCATAATATTTCACAGCATTTTAATAACATAACTTTAAAGCATACTAAAATTCTTCTGCCAACATATAAAAAATAGTTTCAGCCCTATAAATATACATCAGAACAACAACTGAAATACTATCATATTGATTCTTGTGTGGCATCACGACACTTCAAAAGAAGCTAACTAGCTGGATGTAGCTAGAGCACCCTGGTACTATGACATCAGTCAAATACCTAGCCTATTTGTATCTTCTTCTACCTTTAAAATTCAAAATAGCCTTGGCGCTATTTTTTCCCATCTTTGGCTCTGAAACACAGATGTTCAAAGCGCAAGAGTCAAGTGTCTGCAATAACACAGAGCAAGAGAACAAAACTATATTAAGAGTAGTCAATATTTAAGAAATATTTTAAGTTTAGGCACGAAGAGAGAAAGAGAGGGAAACGGAAAGTGTGTGCTTGTCCTGTCCTTGCTGAGCTTCTCAAGGACAAATTAGTTTGGACATAATAAAACATACCGTCCAGTAGTCACTAGAACTGTCATAGGTTTTTTCATTTGCTTGTAAATAGCAAAGTCTGACGCTGACAGACATATGGAGGGGGGTCACTGGGATTTACCCTCTTTGCTCCATAAAGCTGATGCAAGTGTGGGGAGGCCTACAGATACAACAGCTGCCCAGAATATTCAGAACCAATTGCCAAATAAGGTAAGCCCTTTATATCTGCGTTAGCAATGTCAATACTGCTCTGTTCGGTTATACAGTCTTCTTGCTTATACAAGTAGTCCTCAATTTATAACAGTTCATTTGTTGACAGTGCAAAGTTGCAACAGCACTGAAAAAAAGTGACTTTTGACCATTTTTAACACTTACGACTGTTGCAGCATCCCTTAGTCACATGATCAAAATCCAGGCATTTGACAACTGGCCTATATTTATGACCATTGCAGTGTCCTGGGGTCACATGTTTTGTGACCTTCTGATAAGCAAAAGTCAATGGGGAAGCTAGATTCATGAATCAAGGTGAACATAAGTGTCCTTGAATAATGTTACAGGATCCAATCTAGATCTGTCACTGGGACCAGTGATTTTGTCTTCTGAGTTTTTGAAGTCATGCTGGAGCCCATTATTAGGGAACTTTTCTGAGCCAGCTATCAATACCCCAATCTATATCTAGAACACTACACACAACAACTACTATATAAATACCACACAGAGAATAGCCCAGAGCGTACAGAGAAGTTCCCTGAGGATGGGCTCCAGCATGAGTCCAAAAGCTCGGAAGACAAAACCTCTGGTCCGGGTGAGAGACCCAGATTGGATCCTGCAAACTAGATTCACTCTACAACAGTGTTACTCTGTTTCCCCGAAAATAAGACATCCCCTGATAATAAGCCTAATCGGGCTTTTGAGTGCATGCACTAAAATAAGCCCTGCCCTGAAAATGATCCCTCCCCAAAAATATTTAAACGCATGCGCAGTCGGTCCCCGTCATTTCCTCTGGTTTCCTCCACGTACCCCAAAATAATAAGACCTCCCCAAAAATAAAGCTAAGCGCTTATTTCGGGGTATAAAAAAACCCGGGGTCTTATTTTCGAAGAAACCCAGTAACAACTTAATAACTGCAGTGATTCACTGTGGCAAAAAAGGTCGTAAAAAGAGACAAAATTTACTTAACAACTATCTCGCTTAGCAACAGAAATTTTGGGCTCAATTGTGGTCATAAGTTGAGGACTACTTGTAAATTCCACTCACAAAGAGGAAAAACAGAATAGAATGTACTAGTTCTTCTTTCTTTGTAGCTGCAGGCAGAGATTTCTCTTTTATTCTGCAGACTGTCCTTGAATTTTGTATATCTATGTGTTTTATTTCATGGCTGTGCACCGCCCTGAGTCCTTCGGGAGTAGGGCGGTATAGAAATTCAATAAATAATAATAAAAAATAATAATAACTGGAAAAGTAGGATATGTCTCTACTTTAAACTTGTAGCAATATTTAGATCAGGTCATGATATCACAACTTTCTGGATAAATATCACATTTTGACATATGAGTTCAGATAGTCCTCTACTTATGACCACATTTGGGACCAGACTTCCCACTGTTTAGCAAGACAGTTAATTGAGTAACATCTGATTTTGCAACCTTAACAACCCACGATTGTTAAGAAAATCATTGCAGTTGTTAAGTGACACATGCAAATGTGAATGTAGCTTCCCCCATTGACTCTGCTTGTCGGAAGCCAACTGGGAAGGTCACAAAAGGAAGATCACATGGGATGCTGCAACCATCATAAATGCATGCTAGATGCCTAACACCTGAATTTTGATGAAAAATGGGGATGTTGCAACAGTCATAAATGTGAGGACCAACTCTAAGTCACTTTTCTTCAGAGACGTTGTAACTTTGAATGATCACTATGCAAATGGTTACAAGTCAAGGACTACCTATAATGTATGAAGGATCAATACAAAAATCAAAACTAATTTGAATTACACTTAAATAGAATTAGAATTACAATCAATACAATTATCCCACCATCCAATCACATATTTAGGGATGCTCCCACTTCTGATAAACTGAAAGTTTACAATTTGTTAACAAATGTTTGAAGGTCTCTAGGGGCTACACCAAAAGCTTTTGGGGCTCCCCTTTTATTTCCTGTTTAAATAATCATAGATATGAAAGGCAAATAAAACATTATGTAAATGCAGGTGTTCTTATAAATAATGGATCAAATCCATGCATAAAGGTCAGCTTCATTCAAATCATAGCATGTTATTAATATTTTCTCCCATCTTAGGAGCTACTGCTGTAACCTTTCTTAAGTTGCTGTTCCCAAACTGTCACAAGCATGAATTATTGATTATAATAATAATGATAGATTATGCTTAATCTAGTGACGGATTTGATTGCTTAGTAAAACCAAATCTATGGTCAGAAAGTGATAATCTAATAGTGATTTTACAAGTTAACATATCTAACCTCAGATCTGTAAATCTTTGAATGATTTCTATATTACTGATCACATTCTTCATTCTCTTCACCATCACACACGAATATTAAAAAATGAGATTTTCATGAGTAGACTCCTGCTGATTCTGGAACATTCAAGCCAACTACAAAGGATCCAAAATTAACAAAGGTGTGATCTTGGGCTTGAACCTATGATAATACAAATATATAGAGACATTGTGGCTTTACTTGTTAAATTACAAAAAACATGATCAGATGAAGTTTTCTACAGCAGTGGGCTAATTAAAAACATCTGTTAGAAGAATGCAATTTTTAAAGAGTCAGCAGCCAAACAAAAAGGAGGAAACATATGAGGCAGAATCTAAATCAGTCAGTTTTCCATGAGAAATACTCTGTTAGTAACAACGATACCAATTCTTGGCAATACATAAGTCTAAATGTATCTTAATAATAAAATATATTTAGATTTACTGGCCAGCTGGTCTTCATGCACACGGGAAACTGGAAAAGCAGCCGCCCGGCATGCATGTGTGTGCTGGGAAAATGACCTTCCGGTTTTCTGCATGTGCTTGCGCACTGGTCAGCTGGTCTTTGCACGCGCATGCACACTGGAAACCAGATGACCAGATGGCTAGTGCCCATGCATGTGCCGGAAACCAGAAGATCATCTTCCCGGCATGTGCATGCACACTGGGCAGTGCTCTTCCGATTTCTTGCACACGCATTGCACTGGCCACCTGGTGTTCCGGTTTCTGGCAAGCATGCATGTGCGAAGACCAGGTGGCCAGTGCGCATGCATACCAGAAACCAGAAGACTAGATGGCCAGTGCGTATGTGCACACTGGAAACCAAAAGAGCAGCCACCCGGTGTGCATACGTGCACCGGGCGGCTGCTCTTTTGGTTTCCAGCACGTGAGCGCGCACACACATGCATGTTCCCATTTCAGCACTTGGTGCTGAAAAGGTTCGCCAACACTGTCCTAGACTCACTCTGGAATAATCATATTTTTAGATCTGGCATTTGATTACCATGTGCATAATTTTTCTTCCTTTAGTAGAATATAAAATCCTCTATACAGCAATACACAACATGTAAAAATCCAACATATATAATAAATTGGCAGAAATAATTAATTTTACTTATAAAGAAATTCTAAATAGCCAAATCGTGTTATATTTATCTGTTGATTTGGGATACAATATTTAATGTATATTTCTTTATATATAAGATGATTTAATATGTTTAAC
The DNA here is from genome assembly GCF_059756535.1 of Pantherophis guttatus. Lineage (NCBI taxonomy): Eukaryota > Metazoa > Chordata > Lepidosauria > Squamata > Colubridae > Pantherophis > Pantherophis guttatus. The sequence continues at coordinate 27,634,240 of NC_142064.1, forward strand.
AAAGCCCGAATTAAAGAACAGAAGATCTATCGTACGTGTTTTACAACAGGAGAATTCAGAATAAGAAGATTACTTCAGAAAATCTTATGCTATTTGATTTGAATGTACTTTATATGCTGGTAGTCTGGATTTTATACCTTTGCTTATTTCCTCAAAAGAAGCAGGAAAATATTATTTTATAGCAAATAGGGATCATTATCAGTATAATAAATAAATGTTCATGGGTTATTCTGTATGTAGGAAACTTTCCTTACAAATTTTCCTGTATTTCACATATTTTCTTTTAGTTTATCACCTGGCCAACTCTACTGAGTAAAAAGCAAATAAATACACCCTAATAAAGTGGGCACACAATGCAATATGAAAGTACAATCTTTTAAAAGACAGACTCTTTTAAGCATTAAACTAAAAGGAATACACATATGGAAGGAAGCAGGGACTGGAAGTAACCACTCACATGTAGGTAATCATCTTTTGTTAGTTCTCTCTTCTTCCTCATCTGGATCAGTTTCAACTATGTGACTACAAAGACATGAAACACCAAAATAGCAGCAGCTACATATCCTCCTCCTGACAGTGTAATTTCTTTTGCCTTAAGGCACTGTCTAGCACTAAAATCATTGTCTGTTTACTTCCAACTGATGCTGCCGTTGATATCAAAAAGATTTAACTCTTCCTGATATATGTCTGAAGAAAGACTCATAAACTTGAACACTATGTTCGGATTAAAAGAAGCCAGTGCAGTAACTCCTGCCAGTACATTTAAAATGTCGGTGAGAATAACAGATATTTTCAGTTCTTATAATCAATGAGGATAATGTAAAGTAAGATTTTAATTATGTCCCTCTCACCTTTCTGTTATAGCAAATTTTCCACCAATTTAATCTTTACAGCACTATTACTTTTTATCATCCTTATTCCTAGGTCAAATATGTTCAAAGAAGTTCATTGAAATACTCCTTTTCCCATCTTATATCTTTTATCTTCCTGTTCCACTTTCAGGAACAGTAGTTTCCACTTTCAGTAATAGATACAGTAGCTCTAGACACCACTCAACTTCCTAGTACTGCCCAAATGTTTGATTACAATTCCCATCTTATTCAGCCATGAAATGTTTTAGTACTGAACTTTTAGCTGTATCCTTCCTTATGTTATCAACATCAGCAACTTTCAGTTTATACACCTTTTCCTTCTACAGAATAAAAAGAGGGTCAAAAAGAGGGCTGTGAAAATATTTACAGACCCCTCACATCCTGGACATAAATTGTTTCAACTCCTACCCTCAAAACGAGGCTATAGAGCACGGCACACCAAGACAACTAGATACAAGAATAGTTTTTTCCCGAACGCCATCACTCTGCTAAACAAATAATTCCCTCAACACTGTCAAACTATTCACATTAGGCTGCATTACTATTGCTATTGGTTTTCTCATCGTTCCTGTCGCCCATTGTGACTGCATGACTATAACTTTGTTGCTTGTATCCTTGCGATTTATATTGATATTGTTTCCTAGTATGATTTGATTGCTTATTGTACCGTATGACTGTCACTGGGAGTTGTGCTTTGTGATTCTTGGCGAGTGTATCTTGTCTTTTTATGTACACTGAGAGCATATGCACCGAAGACAAATTCCTTGTGTGTCCAATCACACTTGGCCAATAAAGAATTATATTCTATTCTATTCTAAAATATGTTATCTGTAACCTACACTTCATGATATGATCAGTTTGTTCTGGGAATTGATCCTGTAATTTTTTTTCAATGAAAGAAGAACATATACATTTTGTTAGTAAAGAAAAAGGGAGGGGGAATCCTTGTAAATGTACAGACAGTACTTTTTTCTTCTCTTTTATAAACTATTAATAAACTATTAGCAGACAGTGGATAGCATGTACATTTGCTTGTACAAAGGCTCTTCTTACTATATATTAATATATATACTAAAGTGATTCATAATATTACAATTATACTAGGTATCAAAGACAGGTATGAAAACAAGAAACAAATTTGAGCAGAAAATATATGTTTATATGTCCTGATAAGCCAGACATATACTTCACAATAAACACATAGGTAAAACTATGCAATACCCTAGTAATTACAAAACAAGGGCTGGTTTTGTGATGATTAAGGCACAGAACTAGAAACTAGGAGACCATGGGTTCTAGTGCTCCCTTTAGAGAAAAAGTCAGCCAAATGATTTAGGACTGGTTAGTCTTTCAACCTAACCTATATCTCAGGCTTGCTATGGTGGAGGAAATAGGCAGGAGCACTATGTATGATGCATTGAGTTGTACAAAATAAAGGTGCCTTATAAATCTAGTAAATAAGCTACAGAGAAATGTATTGCTTTGTTTCTCCTAGTTATGCACCATTAGCTCAGATCCAACACCCAGTTCTGATGATTACCATATTTTTCAGAGTATAAGACGCACATTAGTTTTGGGGGAGGAAAACAAGGAAAAAAAATTCTGCCTCTGCTTACCAGCATCCATTGGTATTCATCTGGCTAGCATTCTTGCAGCAAATAGCAAACAGTCTAGTCAGCTTCAGCACATTATCGCAGCCTGATTCAGCACGAGCAGCTGATTGGCAGGTGGATCGGCCTCTCGGAATACCCCCAATCAGCTTTTCCAGGCTGCAAGGATTGCCACAGACCATCGCTGCCCCCATGTGTCGTGTTTTTGGCCTCCACACGTCGCATTTTCTGCCTCCGAACGATCCATTTTAGACCCGTTTCAGGCTATGGAGATTGCCATAGCACATCACCGCCTCTGCGTGTCATGTTTTCAGCCTCCACATGCCCCCGTTTTTGGCCTCTGCGCGTCATGTTTCAGGTGGTTCCAGTGATCCACCTGAATCACTGGATCACGGTGATCGCTGCCACTGCTCCCTGCCGCTTGGAACCGCCTGAAAACACTATGCACAGAGGCCAACAACATGACGCATGGAAGCCAAAAACACGAGGCACGGAGATGGCGATGTGCTGTGGCAATCCCCACAGCCTGGAACAGGTCTAAAACAGCATGGAGGCTGAAAACGCGACACACGGAGGCCAAAAACGGCCGAAGGGTGGTGGGGCTACATTCAGTGTATAAGCCACACCCAAATTTTCATCCTCTTTTAAGAGGGGAAAAAGTGCGTCTTATACTCTGAAAAATATGGTATATGAACTAACATTGTGTCCCCCGCCCACTGACTTACCTCTAGGCCTTTATTTAAATAATACAGTTAGTACAGTGATTTAGTTGTTCCCACATTCTCCATTCTTCAATTTAGATACACAGAATGATGTTTGACAATCTCTATAGCACACATGCCTTTCCCCCTATTTCCCCTGTTAATTTTAACTGCTTCTTCTTCTGCAGCTTTAAAGAGTTCAGTGAGTATTTCATCTGTACCTAATGCTTTCCTTTTAGACAGCTCATATTTTGACTGCTGTACCTCACTTTCTAGCAGGGTTGGTTTCTGGCAATTTATTCTTTGTCTATAAATGATTCTGTCATTCTGTAATCCTATTTGTAAAGGCTTTCAGTACAGTCTTCCCATCTTCCTTTAGACTAATTTGCCTCTATCAGATATCTGAAGATAAACAGGCTCAGACCTGGTTAAGACTTGGTTGGGAGACACAAGGGAATTCCAGGGCTGTATTTAGACTGGAAAATCAAAACATGCCCTGGAAGAAGACAATTTTCTTATATTTTGTTGCAACCTCCCCACCCCAAACCCCACACACATGGTCACCAGGCATCTTAACTTACCAACAAATGTATCATTATATAGTCCCATTTGTAAGAATTTTAAAATAGAAATTCCATATTTCTTTTTCCTGATTCACACTATCAGATTTGTCATTCCACTTGAATATTTCTACTTTAGCTGCAAATTTTCCTATGATTTCTCTGATCATCTTTATTTTCATTATATTCCTCTATTTGTTGATATTCTTAATTAAGATATTTCTCTTTATCTTTGTTTGTTGCTGGAAGTTGACCAATGCTTTATTGTTTTGTGGCTATTATATCAGTTGGTTCTCAAAGTCACATGGATCCTCTTTGAAATGTGGGACTATTTTATTCCACTTCAGTTTTTACAATGTTTCTTATCTCTTTCCTCAGCTCCTCAAACTCCCCTGGAAATATGTTAGGCCCACTGTATCTCTTCCTTATAACTGACCTTATACTCTGGTTGTTATCTTCTCTAGATCATATCTAAATATGCCTGCTGTCCTTCATTTTCTAAGTATAGTCCATGTTTTAAGGGTATGGGTCAAACTCTTAATCATTAAGCTACTATCATGACAGAATCAAATCCTACAGTTACAAATAGCAGAAGAAAGAAAGAAAGAAAGAAAGAAAGAAAGAAAGAAAGAAAGAAAGAAAGAAAGAAAGAAAGAAAGAAAGAAAGAAAGAAAGAAAGAAAGGGTCAGGCTACTAAATAGCATTTATCTCTCCATTTCTTTGATTCTTAAAGGACAAATCTGCCATGTTGCAAACCTGAATTATAACTAATGAAAAACAGTGTACAGAAGCTGGTAACAACAATTATTGCATTAGAATAAAGTTATTTTAATTGAAAAAGAAGTATAACTTTAACAGTATCTCCATTTTTCCAGATTGTATGTTTAAACCTGAAGGACTGCCTATACAAAAGTGCTTCCAGGCTGGAAAATTCTTTCTTTACAGAATGTAATTGGAAAATAGATAGATATAACCGATAGGTAGTCTTCAATTTATTACTGTTTGTGGACACATACCATATTTTCCGGTAAAGTGTACTTTCACACTTTACACACACAAAATTCCAGATACAGTTTTGTGAGATTTTTTGTGTTTGTGTAGTTAGAGTGAAACACTACAGAAACACACTAAATCTCAGAAAGCTGCACAAATATTATTTTATTTTTATATGAAAACTAAATTTAAAACTTCCTAAACTTTAAATGGCTAGGTCTAAAAAAGAACAACTAAAAAAAACCCCAATTAACTATTTTTTTTAAAACTCCCAAAGGAGAAAAAAACTTACCCAATAGAACAGGGGTCTCCAACCTTGACAACTTTAAGACTTGTAGACTTCAACTCCCAGAATTCCTCAGCCAGCTTTGTTTTGCTGGCTGAGGAATTCTGGGAGTTGAACTCCACAACTCCCTGCCTGCTTGATTGTAGGCAGGGAGTGGCTTGCTGATGGAATGGATTCAGACAAGCGAAGCAAGGCAAGCGATGAGACTAGCAGCTAAGGTAAGCAAGCTGGAGGGGGAAAACTTTTGTTCTTTTACATGGCTCTGGCGATCCCAGCTGCGTTGCCTGATTAGCAGGCAACTCAGCTGGGATCTTTAGAGCTTGGATCGCCAGAGCCATTTAAGGCTCGTCAGAGCCTTTTGGGCTGGTCTGCCTGGTTACAGGAGAACGACACCCGGCGTATAAGACGACCCCCGACTTTGGAGAAGATTTTCATGTGTTAAAAAGTCGTCTTATACGCCTGAAAATACGGTAATCGTGATTTGGACACTTGGTAACATTCACACATTTACAATGGTTGCAGTGTCTCATGACCACATGACAGGCATTGGTGACTTTCCCAGGGGGTTCAGACAAGCAAAGACAATGAGGAAGCTGGCAGGGAGGTGCAGTCGCATGAAGTTCTCACTTAATGACCATGATGATTTGTTTAACAACCACAGCAAAAAAAATGTCATAAGGTTGGGTGTAGTCTTATGATGCATTATCTTCTGATTTCTTTTGTGGTTGTAAGTCGAGGACTACTTGTATAGGAAGTTTTCTTAATTATGGAATGTCATTCATTTCTCCATTAAATTCTGAATGGATTTTTTAAAGGAAGCATAAAAGTTTACTTTTTCCACTGATTTTACTGTGATTTAATACTGTTACTATATTGAATATATACACAGAGGTACTGAAGTTTTATTATAATTCTATATCTTAGCGCTCTCCAAGATTTCTGGAAATACTAAGCAAATTATAAATATTTTAAATAATTATATAAAAAATAAAAATGAACACTTTGAAAAGCATGGTAACTTAAAAATCTATATTTTTAATCAGCAAGAAAAAAAGTCAATTTAAGCACAAATTTAAATAAAATTTTCCAATGAATTCATCGAATATTACCTCAATAATGGTGTAAATTTGATCATCAAATCATGTAAGTTCCCAGACTAACATGTCTGGAAACATGTTTAGATTTCATTTTTATTTTAATGCATTTGGGGGGTTTGGGTTCCCATTCCAAATGACTTTAAAAATATTCCCATTTAGCAGCCATCTCCAAATGGATACTCTTCAGATCTATCATCTTAATTCTCATCACTTTTAGTCAGCCTGGTCAATGATAATTTCTTAAATGATACTGGCCCTACTGGTTGGAGTTATAAATTATTTATTTGGTAGACAGAGTTTAAATAGAGACATTAAGAAGTTTAAATATAGTTTAGCTGGTAGAGGTATTAATTTAGCTTAGAAATACATCTTAGAACTACTATGTCATTATTCAATTAGAATGTAAGGCTAAGCAAATGTTCTTGGAATATTTTAAACATAAATTTTAGAATTCCCATTTAAAAAACAATTTACTGATATTTTATGAAGTAGATAGTTTTCTTGAAAGGATCTTGGTTCCTTTTGCATATGACTCAAATAATTTTAAGTAACTTGGCTCTAGAAACTGCTCATGAGACACATCATCTTCTGATGTAGCAGTCTGAAATGCTCCTTCCTTATTCAATAGTATCCATCAAATGGCTAAAAGATAAAAACTGTGGTTTTCAGTCTTAAAACTTTTGTTGCTGGCATGAGGATGAAACTAAGTGGACTTAAGTTAGGAAAAAACAACTTAATTAAAATGGGATTGTACATTTGTTCTGTCACTTTAACAGCTACCTATTGATGTGAGCTTCCTCAAAACAGGATTGCTCCAAAAGGGTGTAGCTTGTTATGGTTACTAATTAGATAGATTTAAAGCATTTTAAAGACAGATGCTACACTGTGATTTATGGATTTTTGTTGTCACATAAGAATGACCTCTTGAACTCTGTCTTACAAATCTAACCTTGCTACTACTCATATCAAGCATTTAATGCTTCTTTTAGCAGCAAATTGACGAAGCTTTATACTAATCAAACAAAGGAGCAGAGCCTCATATATTTATACATGTAAATAAGTATTGGAGCTTCAAATACTTCAGCGTAAGCACTTCTCAAAAATAATTCTAAACATGCAGATTAATAAACCATATAAAAAAGTTAAGAAAAAGTTAAGCATTATCTAAATCTCAAGCAATCAGTGGTCCTGCTTATATAATCTATACTTAAATGTGTAGATTTTGGTGACATTTTTATCTTTAACAAAATGTTCAGTTTTGCCAGCTTCAGTTGACTACTTCAAAGCTTCCTTGAGGGCTGACCTCTACTGATTAACATTATTTAGTTTTAAATCACCAAATGTAAGGAAACCACAACTGAAGAACAATTTTTCTTCTTTTATTGGTACTGTTTTGGAATCAAGAAATTATTGCCTAATTACAAAAGCCATCTGAGATTTTTTTTTTTTTGTCTCTTTAAAGATACGCTCCAATGTCCTCTTTTCCTCCCCCCATGCTTATTAGCCGCCGTTTTCTCGCTAGGGATCTTCAAGTTTAAAAATTTTTTTTCCTTATTATGAGTTGGCTAACACTCACCTGGCTCCAAAAACTCTGTTCTATTCACCGCTCCTGCTCCATGCTTGGTCCGGTTGCCCCAGCTTGTGACAGCCGCAATGGCTGCCACCCCGCCACTAAGTCATAGAAAACTACCTCTGACCATCGGGGAACTTGCCTGTTCCTCTTGGTCTTCCAAGGTGCCTCTCCTTCACCCCCGTCCCTACAGGACAGTTCCAGTCCGAAGACCCCTTGCCGACGGTTCATCAGTCCGGGTTTTTGCGGAGCTCATCAGAGCCCGCAAATTCCCCAACTGTCTTGCCTTGACGCTTCCCAGCCATCTGAGATTTTAAAAAGTTGAATACCTTTGATTATGTTGACTCTGAATTCTGAGAGAAAATCTGTAGTGCATATTATGTAAGCAATATTAAATTTAGATTCAGTCTGAAGATAATCCTTGCTTTATGGATCATTTGAAGTTCTAACGCAGTGTTTCTCAACCTTGGTAGCTTGAAGCAGCGCTGGCTGGGGGATTCTGGGAGTTGAAGTCCACCCATCTTCAAGCTACCAAGGTTGAGAAACACTGTACTAACGGATCTTCCTGAATTCTAGGTTTCAATGGTTGGTTCCCCTCTGGCAGTCACATGACTGCACTTCAAGTACTCACAATTGGACTGCATTTATGGCCATTTTCACTGGCCCACAGGCACATGACCCCATTTTATGACAGTTTTGCTGAAAATTAGCATTTATTTCTGCTTTTCGGCAAAACAGCACCCATCGTGAACCATTCTTTATATTAACTATCCCACTAGGATTCTGACTAATCAGAGATAAACATTAGAGGCAGGGGTGAAATCTAAAATTTGTTACTACCGGTTCTGTGGGCATGGCTTGGTGGTGGAGGGGGGTAATGTGACTGGGTGGGCATGGCCAACTTTTTTTTTTTTTAACTTTTAAAAGCATTTTTTCTACAACCTTAAGAGGTTGCAGAAAAAAATGCTTTTAGAAGCCTCTGACGATCAGGCAACTCAGCTGGGATTGCCAGAGGCTTTTAAAGGCATTTTTTTTCCTACAGCCTGTTCGGCTGAAGAGGTTGCAAAAAAAATCTGCCTGTCTGGTCAGCTTCAGCACATTAGTTTGCTGGTTTTTTATTCCCTGCTTGGGGATAAAAACCAGCTTCTAAGGCACAGCTGAGAGGAAGCAGCAATGAGAAAAGCAGGCAAAGCACGGGGAGATCGCTTCACTTGGCTAGCGCCTAGTTAGGGCTGAAAAAAAGCTTCTAAAGAACAGCTGAGAGTCGCAGCAAAGCAGGGAGATCACTTCACTCACTAGCGCTAGTGCCTTGTTAAAGCACAGTGGAGAATCGAGGGAGCAGGCGAAGCTGGGAAGATCGCTTCACTCGTTAGCGTTTTTCTTCAAAAAAGCTACATTTGGAATATAAGACGCATCCAAATTTTCAGCCTCTTTTAGGGGAGAAAAAGGTGTGTCTTATATTCTGAAAAATACAGTAGATATTGGTGATAGGTGTTCAGTTTAGAATCCTGAAAAGAGTAGGGGTTGGAATCAGTACTTGTTTTCAATGCCAACAGAGCACTTTCACAATCAGTGAGAAACATGGTGAATGATAATGTTGTTACTTCCATCTATTCTATAAAATTTAGGTAATGAATGCCTTCATACAAATATTTGGGAAAAGTTCAATTCTTGCAAACTGACAACCTTATTGCCTAAATTTCTTTCTCATTTTGGAATTTATTCATTTATCATATTAATATGGCCACCCATCTCATGTGATATGACTCTGGTATACAAACAGACAATTTTAAAAACATTCAAGAACTTCAACAATTAATATTATTATGAAAAGGCTAAGAGAAGGGATCAAATTATGAACAATGGAATCTCATCAGATTACCATTCCCTTGTGACCTCCAGACCTGTTCACACAACCAGGTTTTAAGGGAATGCTGAAAAAATTAACTGACAACAACCAAGACAGCAAGCATCAAGTGCACAATCAAGACAGGATAATTTCTTCTGAACAGATTTTAGAGTTATGCAAACTACTTTTTGTAAATCTTCTCAAACAACAGTACTGTAATATGAAAGAGATCTCTTAGCCAACATTTTTATATCTAGTGGAAATAAGCACATTTATACTCACAGCATGTTCAAAACTAATTAGCACATATAAAACATGTACCACATAGGAACAAATAATTACTTTGTAAGAAATAAAACATAAAGTTCGGCTTGCTTAGTAGTGTTTAGTGTTTTTGCTTCCTGTAAATTGCTCACTGAGACATTTTTCTCCTGTTCAATTTAGAATGTCTGCCTTTTTTGCATGTTATTAAATAAAATACCTCTCCAAAGCATTTTTAAATAAACATTTAACTGTATAACAATACTAAAACAGACACTTAATTATAAAAAACATGTCAGTACACATATGGCAGCAAGATGAATTATGGACATCTGGATCACTTTTGGCAAGAAATACAGTTAAGAGTCTGCAGCCAAATTTAGCAATCTGTCACTAACAATATGTACATTCATTTTTGAAGATGCTAAGGCCTCAAAGTGATTTTTAGAATATATTTATTCATCAGCTTTTCAGATCTCCTTAAAAGAACAAACAGGTGACAAAACATATTGCTCAAATTGCCCAGAGCTATATAAACAGGAAAATTTTTGACTCTCTCTCGACAGACACAACAGCATTCATAATTTAAAAGCAGCTCTAATGCTTCACTGATGTATGCCGAAACTTAGGATCAAAATACATTTTTATGACTAACTGGTAATCCAAACAGAATCTGAGGGTTTGGTCAATTTAGAGTAGCACACTACAAACAATAGCAAACAATATGATAGTCAGCAAATATTACAATAAAAAGATTAACTTTAAGAAGAGTTTATCTGATGATTTACAAGAGAGCATCAGCGACTGTAATGCTCGCACTAAAAGGAAGCTAAAGATAAACAATTACACATGAACACAGCAGTATCTGGGCATTCAGCTTCATGCTACTCCACAGCAGCCACCCTTAAAAAGATGGTCCACAGTTGAAATGCACCCCAGTATGTCTCTTCTCTTATTCAAAACGACAGCTAAGATATAGAGAACAGTCTCTCTGTTTTAAAGCATATATAGGTTAATATACAAAGAAGCAACCCTTTAAACAATCTGATCTTTGACATTCAAGTTACTGGAGTTAAGAAAGTATATAAATTATGATTTGGTGGATCTGGTGGTTTAGTAAGGATGCCTTCATTTTTGAAATTTATCCATTTATTGAATCAATTTATATAACTGCTTATCCAGCATCGTAATCAGAGAAGCAGAATGGTTATAATTTATTGATAATATATTTGCTTGCATGGAGGTGTTTTGGATTCTATGTTCTTGTGAATGAAGGCCTTTCAGTTTCTTCTTTGAACTATATAAAACTTTTTTATCCACTCTAGTTTTAATTCTCAGGCTTCTTTTTTTAGTTTCTGGAAATGTGACTCCAATAATGCAGACTCTTAGCACAAGTCAAAAACTGCTCAGACAAGGAGGAGCTATAATTCTGAACTTATCCTAATATGCAGCTTCCAATGCAGTATGAACTGGTATTATATAGATTTCCTGAGCCATCAGGAACAGCTATACTCCCATTTAACAATCCTCTTGTATATAAACTAAATTAGATATCAATGCCCCTAAATTCTTATTTCCTTTCCAAAGTTCCCGAAAGAATTTGGAGCTAGTTTTTTTTTAGCAGCTGACTCAACAGAAGAGAGATAAAAGTGTACAATATAAACTAACATTTTGATGAGCTATAGTAATAACCTTTACTATGAGAATACAGCTATCAAATTGTAAAATAGCCATGGGTAACTTATGTCAGCTACAGCTTGCATCAATCTTGTTAACACCCCTTTTATTATTTCAAAAGAATGTAAAGTGATATTTCAAGTTTTGTTTGTATTACTGTGTTCCTTTGGGTAATCCCATAGTTGATCCAGCCCATGAAACAAACTCATTCTTTGCTTCAATAAAACATGTTTGCTGAAATCTGAAAGCAGTACAAAGATCTGAAGCCCAATTGCTAGACAAATGTGCTTGCCAGGCACATGTACAAACCTATCTTAGCAGACAGCTACATTCTTCCAAGACCAATCATTCAAAACTAATATAAAATGGCTGATTACAAATAAATCCTCAACAAAAATGAAGATTAAAAATAAGTAAAAACATAAATACAACCATGTGAAATATCTTGAGAAAATGTCCTTACAATTTTGGTTAAATAATTGAACTCTGATCTGTAAAATCATCATTGCTAATGCACTTTATTTAGTTTTATTTAAAATTTAAATTTAATCGTATTTGTTGTAAAGTCAACAAAAATTCAAGGATGGAATAAATACAAAAAACAAATTATATTTTAAAAAATTAATAATATTTCTTCAAAAATTTAAAGCAAATTTATTTATTTATTTATTGGTTCGATTTATATGCCGCCCTTCTCCGGAGACTCAAATTTAGATTTGTTTGAACATCAACAAGAATTATTTTATCAAAATTTCAAGTTCTCGTGACTACAAAACAGTAAATTTGGGATACACTAGAAAGAGACAGGAAATACTATATAATCAGGTGCAATCTAATGTACCATCACTTACGGGAAGAAATCAACTGCTTACTAATTATTATAAATTATAAACTGAGGTTATTTATTTACCCAAATGAGTATCTTTATCTCAACATGTCTAATTGGGGAGGACTTTTTATTGTTGTTGACTTGGAATGAAAAAATTTGTTGATTTAATGTAAATTATTCAGTAACCTTTGTTTCATTTACATTCAAGCCATCTCCCAAATGAAAATTCTTTTAAATATGGTTTTGTACCACTTCCTATGAAAAAGCATCTTATGTTCAAACTACCAAACAACCAAAACTATAAAAACATATATAGTAAAAAGGATGGAGGAAAGGAAACACAAATAAAAAGGGCTATTTATCTAATATTCATACCAGGGAAAGGGCTTCCACAGATATATTGATTGAATACGTATAAGAGCTCTGGTGGCGGTTATAATGGCGGCTGCAATTCAATATTGCAGGCAAACTCTCCCCACAGCCTGGAGTTCAATCCTGACAGGGCTCAAAGTTGACTCAGCGTTTCATCCTTCTGAGGTCGGTAAAATGAGAACCCAGATTGTTGGGGGCAATATGAAAAACATTATAAATTGCCCAAAGAGTGCTGTAAAGCACTATGGGGCAGTATATAAGCCTAAATGCTAATGCTACTGCTATTGTTGCTATGTGTCATCAAGTTAGCATTGACACTTGGTAACCATGTAGATTTGATTTTCTCTATGATAACCATAGGTATAGAAAAGATGAAACAATAGGTGCTGTGATAGATAAAAGTGTCTTTGATACTTTGGTTCTGAGGATATATTCTGAAATACCTGGAAAAGTAGGTTCCTTTACAGCTACCACCGTGTTTCCCCCAAAATAAGACCCTATCTTATATTTTTTTGAACCCTGAAATAAGCGCTTGGCCTTATTGCCATGCACCCAAAAGCCTGATTGGGCTTATTATCAGGGGATGTCTTATTTTGGGGAAAACAGGGTACCACTTTCTTATAACCAAGTTCTGCCTTCCCCACTAGCTCTCTGTAGAACCAGGAAAGGTTTGAAGGGTAAATCTTCAACCTATTCATAGTCTGGTTAAAGACAGAAAGAGAAACCAAGCAAAACATTGGGAATCTATAGCCCAGCCAAGCTGACATACCTTGATTAGAGAGACCCAACAAATCTTCACATAAAATATTCATACAAAGCCATCATTGAAAATCTGATACCTAGATATAGAGGATCCTAATAATAAATCTATCAGAAATGGGAGAAGATGATCCATATAATTCTATTTTTTCAGCAGAGAGCAACAATCCAATATTATTCTATTGTAAATGTGTGATACTAGATTTCTGCATGCTATTCATTGTTTTTTAAGCACTCTTTCATGATACAATAAAATAAATGAACCACTAGTACCAGTATTAATTGACTTTAAAAAAAGAACAAACAAAACAAAACATACAGTACACAGTACTGTATAAATCTTTCTATCTGGACTGCAGGTTTTATAGTTCTTGCCTTTGTTTTGTTTTTTTTAGCAGTTCTTACTTAGAGCTGGCATGAAAATATTTCTGAATAAATAAGGGAAAGTATGTAGGTCTCTAAAGTGTACAAATACTCATAAATACATACTTTTTTAAAAGAGTAGCTTATTTTCTCACACCAACAGTTTTATTTTATGTTTAATTAATTCAGGAATTAATAGATTAAGACTATGAAGAATTATAAACAGCCAAGGGCTCTCCAAAAAGCAAGAACATACACACCATATTACCTTGAGGATTGAATAGAGTTATACTGACTAGACTAGCCTTATCAATTTGTGAAATAAAGTCAGTCAGTCAATCAGTCAGTCAGTTAGATATCTGGGCATTAAACAGTTGTCCAAATGCATTTGACCAAAGCTGTTAGGAAGGAGCAAATTTTCATCAAAAGAAAGTTCTCCAGAAGGCTGCTGCCCACTACTACAAATTAAGAAGTTCAGTATTGGCTCTTAGTTTTTTTACAACCAGTGACTTGACCTGGATCCACCCAACACAATGAATTAGACTAAACAGGACCAGATTGTTCGTGGTGCAGCATGATATAAGAAACCCAACTGCTGTTTTAACATGCTGTTAGAGAAAGCAATGTTTAAGCATTGGACTCAGCCATCAAATCTCATTGAGTGATTTTGAGCTAAACTCGTTGACCAACCTTTCTCAGAGGACTGTAGTAGGGACAAAACTGAAAAGGGAAATGCTATATACTCTATGACCTTGAATTTTTGAGAGAAAACATTGGATATAAATATCACAATAAAACTGCTATTGTAAGCCACCCAAAGTTAAGATATGCATCCAAAATTAATATTTCCAAATGCTGAAACAATTTTAAGTGTACGATTATAACCCCAACTCATGAAATTTATCTCATCCAGCTGTTCTCAAAATTTTGTTTGGATTGTTCATTTAAAAATTTACAGGTTTCCCCTGTCCAGTTGTGACCTACTCAAGGGAGCGGTGCTCATCTCCGATTCTCAGCGGAGGGATCCTGCCTTGTCTGAGAGATGCTTCTGTCATCATGTGGCCAGCGTGAAAGTTCAGAACACAGTAATCTTCCTGCCGAAGTGGTACCTATTTATCTGCAACAATTGCAACTATTTATCTGCACGCTGTCAAACTGCTAGATTGGCAGAAGCTAGGATGAGTAATGGGAACTCATCCCATCAGATTGTGTCAGGTCTCAAACCCAGGCTGTTGGCTTGCCAAATGACAAGCACAGCATTTTTAACCACTGAAGCATTATGCTGCCCAAAATGGATTGTCCATTACTTGATCACCAAATTCATCCTCAGCTTTGGAATGCATTTAAAATGCCAGTTAATGGCCACTTCTCAGGATGTGGAGTAGTTCAGCCTGCAAGCTGTCTTCTTCCATAGAAAAGACTAGAAGATGTTGCCAGAACGGTTGGGCCTGGCAATCAAACCTAATCTAGGTTTGTTTAGTGCTCTGCCTCAGATGTGTTCTCCAAAGCGCTGCCCAGAGAGAAACAAGTCTCACTGCTAAAGTCCCAGAGGGGCAGAAGGAAGCAAAGGAACAAGACTACTTCAAGTTGATGAACTTTCAAAGCTCACAAAACTATAGAGAAGGCAGTGTAGGACACTGTCAACAAAGTTAGTCAGATGTGGTACTTTACATGGACTGTCAACACAAAAGAGATCCATGGATGCTGGGCAGGGAAGATACATTCTTTGTCAAAAGAATTTATTAACATTTTCCCTCAAGTATTTCAAGGTTTGCAGCTGCAACTAGCCTAGGAGAATTAGTGTAATCCTTATTAAAAGTCCCTTTTGGCAAACTCTTGTGTAAGCCAGTCCAGCTGACAAAATTTACCATCAGTTGAAAAACTGAGTCAACAGCTGCTCCAAAACAGGTTGCTAGTAAAAGATTTCGAAGGATGAAGCAACCCAATTACAGAAGCCCTATCACTTAACGTTGAACTGCCTATAGCAATAGCAATAGCACTTAGACTTATATACCGCTTCATGGTGCTTTACAGCGCTCTCTAAGTGATTTTACCGAGTCAGCGAATTACCCCCAACAATCTGGGTCCTCATTTTATTGACCTCAGAAGAATGGAAGACTGAGTCAACCTTGTGCCAGTAAGAATCGAACTCTGGCAGTCAACAGAATTAGCCTGCAACACTGCATTCTAACCACTGCGCTACCACACTGTAATGTGGAACTTGTACCTGCTGGAAATGTCTTCTTTCTAGAAATGCTGATTGGGAACTATCCAAAGTTTGACATATGTAGGCTGCTATAAGAATATGTAATTAAATATATGTATAGAGGCTTCCTTATTGGTAAGAATGGGATCTAGTTGGCTGCTATGAATATTTTAAGTATCTATTTGGACACTCCTGGAATTAGATTCTGATTGGCCTGGTTTAAGTGCAAGGGCATGACCTGTTACTCTTCTGGAAGTGGACAGGATCTTTTATTAGATTTTATCTTTCCTGCTATTGAGGGCTGCTTGGGTGTTGGTATGTGGCTGAGCTCAAGTGGTGTTGTCTCTTTCTGTGAACAAGGTATTTCTGCCATAGCTGGATCCAACCATCCTAGACAATCTCCATCCAGTCTCCAGCTTTCCTTTCTGGGGAAAGGTCCCTGAGAAGGTGGTCAGGTTGAAGTTAGAGAAGATCCCATAAAAAATAAGAATATCTGAAGCTTGTCAATTGGGATTTAGAACAACTCCTGAGACTGCATTTGTTGATTACCAATGGCAACGGCTTGTTGCACCCATTCCTGGACTGGACAGCCCTCCTTATAGTTACCCATGTCTTGGTGATCCTGCAATGTGGTCTTCCTTGAAGACTACTCAGAAGCTATAGCTGTTCCAGAATACAGTGGCACAATCAAAGATGGACAAGCCTCACTATGTTCTTGTAACACACCTGCTCCCCGAACTGCTCTGCTATCAGTAAGCTACCAGGTGCAATTCGAGGTCCTATTTATTGCTTTTGAAGCCTATATGGCATAAGGTTTATTATCTGTGGAACCACCTGCCTATACGAAGCAATGGAGGTATGTTTCTTTGGGATCTGTTGATTAAGTAGTGTCATCCTACAGGACCAAAGAAGCAAGCCCCCTTTTGCTCTTTGGAACAGTATCCCACAGAGATTCAATATAGGGCTATCACCTATGACCCTTAAAAATAAGACTCTTCCCCTAGTTCTTGGGCTAACGTGATTTGGGTCCCTTTAATTCAGGGGATGGAAAAAGTGTTCTTTTTTATTTGCTTTTCTAGCTGTTCTTTACTTTTAAGCTAGAGTTTTCCATTTGTTTTTAACTATAAAGCTTAAAGTTGTTCTGAAATCAGAAGCCTAGACATTTGATGAATAAATGGTTAAATAAATATTACATGCTGAAACTTGGATTTAATAAAAGAGACAAAGTTAAAGCAGAATTAGGATCTCTGTGTTATACAGAGCAGAACAGGGTGACTCTGACACAGCACCAACTAACCAAATAAAATTAGATTTAGATTTCTGGGCATTTATATCTCGAAGGACCTCTCATGGACTATGAATGCTAACATGCTTGTGAAGAAGGCACAGAAGAGGCTGAACTTCCTGAGAATGCTCAGGAAGATACATCTATCTCAGCATCTACTTCTGTCCTACTATTGCAGCACCATTGAGAGTGTCCTGACATATGGCATTCTTGCATGGTATGGGAGCAGCTCTGTAGCGGACAAAAAAGCTCTACAGAGAATCATTAAAACTGCCCAGAATATCATCGGGCTCCAGCTACCAGCCCTGGATGACATCTTCGAATCTCGCTGTTTGAGAAAGTTGCATAACATTCTCAGAGACTCTTCCCATCCTGCTTACAATCTTTTTGGCCTGTTGCCTTCTGGCAGAAGATACAGAACAATTAAAACTCGGACCACACATTTTCTGAATAGTTTTTATCCCAGAGCTATAATTGCACTCAACAATGAACTAAAGGGCCACCATCAGTGAGCATTACTCGGTCTGTTGTGTGGATGTTTGGGTGGTTTAGGGGTGGGGAATTGTGGTGGGTGGGAGTGTATTTGGGGATTGTTATATGTGTTGGACCTGGTCTTTGGGTGTTAAGTGAATTTCGCTGTATGTGTATACTGTGTATACACGTACAATGACAATAAAGTTGTTGTTGTTGTTGTTGTTGTTGTTGTTGTTGTTGTTATTTAATCGCTATTAACAATTTCAGTCACTTGGAAATAATTCAGATTTCAACAGGATATTTGCAATAGGGCTGCAAAATTGCCACTAAAATTAAGGTTGCAATCCTAAAAATAATTATGACAGGATTCTTTAGTAATGTGGTAAATGTAGTCAAATGGGGCTATTTCTGACATATAGTATCTAAAGAACCCTGTACAAATAGCTCTTTGTGTAATCTAAATAAATATTTCTATAAATTATTTGCAAACAAATAAAATATATATTTTACAAAGGGACAATTTGCTTTGAAGAACAGCACATTTTCTAATTAATAAAAAAGTCTATAGTATCAAGAACCTAGAAGGAATGCTTAAATAATATGATAGGAGTTAATGTAAATTGGCGTCTTTTAAAAATAGTTTAAATAGATTTTTAAGAAATGAAGGAACAAAAATTAGAGAGTATGAAGTAGAAATTCTAATACATATCAAATTTTGTCCTCTCTGGAAATGCAAAGAACATTCTGTACTATGGAAAATGAATTGAAGTTCTCTTAAACCTGCAATACTTGGATATGAAAGCATAGACTATGAAAAGAGTAAGAATGCATGGAATTTGACAACAAATCTCTTTCTCCGTCTAAAAACTACAATCAGCAAAGCTCCTTTTGCATCAGATCTGTAGCCTATTGTCTTTTCAGGGACCTTTCCAGACCTTTAGTTACCAGAGGTCAAAACCCAGATCTTTCACAATGAAAGCCCTTCCTATCTCCTAGTACTTTTGTCACCTCCTGCTTTTCTTTCAACTCCTGTAAATTTCTCAAGACCTTTCCATCCCTCTCACCATCACACAGTTTGTTCCTCATCGGTTTGAAACTCTAGTGTTGCTCATTTTATCTTCTGCATCATGCGCTGAACCTTTCCTCCTTCATTTCTAAAGCATTGGTTTCTCCATTAAGCACAAGTGCCTTTTTTTTTTTAGTGTTTCACAATAAGGCTAATTTCTTTAGCTCCCTTCATGTTGTGTTCCGGAATACAGGCAAAAATTAAGGCAATTTAAAATTATCATACTGGCCAGATAAATCAGCATACCAATTCCACGCACATGTCTATGAAGGTCGATTCAAATATGGTGCACTGGGTTTCAGTCTTTGTTTTTATTGGTTTTATATATTATTATTGGGAAAAAATATAAATTTAATAGGATAGATAGATAGATAGATAGATAGATAGATAGATAGATAGATAGATAGATATAGATAGAGATATATGTAGATAGAGATAGAGATATATGTAGATATGTATAGATATATATAGATATATTGATATTGATATATATTGATTATATTTAATATAAATAGGCATTTAATTTCATTGTACCATGTGCAATGACAATAAACTAAACTAAACTAAATTAAACTAAATTATTGGCTTTGTGGTTTCCTTGTGTGTCTAATCACACTTGGCCAATAAAGAATTCTAATTCTACTGTTATGGTAAGCCAACCAAAATAGGCTTACCATAACATAGTCAACCATACCAATTTTTAAACTAACAAATCTTCATCAATACAGCAGGTAATACTTACACAGTAGGAGGTATGGCTTTGATAATGTCTGTAAGAATTATCTCAACATATAGGACGGTACAAAAACAAAGTATACCTCATTTTTAAGGCACACCTGTTTGTATTGCTACCTACTATCTCAATGAACTACAATAATATACCTGAAGGGACTGCATTTTCATATTAAATATATACACAATAGTGCATCATTCCTCATGCCAAAGTGTTCAAGCCTATTTCCAATGCAGTCAGTAGACAGCAATAAGGGCAGCTACATTATGGTTCCTCACGATTGGTATTCTTTCTTTATAGATTGAAAATCAGTAACATGAGTACATGGTGATTGACCTGAAAGCAAAATAGCGTTTTAATCCTTGATTTTCCTTTTCATTCAAATGGACTTAAAATCAGTCAAGCATGAACCTAATATGTAAATGCTATTTTTGTAATTAAAATAAAATTTTCCATTAGACCCAATATTTTGTAAGACTTTATGGCACTGCAGACGCAGAACAGTTTTAGATTTTTTTCCACAGGCAAAATCGCCAGGTTTATACTCTCAGAAATCAACATGCTTTGGATAACAGGATTTTGAACCAGGCAAACAAATTGTAGTTTGTTTCAGTCTTTTTTGACCTATTGTGAAATAAATCAGGCTATCATGATCTAACAAGTCTTTTTCACACTGTTCAATCACTCTTCTTTTCCTCCTCACAGACACATTTTCTCTCCCACTCTGTCTAGCCATCCTCCCATCAAAGCAAACAAAATGTTCACTGTAACCCCACATTATTGCTCATTAGATCACAGATTAGTGAAGTGGAACTGCCTGAGGTTCTCAAATGAGAGCTACACTTAAAAAAACCCAAAAAACAAAAAAACCACCCATGCCAAATGAAGGGGAAAAAAAGCCTAAGCATGGGGTCATGCAGATCAATGATCAAAAGGAAGAAAGGGGAAAAGCTTTTTCTTCCCTCGTTTTCTAAATCATGAATCAAAATCAATAATGTTTTTTTTCTTGTGTAATATGCAACTATACAGAACTGATGGGTTTCTTCCAAATATGGAAAATAACATGTTAGCATTTTCAGACTTTTTTTTTTTTTTTAATGAAAACATATCCTGGCCTCTGGCACTGCCCTCTACTCACCAGGAATCTTAGGAGGTGGCCTCACAAAAACCAAGGTCTTATAAAGTACTCGTGTTAAGATTTATTCTGTTTCAATTGTAGAATCGCAGAACTCAGTAATCAATCATTTCTTAAGTCCAAATTATAGTGTATAATTTATTCATTATATGTGGTTTCAAGTAAGTCAAAGTTTTTCTTCAATAAAGAAACTCACCTTGTGAGAGAATACATAACAAAATTAAGACTTCAGCAAATGAAAGCATAGGCAATTGAGTAGCATTCTACAAAATCTGTGGAGTTCCCAAAGCTTGAGTAAGATACTGTACTTAGAGCCACCGCTACATTTAAGATGGTTTCAAGAATATCAGAGGGAGCCTATTCTCAATAATGAACTAAATTATTTTTATTTTAAATTAAGTTTTGCAACCTGATGCATTCAGATGATGATTCATATAATCACTAATCAGTACAACTATTGACTAGATTGAGGGAAGGAAATGGAAATCATTGTCCAAAAACTCTAGACGTCAACTGGTTGGGTAAGAACACATAATGTAAAAATTTCACGGGCATCCCAGATAGAACAAGTGACAGCGAGTATGTAATTTCCATAATTTGCAGGATGTTATGATGCACCCAAAGTCAGGGTTTACTGTATATCAGGCATCTACACCATTAACAATAAAGCAAAACAAAGCTATATGACAATTATGTCATCTTATTGCCTTTCAACCACAGAGCAGAAAACTATGCAGTTACTGCTTTATTTGTGCTTTAATATCTATAATAGAATAGAATAGAATTCTTTATTGGCCAAGTGTGATTGGACACACAAGGAATTTGTCTTGGTGCATACGCTCTCGGAGTACATAAAAGAAAAGATAAGTTTCCTACTGCTAAAGACACCTGCCTGCATTAAATTAAAAGAGCAGATTGCTTTTTTGACAGAGAAATTTCTGAATCATATTTTTCAGTCAAAATATTCAGTAAACATCTTATTTCACTTCCATATACATGCCCCAGTTGTTTTTTAAAACCAGTTATTATAAGAAAATTCACAACTGTTGTAATTTAAATAGATTTTTTGATATTACCGCAATAACTTAAAATAATTAATTTTCAAAATAATTAATTTATTTCTGAATGAAAAAAGGATCCTCTACTTGTTTGTCCAGAAATGGCAATCTGAAATTAATCTTCCTACATCTACAGAAAAAGTAAGGAACAACCAGGCTAATGGGGAATGTTGACATTTGTGACTCAACACGACTGAGGACCAGGTTGGGAAAGGCTGCTGAAAATTAGCTATCCATAAAATGCATTTGTTGACTGAAGAATAAGAAAAGGTTTTCTATCTTTTGTAAGAATAGGTTTTCCATCTAGAGAAGCAAAATTTCAGATGATTTATTACATTCTTTCAATATGGCTAAAAATTGAAGCTGAATAGAGTATTAAGGCAGTCCCTCTGAATTCCTGTAAATTTTACAGATATTGATTTAGCAGTGTGTATACATGCAAAATAAACTGCAAAATTTCAAGGCATGGTAATAGATGTCGATTAGGTTCACCAACCCAACAGGTGTCATGGCTCTCCAGAATCTCATATCAATTCAAACTCTCTGCAGTTTAGGTGCAAATGGAAGTTCTTTCAAAGCCTAAGTGAATGAAGGGAAAATGTTGGGGAAGAAATACCAATCTTGGACTGAAGGATTAATCATGCTTGCATAAAAATTCTCCCTCTCATTTATTGATTTGGCTTTGCAAAAGCTTCTGATAAAGCCTTAACACAGCATAGGATGGCAAGTGGAGTTACAACTGGAGACAGAAGGGTTAACTGAACCTGCCAAGACTCATCACAAAACTAAATTTGTCATTCCTTACCCCCCCAAAAACTAAAAATGGATTCCTACTTTAAGAGATCACAGAGGATTGAAAACGGTTATTGTAGCTGGTAAATGTCAACACTGCTTGTACTGGCAAATACTATTTATTCAGATTATAGAGGTAAATGTTACTGTTAAACAGATATCAAATCTTTCCCAGATCTTTTAAATATTACATTGATGATTTATCATATGCTTGCCTAGATTTCAAGTGTTTCTGATCTAATTTCTCTGCATAAAAATATTACCAGGAACAGATTTGTTTTTCCAGACGAGGGTCTTCTTATAGAGTTAATCAATTAAAGGCTTCATTACCTTTAGTGGGTAGGTTAACTTATTATCTTTTTCTAACACTTTTCCTTTCTCTCCTTTTTTGACAGCATCTTCTTCCTCTATTCCTCTGCACACAGTAAGAAGCTAAACAAGGCCAAAAGATCAGTCTTGCCATCTCAGAAATCCCTTGCACAGAGCTTTGGAGATTAGGCAAAGGGCCCCACGTTGCCCAAGATTGTCTGACCATTTCAACTATGTACAAAATAAAATAATCTCCAATTTAATGCTGAAGTAGTATTCAATGCAGTATTAGCAAAATCATTTCAAGAATTTAATTATATGCATTACTACGTTGTAGTCTTACAAAGATTGTTCCCAGATGGCAGATAGGAAGTACATCACATTTCTCAGAGGGTGTATGTTTGTCTGCCACTGAATCACTGAGAGAGAAGAGTGATTTGTTATTCCTCTAACAAAGTGCCATTATACACTAGACAGACTTCATTTCAGAATAATGGGACAGACATTGCCCCTAGCATTATGTTTAATTCAAAAATTCAATACTGCCCACTTGACAGCAGCACTTACCGATTAATATAGTTTGAGAGGGGTATTTTGCAGGTTAAAATATGGAAGTAAACACATGTTCATCTTTTAGTTTTTTTTAAAAGTAAGCATAATATAGTAAATTATTTTTATACTGGGATGCACTATCTAAATGTTTAATACAGCCAAATAAGTATGTACTTCTACTGTTCTGAATTTATAAAAACATAGGATGGCAGCCTTACAAATTTGAACAGAACCCTGCCATATTTCATTTTATTGTTGGATCTCCCTGTTCTAGAATGAATTAGCTATAGTACATGCACACATTGTACTCTCTAAAATTCCCGGTCAAATATATATTCTTTATCAATGCTGAATTTGCACAGCTGCATTCATGCACATTTCCTGGATAACTCAATGTCATGGAGGATCTTGAGGTGAATCTACCAAATACTCAGATTACAAAACTGTGATTGTGCTACTTTTTCACTTTTTTAAAAAAAATGCCCTGTTTTTGATTAAAAACATTTTAATCAAAAACAACCTCAGTAAATAAAAGTTCTTCACATTTCCACATAGCTGGACAGGTTCAACACCAAAACTGAAGCTAAATTATCAAAGCTAGATTATCAAATGTGTTCTGCAGTTCTATTTGTCTACAGCAAAATGTAATGGGTTGAAATGTAAAGTAGAATAACTCAGATTCAAGTCTCACAAGATGAATTCCATGGAGAGTATTCAAACAACTAGCTATACCTTTACTGCCCAATTTTTAGTAGCTAAGGTCTTAGCAGCTAAGCCTCCTCCTTTTCCTCCTCCTTCCCCTCCCCCTCTCCTCCTCCTGGGTGCAGATGGATATTTCAAATGGCTATCTCAAATATTTAGATGTATTTGGGAGGTGTTTTTCCATTGCCTTTATTTATTTATTTTAGATTTATACTATAACTATTGGCCATTCTCCACCTCAAAATTTCAGGAGACCACGCTGATTCTGTTATTTTCAACAATGGTCAAAGGGCATTCAAGGAACCAAAATAAGAGGGTTCTTGAGCTGCTGATTACCTTATGATAATTTTTAAAAACTTTTTAAAAACACAACAAAAAACAATCAAGCTTTGTTACTTGTTAATCAACATTGTCAAATAGATAATCAAACTCTTACAGTTTCTTAAAATCATGATCCCACTTACCATGATGCATAATATTCAACAGGTTCTTGTGCTATAAAGAAACTGAATAACTTTACCAAGCTTTCTCTTATATTCACACTAACTATGAAAGTGGCTACAGTTACGACAATACTAATCTCCTATTGGCAGTTTATTCCTTTAAACTTTATAACTATCGATCTTGAAAGTAAATAATAGACTATTGTAATGAAATACAACATTTTGCAAAAAAATGCCATTGGTTATTGGTTCTCTAGGGTGGCTAATAAACAAAGAGCACTGCTTAAACATAAAGATACACTAATATAAATGCTGTTTAGTTTTAAAATATTCAGATTTGTCTGTTTCTTGAAATAAAATTCTTTGGTCAGTTTTTCTAGAAAACAGAAACTAACATGTCATATCTCTCTTACGTGTATCTTTATGTGAATCTTTATGTTATTCTCTTAAGTGTATCTTTATGTTACTCTAACATGTTGTTACTATAGTATTAATATGCTTTGATTTATAGTCTTAATACAAATAAAGATTCCAAATTTCAGTGAAACCTGAAGCAGCCCCTAAAACCTCTACTTGCTATTCATATCCATTTCTCTCCTTTTATTTCATGGACTGTTACTGTTTTTTGTCTTCAAATCAGTATTGGCTCCTGGTTTGGACACTTTAATTTTCTTAAATCCACTTTTTCGGAAGTCATTTATCTAGCTACATATCCCTATTATCATTTCCACAAATCTTGCCTTTACTTATTCTTAGACTCATATTAAATATATTCTTTCAGTGAAATCCAGTGATGTTTTCTCAAAACTTTTAATGTCACCACCATGCTTGTCCACCCATTTTATTGTTTGTTTTTTTTTTCAATTCCATAGTTTTCTTCTGCTATATTTTAGGTCAGACAGCATCTCCATCATATTCTGTTTCCTCAGATCCCTTCTGTGTCTTTTATCACATGCTTCACGTGCATGTACTGGTGCAAGTCTTATCTACAAACAAACGAGATATTTTTGGGCATCCTAAAATCATCATTTTATAACAGGAGTTTATTACAAACTTCCTATCACCTCTACTTCTTTAAGCTGTTCAAATGAACAGGTCAGATTGTAACATGCTACAGAATAGATTCTACAAAGGTCTTTGGAGCACCTGCACCTGTCTGCAACTCTAAAGAAGCTGTGGGTTTTCCCAGGATCGTGAGGCAGCTGTAGACGGGCAGATGGTCTCACACCCTAGGAGGCACCTTTTCCAAATTGCTTCTAAAAGGCTGCTCATTCCTACTATAGATCAGATTTTATTGGGTGACTCTATTCTATCAAATAGAACATGCCAACCTTTAGATGGCAATGCAATCGAAATGAATACAAGCAAGGAAAAATGTTCGACTTATATTACTCTTGATTTATTCTCCTCAGAAAAATTATTTCTCAGAAGAAATAATACTGAATATATTCAGAATGTCCACTTCTGAATGCATCCAAAATCTTAAAAAAAAAAAAAAAAAACAACTTCAAGGATGTGACAAATGACAACTGGCATTTACTTTGTTTTTAAAACAACCCCTTATTCATTCTCAAGGTGACAGCTTCATTAATACTGTACTGAATATAGATAGGCACACAAAGTCATTAGCATCTAAGGTAGTCTAGCCCAAAATGCATACTGGATACTAATATCTGTAATAGAAGCTCAATGGCTTATTTAGATCAGTGGTCTGTTGATTTACATGAGCCTGACATGACTCAGTAAATAGATCAATCAAGGAATAATAATAAAGAGGGTAGAAACTGCATATGATTAGGACTGGGTAAGATGTATAAAAAGGGGGGATTGCTATCTTGGCCAAGGGAATTCAAAACCTTGCAGAAGTGATGGATTCCAGTCCAGTTAATCTTAAGAAACCTAGTTCTATGTAGTTTATTAGGATGATTATGATTTTCATAGTATCAGTTATACTTAACGAACTAATAGGATAGTAAAACAGAAATCATTTATATTTTTAACCACAACATGCTATCAAAATCTCAAAATTTATATAATGGGTAACCCAAAAGGCAAATAATTAATAAACAGTCTCATATCCCAGTGAATCATGAGCAACGGGCCGCTGAAGACACAAAAGAAGAAAAATTTAAAAAATCAAAACCCCAAACAAAACAAAAAATGATTAAATACAAACTTGGCACTGATGGAAGAATGAATACCTAGATAAAAATCAAGCTCCCCAGAATGGATAAGTTTGCGACATACACAAATCTGTGAACTGACAAGGGGGGGAAAAACCCTCTGAACAGGCAATTAAAAGGGGGGAGCACACAGCCCAGATGGATTTTCAATGGAGTACATTTTCAATGGGTATCTATAAGAGCTTCCTAGACAGCATTATAGAACCATTCAGACAAAGGTTCTTGGATGCCATTCAAAACAAAGTCTGCATTATAGTAATTAGCAGAAAATGGAATGCTTAATTAACTGGGAAAAAGCCTACACTTTGCTCATCATACAGCCCCATCAACTGATCTATTTGGATGCCAAGAAAACAGCTAAGGTCTTGGCTCTAAGGCTGCAAAGATTTTTTTCCCCAAATTAATAAACCAAAGCCAAATTGATTTGATCCAAAAAGTCATTGCTCCTAAGCCACCCATAATAAGGACTGGAACTTCCCATTCCCAATCTATTCTAAAAATCCAGCTTCTATAATATTTCAGAACCGAGAATTTGGAATTCAAGGTAAAGAAATAATACAACATACACAATGAACAACAGGGCATTGTGCAAACAAAAGCTTTCTTGAAGCTTAAAGTAGATTTAAGTTGCCCCCACTTGGTTTGTAACAATAAAGATATTCACATATAAAAAACCTGTGTGGGGATAAATGAAAAAACCAAAATAAAAAGATAATTTTTCAGAAGCATATTTCTAAAATCTAATTTTACATTGAAGCAGACAATCTCATTGCAAGAAGATAATTGCAATACTTCCAGAACTTTATTATATATATTATACTGGTTACCAAGTAATTCCTTGATTTGGGGGACATTTGATAAGCACATATAGAAAATCATATTTCTTGAATCTTCATTTCTTTGATGTCCAAATCAGTTTATTTAAAAATTAAATGTTAAATTTCTTCCCAAAGTAAGGGGAAGAATCTCCCCTTTTCTCTTGTATATCTCACTTTTCGCTTGTGAGATATCTATAATGCAAATCAATGTATTTCCAAATTACAATATTACAATATTGTAATTACAATCAAAAAAGTTGGATTTAAAAAAGATAAATGGAAACAACTGAATAAAGCAATTATAAGCTTATTCTTAAAAACACTGTAAAACTAGTACGACTGAAAAAGAAAACAGACAATTTTTTCATATAAGCAAACAGTATCGCGATTTTGCGTAAGTTTCAAATAGTTACATGTGGTTCTTTTCCTAATGGTTTGGATAAATAATTTACATCATACAATTTTAACAGTGCCCCACACAGTTTGGAAACCTTGCGTATAACTCCCACAAGTGAACATCACAAACAGCTGTTTGTGGAATCTTCTTGGCCCCTACAGCATTTGAGGCAAAAAAATTCTGCAACTATTACTCAACCTTTATACAGCTTGTCAGACGGAAAATGCTTCTGCAATCATTATTTCTGAAATAAATCACAATTATGCCAACACTAAAGCCTTTAATCCGTTGATGAGGAGTAACTACTTAATATTGTGCCTATATAAAAGTAATAGATAAGGCTGAATTTTAAAGTAGTATACCTCCTAGCAGCAGGATAAGAATGACTTCATCTAATATGAATCTGCCTGAATATTGGTATCAGCACTATCAAAGAAATACATTCAGATGCACGCAAAGACATGGCCTCTCACTGCATTGTTTGCCGTTCAAACAAGTTGCTCCCTGGTTTTCAGAAAAACACATTCAGAGTCGCTGTTACCAGGGGAAAAGACAAAGAATCAGAAGCACATCTGAAGAAAGATTCAGGACTTTTCATTCTTTTTATCCTAAATTTTGTTTCACTTTTTGCTTTTCATGCCATAAAAAAACGAAAACAAAACCCAGAAATGTGACCAGTAAGTCCAAAAACTTTGCTCAGAGAGTGATAGCACCCACTGTTTCAATAAAAGGGTTCTTTTCTGTGCATCATTTGTTTTGTGTGTTAATCACAGAGAATATTGGAACTAATTAGGAATTAATACATATCTTCATATGATCTGTATACTTAATTGAAGATTTTTTTGCCTCTTGTAAGTGAAATCATTTTTGATATTGCTGTAAAATCAGACGGAATAGATGGTTTAATAGATGGTTTAATTTTTTTTAATATCCTTGGATAGGAAAAGCTGCCACGTTTATCTAGTTGTTGTATTTATACACTTTGTATATTTGTTCAGTATATTCAACAGTGATTTATAGCAATTCTCAATAGATTCAAACAGATTTTTCTCAGTCCTATATTGAAATGCTAGCGATTGTCAACTTTTTATATGAAGTAATAGTATTAAAAATTCAATGTCAGGTTTACTGAAGTTTGAATTTTCAAGAAGTGAATATTGGCTATCATTGTATAGACCATTAAGTCAATTTAAGAGTAAATTAAAATATCATGTATTTAATATCTATAACTGTATTATTTTTGGTTGCATACTGTATGTCAAATTTTTGCATCTTGGAGATTACATTTAAAGAAATGTAAAGATGGTATGTCATACCTCAGTAATACGATCTTCATCACTAAAAAGGAAATACCTGAGGGATATAAAGCCACATACATTTGGAAAGTTTGATCCAAAAATCTATTATCCTGATCATCTTCTTTGCCCTTCTCTGAATTTGTCCCAATTGCTTTTAAACCTCCTTAAAGTGGTGCCCAGAAATGGACACAGTTTGAGTTAAGAGCTAACCAATGTAGCCAGGTGCTAGATTTTTAAAAGTGGAAGCTTTAACAAGTAAAAATATAATACTTTTTTAAAAAAATTAATAAATATCTTGTTAGGGATACATAAAAGAGAATGCTAAAAGAGAATGTTGGAAAAGAAGGCAGTAAGATAAAAGTAGAGAAACTCCACACAGATTTTTTTAAAAAAACAAAACAATACACATAGGCAATCCTTAGCGTGGACAGTTAAAAGTATACTTTCTTCATTCATTAAGAATTATGTCCATCCAAACTTTATAGACTCTACATATGCATCAGATATACATACAGTCGTGCCTTTCCCATTATTGCATTCAAACAATTAGTAACACACATGTTCTTGCAGAACTAAACATACCTCTTGTACTGAACGAGCGGCTGGCTTGTCTTGATGATTGGCCAATATTAAAAATGGCAAAGTACATAACTGTGGATGCTGCAGCGCAGAATGCAGTTCATTCCTAGCAATTTCTAAATCGTCTTCTGAAGAAGCACTGTCTAATACAAATATTACTCCTTGAGATCCTTGATAGTAACGACTCCAGTATTTTCTGATATTGTCAGCCCCTTTGGCAATTATCAAATAAAAAACAAGCATAAATATTAATCAGATGACATACAGCACAAGTTTACATACATCTTGTTTAGACATATAAAATTAAGTTTCAATGCTTTTTTTTAATCATATTTTAATTTATTACACTATTAGAAAATTGCATATCAACATTATAGGAAATGGGCTCCTAGTTTCTAGTCTGATGCCTTACCCACCACACCAAACTGGCTCTCCCTTACTACCCCATATCCCTAAAAATATTTACTTCTGCCAATTCTTTCACTGATTATATTTTTCAGTTGTAGCTTTTTCATCTTAAAAAAACACAACCAAAATTAAAATTCAGACTCTTGCTTTTTTAATCTGTTCGTTTACTTCTTTCTGAAACTCTTTTGTTGACTCCTCTTCTATGCATTATTTAATCAATTCGCATTACCCAGCAAAGAAATTTTGTTTTTATAGAACTTCTCAGCACTAAATTGGGTACTTTTCCAATGTCTTCATAAAACCTAGTTGAATGATGGTTAAGCTTGTGGGTTGGTTCTCCAAGCTTGTGGGTTGGTTTCTGAACATTTCGTTACCAGGCTAGGTAACATCTTCAGCAGAGTTTAGGGAACTCCCCTAAACTCCGCTGAAGACGTTACCTAGCCTAGCAACGAAACTTTCAGAAACCAACCCACAAGCTCAGAGAACGAACCTTCACCCTCATCCTATACCCAAACTACAGATATTCACCACTATGACATAGCTGAATATCCAGAATAAAATACTTTATGGGTAGTCGTAGAGTTATGACATTTAACATCCTTCTGAGATTGGTAAAAATGAGGACCCAGATTGTTGGGGGCAATATGCTGACTCTATAAATTGCTTAGAGAGGGCTGTAAAGCGGGGTGAAATGCTACCGGTTCACACCGGTTCGGACGAACCGGTAGTGGTGACAGCAGGTGGTTCAGTGAACCAGTAGCAGCGGCAGTGCGAGGCTCCGCCCACCCACCCGGACGTTGTTACTTCCTGGTTTTAACCCTAGATTTCACCCCTGCTGTAAAATATATAGGTCTAAGTGCTATTGCTATTTACTGTATGGCCCGTTAAGCACTTCCAGCCTTTGTAAAATTTTGTGCCACCCTCTGTAGTCATAAGGCCACATTTTGTGCTTGGCAACCTGTTCAGGCTTACAACCAGTTCCCAAGTGCTCCACGATCATGTGATTGCTATTTGCAATATTCTCTGCTTACTTCTCAGAAAGTCAATGGGGAAGCCAGCAGGGAAGGTTGAAAGTTGCTGCTGCCTGTTGATAGGACTCCCTCTCCTACCTGGGGACTGGCTGAAAAAGCTGCCTCCTAAATAAAGCTCAGTCTCTCCACTGGACTGAACAAATGGGGCTTGGATCCAGAAGGCATAAGCTTCATTTTTGCAGCATAATGGAAGTGTTCTCTTCCATGCACGGAGGGAAGCTTGTCTACTCCATCAGGCTGCAGAAAATGGGACCTGTATCCTAAAGATCCAAGTGCAGTTTCTGCACTCTGGCCCAGCTCCTCCACTGAGCTGCAGAAATGGGGCTCACATCCTGAACTTCTGAGTTCCATTTCAGCAGCCTGGCTGAGGCGTACTCTTGTAGCCTTCTAGAATGATAGTGTTGTAGAACTTCTACCCATCTAAAAGGATGGTGCTAGAAAAAAGATTTCTATCCTTCAGAAGGATGGCTATCCTTCTATCCTAGCTTTCTAGCCTTAGGAAGGCCCCTTCTCCAAATCACATTTGGAAAGGAGCATTTCAATGATTGTGAGAACAGGACCCATTTGCAGGATGGCACAAGGCAGGCTTGATAGGAAGGCTA
Source organism: Pantherophis guttatus (assembly GCF_059756535.1). Taxonomy (NCBI): domain Eukaryota; kingdom Metazoa; phylum Chordata; class Lepidosauria; order Squamata; family Colubridae; genus Pantherophis; species Pantherophis guttatus. Next base: position 27,666,110 of record NC_142064.1, read on the forward strand.
TGTCTCACATTAGCTGAAGTTGCATGCAGCTGCAGCAAAAGGTGAAGATAAGTGATCCTGGACATGATGGAGCAAAGAGAGGATCCTCTCCCCAGAACTCAGTATAACCACTTAATAACCACAACTGGGAGAGTTGGCAATGTGGTTGTTGAGTGAAACTGTTACATGGGCTTCTGACTTTGCTCAATGACAAAGACTCCAGTCCCAGTTTTGAACATAACCTGTGAAATACCTGTATGTAGAACAAAACATCCACAAAATAGTTTTGCTTTCTTTGATGGCAAGCAAAAGAAGAGTCATATTTACATAGTTATTTTTCACATACATAATTTAGATGAGCAATTAAAACTTTATGAATGAAACTAAACTCAAAATGAGGAGTTGAGGACAAAATTGCTGATTCTATAGAGCCAACCTACATAGGTATACAATAGATCAGCTAACATAGCCAAAACTGTGCTCGGAAAGCAATACCAGACTAGTATTCCCCAACCTGATGCTTGCTATATATATCAGACTTCACCTCCCAATTATGCTAATGTTTCAAGAAGTTCTGTGTAATATCAAGATCCAATGATGAATGGCAATCTTGCTATAATATGTAATTAATAGGAAATGTGCATTCTAAGTACAATGTAGCAGCTCTAAGAAAAAAAAATCTGTATCTGATAATTATGAATGAATTATCAGATAGTAGAATGTCTCGCAGTTCTCTGAGTACCTGAAGAGTTGCCCTCCTTTTGTCTGAAATGTTTACATGATTAGACGACACCTATCTAATTATTTTAAGAAATATGTTTCATCCTATCATGTAACAATGTATCTTTTAATGTATCTTTCTGTTTACACTTTACACTACAACAGTTTACACTACAACAGATCATGTCAGACTAATCTTACTGCATTCTTTGACAAAGTGACAAAATTAGTGGACCAGAGGAATGCTGTCGATATAATTTACTTGGACTTTAGTAAGGCATTTGATAACGTAGACCATAACCTATTACTAGATAAAATAGAAAAATGTGGGTTAGACAGCATCACCACCAGATAAATTTGTAACTGGCTGACCAACCACACCCAATGTGTAGTCCTCAATGGAACTGCATCTACATGGAGGGAACTATGCAGAGGGGTACCCCAAGGCTCTGTTTTAGGCCCAGTACTCTTCAATATCTTCATCAATGATTTGGATGAGGGGATAGATGAGGGGAACTCATCAAATTTGCAGACCTCAACCAAACTAGCAGGAATACCCAACATTCCAGAAGATAGGCTTAAGATACAGAAGGATCTTGAACATTGGGCACTATCTAACAAAATGAAATTCAATGGTGAAAAAAGTAAGGTTCTACATTTAGGGAAGAAAAACAAAATGCACAGGTACCGCATATGTGGTACCTTGCTCAGTAGTAGTAACCGTGAGAGGGATCTTGGAGTCCTAGCAGACAACCATTTAGATATGAGCCAGCAGTGTGCAGCAGCTGCCAAAAAAGCCAACACAGTTCTGGGCTGCATAAACAGAGGGATAGAATCAAGATCACGTGAAGTGTTAATACCACTTTATAATGCCTTGGTAAGGCCACATTTGGAATACTGCATCCAATTTTGGTCACCACGATGTAAAAAATATGTTGAGACTCTGGAAAGAGTGCAGAGAAGAGCAACAAAGAAGATTAGGGGACTGGAGGCTAAAACATATGAAGAACGGTTGCAGGAACTGGGTATGTCTAGTTTAATGAAAAGAAGGACTAGGGGAGATGTGATAGCAGTGTTCCAATATTTCAGGGGTTGCCACAAAGAAGAGGGAGTCAAACTATTCTCCAAAGCACCTGATGGTAGAACAAGAAGCAATGGATGGAAACTAATCAAGGAGAGAAGCAACTTAGAACTAAGGAGAAATTTCCTGACAGTTAGAACAATTAATCAGTGGACCAACTTGCCTCCAGAAGTTGTGAATGCTCCAACACTGGAACTTTTTAAGAAGATGTTGGATAACCATTTGTCTGAAGTAGTATAGGGTTTCCTGCACTAAGCAGGGGGTTGGAGTAGAAGACCTCCAAGGTTCCTTCCAACTCTGTTATTCTGCTCTGTTACTATGTAGCACTTACCCATGGCTTATATTAACTGGGGATATAGTTCAGTTAAATTACAACTAAGGAAACAGAATCTTCATTAAGCTGTTAAAGTGTCATCTCTCCCAAATGTTATATAGGCTTTCAATGAAATTATTATTTGCTGTACTTTATTTTGATAGTAATACTTCTCTTGGAAACTCAGCTCCATATATCAAATATTCACACTGCTATATCTAGCCACCTTCAACAACAATTCCTTAACGTATCTCTTTTTTGTAGTCAATTTCCCTGATCCAACCTTTTACTAGGTTAAACATTTTTCCTGAGATGAATCTACTTTAGATTGTACCAGGCAGTGACTACACCTAGTGGTGAAAAGGTACTTGATAAGTATTAAAACTATTGCTTATTGTCATAAATCAAGACACAAAGGAATCAAAAGCTACCATCAGTTGTGCATATTCTACATAGTATTCTTTACCTCCAAGTTCTTTTACATTCAATATTGCATTCTGGAACGGCACGGCTTTTATGCTAAAACCTGAAAATAGAAATATTTTTTTTTAAAAAAAATTCAGTACACTTGTTCACTGTAACATTATTTTCCTCAGTTTAATCTATTAGCATCTTGCCAGCTTAAGTTAGTAAATTCAAATAGCTAATACTTGTTACCATGAGTTATATAATGGGTAGATAAAAAAAATAAAAGTATGCAAATGCATTTTGCATTATTTTAATTCAGAAGTCCTTGGTATTCTCTGAGCTTGGTTGTTTACTTGCAGACATATCAGTACCAAAACATGTAACATCATCAGTGCTAGCAAGTATGGGGTTTGCTCAGTGATGAGATTCAAGTAATTTAACAACCGGTTCTCTGCCCTAATGATTTCTTCCAACAACCAGTTTGCCAAACTGTTCAGAAAGTTAACAACCGGTTTTCCCGAAGTGGTGCAAACTGGCTGAATCCCACCACTGGGTTTGCTTCCTGTTTATATATAGTTTTTGACTTGCAACCATAATTGGGACTAGAATGTTGGCTACTGAGTCACTAATCAAGACATCATGTCACTGATTTGCTCAATAACTGCAATCCTGACATGCCTGGTTGCGGTTGTTAAATGATCTCTTGCATTTAATGCCTATAATTGAAGAAGCAAAACAAAACATCAGTTCACCTGTAGTTGACACTATATTTTCTCTATTTTCACTGCAGAGCTGGGACAACAGGCTTGTCTTGCCAGAGCCACTGAGACCTATGCAAACCAAGTCATATTCTGGTCGTGGAGGTGGAGGTCCTTTGCAGCAAAGGGCTCGAAAACACTGTTGAGAAAACATCAAGAAAGATTGTTCACCTTTTTATAAGTAACAAGAAAAGGAGGAAATAATATTTGCAAGACAGAATATTTGATTACCCAGAATCAAAATGTCTATAGATAAATAAGAAGAATATCCTGGTTTTGCTACACTATTACACCGAAAGGGTTATTCAGTTCTGCGATCTCTATCCCAAATGCCTTATTAGCTAAGTTAGGGTTGCTTTGCTAATGTTTTCAAAAGGCCTAGTATGTCACTGTCCTGAAAGAGAAATGGATACTATTCATGGAAATACAAAAACTTTCCTAGGGCCCACTCTATATATTTTTTATTAAACCATGAAAGGAACTAATTTATTTCCTTCACAATCAATAGTTGTGGAACTCACTAAAAGGATTCCATTAATTCTTGAATGATAGATATGACTTTCCAATGAGTCATCAATCAATGAGGAAAGCACTTCTCCTATAGGTTACACAGCAGGCCTGCATTGCCTAGTTCTCCCTTATTTTAATCTTCTCATGTCAAAGTTCTACACGAGAATAAGTATCTACCAGCTTCTAATATAATACGTTCAGACTCAAACCCAAGACATCAATAATAGATCTCTATACCAGTTACATAACCAAAAGCTTGGGGGAAAGCATGAAATATTTAGCAGAAATATCTTAAGGGAATTAATTCAGCTATCCTTTTAAAGGGAACAACTCAACATGCTGAATTTTGGAATATTTTCAAGTCTGCTGTTGTCACTCATTAACATACAGCTCTCATGGTTATCAATCATCTTTCTGAAAGAAATGTTATGTAACATGAAACAATATGCCTACAACTAATGTGAGATTAGAGGGCTTCATTAGAGGGCTTTGGGAGCAAATTTGTTTGACTTAAGGCCCCCCATTTTTTATTTAATTGAAACACCTTTATGCCACTTTAGTCCTTAGTTTCTAAGCAACTTATCCTGAGCAACAACAAATATGTAACAATACAATTTTATATATATATAATAAGCCCAATCAGGCTTTTGAGCACATGCACTAAAATAAGCCCTCCCCGAAAATAAGCCCTCCCTGAAAATATTCAAAAGGATGCGCAGCCGGTCCCCACCATTTCTTCTGGTTAGGGTTAGGGAGACAGAGCTGGAAATCAGGTAAGACGGCAAGAGAGGCCCAGTCTTACTCCACAGCCCCCAAAATAATAAGACCTCACTGAAAATAAGGCCAAGAGCTTATTTCGGAGTTCAAAAAAATATAAGACAGGGTCTTATTTTTGGGGAAACATGGTATATACTCTGTGTGTGTGTGTGTGTGTGTGTGTGTGTGTGTGTGTGTGTGTGTGTGTGTATACCGTGTTTCCCCAAAAATAAGACCCTGTCTTATTTTTATTTTTATTTTTTTTGAACCCTGAAATAAGCGCTTGGCCTAATTGCCATGCACTCAAAAGCCCGATTGGACTTATTATCAGGGGATGTCTTATTTTGAGGGAAACAGGGTATATATATCTTCTTAAGTTTTCGCGGGTGTGTGTATGTAAAAAGTTAAAATCTCGGGTGTTTTTCCGCGTCATTATAAGTTTGTTAGTTAAAATTTAGAGGATTCTGAGCTGGGATCTTAGCCAGGATTTTAAACATTTTAACTTTTTACATATGATATCATATGATATGATATGATACAACATGATGTCCACGCATGTTTTTCATGATTATTAAAAGTGAGGGTATGACCTTTATCTTCAATGGGAAGGTGTTCCATAGGAGAGGAATTCTGTAAAGAATACTGGCTTGTTGCGGGGGGGGGCATCTACTGCCTTGTTGCGGGGGGGGGTCATCTACTTTCTTTTGTAGCACACCTTAGGCATACATAGGCCCTAAGTAATGCAGACTTTAAAGCAGTGATGGTTAACCTTTTCAGCACTGCTGAAACTGGAGCGCATGCCATAGCGCCAAAACCTAGAAGAGCAGCTGGCGACAGCTGGTGCGTGCCCACAGAGACGGCTCTGCGTGCCACCTCTGGCACGTGTGCCATAGGTTAGCCATCATGGCTTTAAAGTCTGTACCTTGAATTACAATCTGAAACAAGCCAGTCACTAAGGCACTCCTGAAATACTGATGTTACATGGAATACTGGATTGCTCTGCTTATCATTAGTATTTTGCACTAATTGCAGATTTCAGGAGATCTTTCAAGGGCAGCCCCCATGCAGAATGCGTTATAGTCCACTTGTGAGGTGACAAGGACAGGAGGAGCTGCAGACACCACTTCTATTCCAGAACAGCTGTAATGTGTTTGTTTATTCCCCTCATGCATATGTTTACACTGATTGCATGTTTTCTATCTTTGCTTTTTACGTTTTATTTAGTCATTTGTTTTTGTCTTCTGATGTTTTTAACCTTCTTATTGCCTGTGATAAACAACATGACATCAATCTGTTTATAGATTACCAAACATTTCTAGGATACAAACATCATTGCAAGAGTCATTGGTTTAACATTTTTATGACAGACGTCCGTCATTCATGTCAGGCAAGCAAATTCATCTGCACTTTTCAAATGTGTATAAAAATAGCAATAGCATTTAAGACTTATATACTGCTTCATAGTGCTTTATAACCCTCTCTAAGCAGTTTTAACCACTGTGCCACCAAGCTCAGGTACCACTGAGGTACCACTGAGTACACTTGTATAATAACAAGGCAAAATGTTGGTTTGTGTGGGTGTGTGGGTGTGGATTTTTGACATAGTGAGCCCATATATCATGGTTTGCATGGTTTTTTTCTCTGTGTCTACTTATCTAGGCACAGAACACATAGAAATGCATACATGTAGAAATATAGCCACATATATACTTACAGAAGCTTAAAATTGCTAACAGTGTGATAGTAATTGAATTAAATAAACACAGTCTACCAATTAACAACAAAAACAATTCCTCAAAGGTTTGACCAAATTCCTTGGAATTTGTTTTCCATGCCATTTTGTTGAAAAAGAAATATTCACTTAAATCGTTAAAATAATACATATCAATAATTTATTACTGCAGATCAATGTAACTTTATCCTTCCAGTGTTATATAATAATTCTTTTGGATATCCCCCACAATAAGTTCACAATTCTTGATAACTAATAGATTCCAAATACTGGGGTGAGAGCCAACAAGGACATGTGCATCCCCTTGACATTCAACAAGCAATCTAAAATCATGTTAACAACCCAAGTGGATTTTAATCCAAAATGTGACAATACGGGAACAGACCTACTTTTTGCAGTTTATGTTTCCAATTTCTGAGATCTACCTCCAAAGGAAGGCTATTACAGGTTACAGCTAACTCATATTAAACATATGGTGCAATATCCAATATTTGAAAAATAAAACCTTATGAAGCACTAACCCCATCCTAAGATCAAAAACAGATAGTTTAAATTGTTTTAAGCAACCTACCACTGATTTTCCAAAAAAAAGATGTTCCAGATTATTATTCCAAAAATTGTCTAAATGATTAATATCAACTTCATCAAATTCCTTCAACTTTTACAAAACGTTTTACTGGCTTAGGAGCCTTAACTGTTTCCTCCAAAACCTCTACCAGATGTGGAACTTCAGAGGCCACAATTGTATCAAGAATAATCCAAATAACAAATGTTAAATTGAATAAATTGCCAAAAAACTCATTCTTTTAAAAGTCAAACTTCAGTCTTACAAAAGTTTTAAAATTGCTGCATCAGAACTAGACTGATCAAAATAAGAAAATTGAGATATATCCAGTGCCACACAAAAGAGATTTGGATTAATAATTCAGGAGTTGTCATACTGTGTATTTTGTTTCCAGGTGCTCTGTCAATCCTCTTGGCTTTATGGCTTGTCCAAGCAAACCAAATTAAACACCAAACCAACGCTGTTCTTTAAATATATGATTTTAAATTTAACCGTTTTTCTATTTATTTTCAATGTAAGCATTTTATTTGGTAGCAAGCAACAACTTCACACTGTCATTATCCCTAATCTATATTGTCAGCCAACAGGTTTTCTGCAGAGGCAATCTGCAGATCTTTTAGCATTGGTGACAACAGGCAGATCCCTAGAACATTGCCTGAATACAACACATTCAATCTACCATCTTCCTAGAGCCGTGATGGCGAACCTATGGCACGGGTGCCACAGGTGGCACGCGGAGCCATATTGGTGGGCACCCGAGTGTTGCCCTAGCTCAGCTCCAGCGCACATGCGCACACCAGCCAACTAATTTTCAGGCCTTCCGGTCCCACTGGAAGTCGGAAACTGGCTATTTCCGCCCTCCGGGAATGCCTCCGGGGGGGATGGGGAAGGCTGTTTTTGCCTAGAAAGCCTCTGGAGTCTGGGGAGGGGGGAAAACGGGCCTACCGGGCCCACTGTGCCAAAAGCAGGGGGAAGTGTGGGGGGTCACGTGCGCATGCGTGGGAGGGTGGGGCGCATTGAATTATGGATGTGGGCACCTGCACTCATGCCCCCCCGCTCCCCCCGCTTTTGGCACGCGACGGCAAAAAGGTTAGCCATCACTGTCCTAGAGGAACATGTCATGTTCTTCTGTTCTGTAAGCTTACAGAATGTTGTCTATTTTACATGGGCCCAAGAAGAGGATTTTATGTAACTTCCAGAAAAATGGTGTAGTATGTTTTAAAGGCACTTCAAAAACATGTTGGATATATGAACAAGAAAGGATGTTTTATCGCACTTGGTTGACATGCAAAAAAGCTAGAAGACATTGGATTCAACTGGGTTATACTGTATATACGTTCATTTCTGCACTGAAGGAAAATATCCATACAAATGCAATGTATTGGAGAAATCACTTGACCAATATTGTGTAAAAGCACACAAAAAGGTCTGCACAATTTCATATACACTTTAAAAATACAGGGTAATGTTACAATGGAACAGAACAGACCTAAATCTCAGCAATGGGAAATTGAAAAAAATATATAGATTTATCCATTTCTAACAACAGAACCTGTTAATATTAACGTATTTATAACCAACAGAAATTATAGCTGTAGGTAGCATGATCAATGACTTGCTGTTAGTCTGAGAGAGAAATATAGATGGAAGGTATAGTATTAATTAGACTATTAATTAGAGTTACTTTGCATTTTTTGATGTTTGGCTTTTTAGTACAGCAGGATATAAAGAATCAATTAATGTTAATGGAATTGTGGGAGCAGTTTATGCTACATGTGTCAATCCAACAATACAGATGCCGGATGAGAAAACATATTCTGTGTTGTCTGTGCTATTATTACTTGCAAAACCTGGAGAACAAAGTAACAGCAAATCAAAGCCAATTTTAACTACATTTTTTAGTACAAAGTGTTTTCCACCCAGGGACATTTTGTAAAAAATGCACTAATTCTGTTAGATATCAATACACACACTGATGTATTTTACTCTGTATTATGATACTTTCCTGACAAATCAACCAGTGGATGTAATTTATTAGAATTATATTGGAAACCATTCAATAACCAGTGCTACTCAATGTAAGATACAAGCTCAGAAAAAGCCTATAGAGGACCTGATTGATGGGCTCCTGCACCTGAAGATTCAATTCATTGCTATCTGTGAAACTAAAGCTTTTCTATCCTGTTTTTTTTTTCTGATGTCCTGCATATACTGCAAAAGTTCTATTGGCTTTGCCAGATCAAGGAAATTTCATTTCATTAAGAAAGTATGCAACTAACTGCTCCCTTATATTATTTTGTAGTTTGTTAAAGGTAACCGAACAATGGAAATTAGGATTGTCAGGACTACTGTCATAAATAAGACATCGCACCTTTGCTGCATCGTTTAGCAACAGAGTATCCAATTACTGTTGGTAAGTGAGGATTACCTGCAAACCAGAAGCACTGGGCCTGGTGGCTCAGCAGACTGATAGCATTGTGATTAACACCAGCTGTCTGCAATTACTGTAAGTTCGACTCTCACCAGGCTCAAGGTTGACTCAGCCTTCCATCCTGTCTAAGGTAGGTAAATTGAGGACCCAGTTTCTGGGGGCAATAAGCTGACTTTGTATAAAATATACAAAAGTATGACAGCTATTGCTTAACGCATTGTAAGATGCCCTGAGTCTCCGGAGAAGGGCAGCATATAAATCAATTTTTTTAAAAAAAATTGTTTTCCCCATTCTTTTCGAATTAGTATTTTTATTTAGTTTTATACTATTTTCTTGGCTTAAGGATGCTAATAAACAAAGATTAAACACTGTGAACAGAATTGTAGATACAGAAAGCAAAATGAGGCAAGACTGAAAATGAAACTATTAACAGAATAAATGAAATTTGGGTGTTATGAACTTTGTATATAAATCATATTTTTTTTAATTATCAAGCAAGATGTATAATGAAATCATAGGGCTTTAGAGCACTCTCTAAGCAGTTTACAGAGTCAGCATATTGCCCCCAACAATCTGGGTCCTCATTTTACTGACCTCGGAAAGATGGAAGGCTGAGTCAACCTTGAACCAGTCAGAACTGAACTCCTGGCAGTGGGCGGAGTCAGGCTGCAATACGGCATTCTAACTACAGCGCCACCACAGCTCTTAGAATTATTAGAATTAGAATATGATAGCTGTAATATTCAGCCCAAAGTTTCTTGATAGTGAGATGAGCAACATATAAATTTAATAAACAATTGCACAGAATAATAATAATAATAATAATAATAATAATAATAATAATAATAATTTTATTTCTATACCGCCCTTCTCCCGAAGGACTCAGGGCGGTGTACAGCCAATTTAAAAACACAAGACAAAACAATGATTAAAAATTAAAATAATTAAATAGATTTGGCCCGGTTTAAAACCCCGAAAATTAAAATAAATAAATAAATAAAAAAGTATAAAGTTATAGTTAAGATATAATTAAATGGTTTATTTAAATTATCATTCTGCTTCAAATACTGAATTGCTAGATATTTTAAGGAAGTATACACAGAAAGAATAAAGGCACATATAAAATAATACTTGATTAAAATAAATAAAATAAATAATAATAATATTGACTGTATTTTGTAGTCAAGCAACTTCTATTCAGTAACTTATTGCTTATGATTCCAGTATTTATGATTAATAAATTTTGCAAAATCCACTCTGTAGTTTTGCTAAATACTTTAGCTTGTCCAACTTGTGGCAATGGACTCCATTAGTTCAACTATGTGCGGAATGAAATAATTTCTCCTTGTATATGTTCTGAATTGATTGATCATCAGATTTACTGGATAAATTCTAATATTGTGTGGAAGGAAGAACATAAAATATTCAATCATTTTAGAAAAATTAGATTATGACTTCCTTCAGCCATTCCTCACTTTCCAAAATAACAATTCAGTTATACTTTCATTTGCCCCTTCTTTATTTTTTTTATATCTATTAATTGTTGGTTGTTTATTAAAAATCACCAGTGTAGAATTTTCCCCAATTTGTACTATAAACACTAGTAGTTAAGATACCTTGTCACACTATTAAGAACAATTCCAGCAAAATCACTAGCATATCAGTAAGATGCTATATAGTAAAAAAGAACCTTCTCTTTCATTCTCAAAAGAGGGCAAAAGGGAAAGCCTTGCATTCTAGATCTTTAAGTATAGCTAAATTGATACAGACAAAGGAATAGTTCAGCAACTTGATTGTAGTTTTTTAAAAAAACAAGGCTTTAAAATCTAGTGTCATTTATTTGATGTAGATTCAAAAGTATCAGCAAAAAATGAAGTTGGGGCCCATAGTGTAAAGGAAGAACATTGGAAGAGTTTTAAAATGTTTAATTTCTGATAATTTGTCATATCACTGTTAAATATTTCAGTTATTCCCATGAAAAATACATGGGGTGACTTTTTCTATGGTTCAAATGGCTATTGTACAGAGTCTTCTTTTTCTATCTCCACCAACATTTTGTTATTATCAGAGATCCAAATTCAGAAAAAAAAGTAACTGAATCACAGAACAGTAAAACATTATTATGGTATGTACCATTAAGTCAGTACTGACACTTAGCAACTACAAAGACAGATTTTTCTCTATGACAATTTGTCCCCAATCAAGCCCAACTTGTTCATTTCCCCAATGCAGCCATCACCAATATAACAATCCTTCCATCTTGCCACTAGCTAACTTGCCTTCCACCTTTCTGAGCATTAGAGTTTTCTCCAAAGAGCTAAGCCTTCACATAATGAATCTGAAGTAAGATAATTTGAGCCTGGCTTTTTTTTTTTTTTTGGTACTTTGAGTGAAAACTCTGAGTTGATTTGTTCAACTTGTTGATCCATTGGTTTGTTTTCTTGTCTCTCTGTGATATTCTCAGCAGTTTTCTCCAAAGGCAATTTTTAAATGCATCAATTCTCTTACTATTCTGCTTCTCAAAAGTCCAACTTTTGCTTCCACAGAGTGTTACAGGGAATAGCCTGCACTATTTTGATCTTTGGAGATATAATCATATTATAGCATTTGAATATCTTTTCCAAGGCCTTCATGCCAACTCTACCAAGTGCTAGTCAAAATAAGAGCCGAGGTGGCGCAGTGGTTAGAGTGCAGTACTGCAGCTACTTCAGCTGACTGCTGCATAGAAATATTATTAATAATAATAATAATAATAATAATAATAATAATAATAATAATCCTTATTAACCAATGTGTTACTGCCAAAACATCTAGTTCCTCCTTATCCAGTAAGATTAACATTAATGCTGGGCAGCACCCTAATTACTAAAGCAAAACTTCACAATTAAATAGGTAACTCCATTTTGAGTTTTTGTCCATTAAGAATATTACCAAGTATTAAAAAAATCATCCATTTGTCCAAGCAAAATAAAAATAAAAGATGAGGAAGAATGCAGATGTAAATAAAGTTATATTGTAAATAACATGTTCCAAACACTCAATTACTCCTGATGCTTATGAACATAGCCTCTGCGATAGTGGTATCTTCTTCTTCTTTACTTCCCCTTTTACCACTTCAGATGTTGATGAAAATAGTGGTATTTTATCCTATTTGTCCTGTAAGATTGATGACAATAAATGGAAGAGGTCCATCAGATCTTAGTAAAGCAAATTTTTATTAATAAATTCATGCCCAATAATTTCAATCATGATCAGGAATTATTTTATTAATAACAAGGTGGGAAATTCTTTTATACTCTTACCACTCTAAAAGAACATCTTGAGTCCTGTTCAATCAAGCATTATATGGTTAAAATCAGAGCTTTCAAATATCCATCTTTTAAGCAGGTATCCCATGGGAGAGCATTCAGCCTTTCTCAACTTTCAAAAATTATTTATTTATTTAGCTGCTCCTATGTCCTGTACTCCTTATCCTGAATTCATGGTGCTGCACATGGAGCAGGGAGATAAAACCAATGATGATACTGAAACATGTGTATATTAATATCCACTCTTGTACAACTGATTTTTCCCATTAGACTGTGCTCACGAATGAATGAGTGAATGAATGAATGAATGAATGAATGAATGAATGAATGAATGAATGAATGAATGTACAATAGTGTTGCGGTATTAGCAGCCACCAACAGCAGCTTATGCTAGTATGTGTGTGTCTGTAGCAACATATGAATTAGCAACACATGTGAATATTCAGGTGTATTACATGGAAAAATAAGGAGTGTGGCTCTGTTTTTTTTTTCAGTCTCAAATCCAAAATATTTTTTTCCCATTTTAAACTTGAGGAACGAGTAAAAATAAATCCTTTACTTAGAACACATTACTGAAATTGTAGCTCTCATAAGCAATAAAATATCATATGCTACTATACCTGTGCATGTGCATACGTATATACATTAAAAAAAATACTCATACACATATAAGAAACAAATCAGCAGATCTTCAGTCTCAAAGGAACGTATTTTCAGGTCCCAATCAAGCACTATAGCAATATAATTAGATGCTATTAATTTTCTAACAGAAAAGAATGGAAGTCCAACAAATGTTGATTTTGTTTAAATGCCCTCACAAACCAAAAGCTCCCAACCCTCCAATTTATCTTTTGCTCTGGTCAACAGCTAATGGTCTTGCCTTGCATAGAAGCTCTGACCCTTCCATTTGAGGTAGTATGATCAAAGGCACTTTGGCCAGACTTGGAAAAACATTTTCACTGAGAATGGACATAGTGCCTGTCAAAAGGTTATTCCCACTGTGTGCAGGGAGCAGCTCATGTTACTTTAGTGTAACATGAAAGTTCAAACTCTAGCCACAGTAATCCACATACATGTTTTTCTTTCTAAAAGCAGCATATGGAGCACCCTGACCAGAAGAATACACCTAACGTCTTATAATCTGAAAGAGGAAATAAAAGGTTTCCGCAAGCCATCGTGCAGCGAGTCACTTATTTTTAATCATCTCTCAAACCTGAACCATCTATTTGAAAATTATTTCTATTGAATCTGAGATTGAGAAGGACTGGGAGCTTTGTAAATAAATTAGGCTCCCTATATCTTGTAGAAAACAAAATAACTTGGCGGCGTAAATCTTAATGTCAGTGACAGGAAGGCTTTGGTGAACCATTACCATAAATCTGACAAACGCTAATTTGATGGGTGGCTGTATCTGTCTGCTACAAAGCCAGTCTAGACAGTCTATTGAGAAATCCTAAAACACAACTGTTTGTTCCCCGTAACACCATCTGGATCTGGCAATAAGAGCCGACCCAGAGCCATTCACACATGGATCAAAGCGCATGCTAATGCCATCATGAAGTCATACACATAAAAAATTCAATCTGAGAACTCTAAGCAATTTTGCTAAGTCCTCAGTGGAGAAACCTCCAACTCCGACTCTAGCGAAGGGCATGAAGAGGATGAGGGGGCTGTGGAGAAAAGCACAGACTATTTAATGAGCTTGGCCCTCCAGAGGAATGTTAGGCCACCTATTGTATTGGAAAAGGCTCATGTCACACTTCAGTCTGCACATCCATCAGGGTGCCGCCTTTTCAAAACTGATCCGAGGCCTTGGTAATTACCTGTTTCAAACAGACAACCCCAAAAGAACAGAAGGGTCTCCTAGGTATAATGCTTCAGTTTATTACAATAAGCTGTTAGGCTGTTCTGCATTATGACAATATTCCAAATCTCCCTCATTAAAAAGTGTACTGTGGCATTAGATCAAAGCATTAAGGGCCCCCCATTGAATCACGTTAAGTATTACAAATCTAAAGAGCAGTCTGGCTGCCGAGAAAATTTAGTTCCCTCTCCCAAATAGAACTTGGATTTAAATCTGAAAAATTACTCTCTCTCTCTCTCTCTCTCTCTCTCTCTCTGTGTGTGTGTGTGTGTGTGTGTGTGTGTGTGTGTGTGTGTGTGTGTGTTACAAGATACCCTCCCCACCACTGCTAAAAACCTTTCCCAAACACCATTAGACAGCTTCTACCTCAAACGTTTCATGTTAGCAGTAAGCTTACAGGGGTTATTTTAACATTTGCAGTCTGTTTCCTATTGCGTAGAATTTGTTCTTTTTCTTGCAAAAAAGAGCATAAAGTAGTTCAGACAATTTAGGTTTCTTGTACGCATTAGGGAGGAAGAAGGGATGTTCCTTCAATGCTAGCAAAAATGCCAATATTGATATTTCCCTGTGGTTGCAGTCGGGCAGTTCTGCTTTTAAATACTCAGACCAGGATTTGACAAGCAAGATGAGCTCATGAAATGAGCTTTCAATAATCAAGAACAATTTATGGCTTTTGTGGACATATCTGATCCTTCCCTCTCATTGGATCAGGTGGGGCTTTTCAAACTCCTTTCCATCTCTTAGGTGCCATATGTGCTTTTCAGGTAAAATTGGATTCATCTGTGTAATTTGCACTTCCTTGGGTTCTGGCTTAGATTACCAAGAATATCAAACCTATATTCCATTTTACAACCCACAATCTTTGTGTTATAGAATAATGTATCACTAGGACTATAGGTAGAGAGGTTCAGTCTCTAGCCAAACCAGTTCTACCATTATTATTATTATTATTTAGACAAGAGACAGATTAATTTTCAAATAATAGTTCAAAGCCAATTAGACTAATAACTTATCAACATGAAGGTAATAATTTCAATTACAAGTTCCACAATTTTTACATACAGTTATGAACTTTATATTCAATTAATATATAGGAATGTTTTCCCATGCTAGTTTTGAAAAGCAAATTTTATAATGAGCCGTTTTAGAGTAGACTCTTGAATAATTCAGAACCAGCTGATATAATGTTAAGATATCACAATTACATACATCTGACTCACTTCAGCTGACTTTACATTGTATAATTTTACCTATGTGCTGAAAAGCAAATACAGTAGCCCAGAAAAATGTAACTAGTATCCACTGTTCTGTTTTAGTTCACTGATTTGCAAATCTGATCAATATTAATTGAATGAAATATCTGAAATTTTTTGACAACTATTAAAAAAATAGATTCTTCTGTTTGGTGGTGATGTGTTTGCAACCTAATGTGTTCAAATTGTTCAATATTTTCATACACACACAAACACATAACACTCTTCTGTTTGTAAATGGGCCTGTTCTTTTAAATATCCCATTCACTGTTACCAAGTGATATTAAGCATAAAGATTTTCCTAAGGGAAATACCAACTGCTAAATTTAATACATAGTATCTAAGTCTCAAATGCAAATAAATCACAGTATATTTCAAAAACTAATGTTAAAGCAGTTCCTCTATAATTAGAATTTCAAAATAAATGAAATGAAGTACTACTACTTCCCTAAAACGAGGGAGGGAGGGAGGGAGGGAGGGAGAGAGAGAGAGAGAGAGAGGGAGAGGGAGGGAGGGAGGGAGGAAGGAAGAGGGAGGGAGAGAATGTGTGCAAATCAGCTTTGATCAAGCAGAACAATACTGCCATCTACTGTTCAGTATCATGATTATATTTTTGGAATTAAGAGTATCTGCTAAATCAGGAAGAATTTCTACAAATAACAAAATTGGTGAAACATTGACAATCTAAAAGGAAACATACTACATTTCAATCATCATTCAAGATCATTGTAACCTTTTTTGAGCAAGGCATTCATGTCACTCAAAAACAAGCTGCTAAAATTAACTGTATGTTACTAAGAAAACTTCAAGGATGTGTCAATGTAAATAAGGAAGAGAACGGAATATGAGGATATTTTTCTCTTTAATATTGCTGTCATGTGTCATAGGTGAAAAACTGTTAAACTATTCAAAACCTTTAAAGCTATTTTCAACAGAACTACAGTAGCTGCACATGCTACTTTTAAGAAATGTATTTTAATTCCCCATTTTAATGAATGATGCACAAATGACCCAGAATTTTTTTTTTTAATTTCCAAAGGAAATTTTCTTTTTTTCCCAAAGGAAAAAAAGGGTGAATTTCACCTGATATCCAGAAATAGGTTTCTATTGCACATTCTTATTCCACCACACACATAGTTAGCCATGATAAGATTTGCAATTATTTTTGTCATCGTGGTATTTCTTTAGGTCAACTGATGGTATGGATAGCATTTAGTTATCTTCTACTCGAGGTGGTGCACATGTTTTTCCTCAACCTGATTTTTAGACAATTGCCTGAGACAAATTGAACTTTGAGATGTGGGGGGGGGGCTTTTGGAAGAATTGTTTTCCTCACTAGCTTTAAAATCCTGCAGTTAAAAGGGGGGGGGACGACAATAAAAGAGGAAAACATTTTTCTTTAATTTCTGAAAAATATAAATCATATTTTTCTGTCATTATTAATCATTCTGGTTGATCTTTTCCCCTCCCCTTATTCCAGGACCTGGGCATTTTACAGTCTCTGGGCCAAATTCAGCCCTTTGGCTTGACTCTGCCTGCCCCATGTGAGGTCAATCAGAAATTAAAAATCAAATGTAAATAAGTGTATGCCACAAACACAATACAACTTCATTGGTTTTATTTTGAAGGTAACTTTTTAAAAAAAATTTACGTACGTGCATGCATGCATGCCTATGCACCTCCACAACCCTATTGATTCGGCCCTCCACAACAGTCCCAGTTTCTCATGTGGCCCCTTTGGAAAATTAATTGCCCACCTCCTGCTTTATTCTGTGTAAAGAAATGAAAATATATTTAGAATATTGCACCATAGAAGAGTTTCATCTTTCTTGCACCTGCATTCTGTCTGTATTCTCAAGAGGTACTGAATTAAAGTTGATGACTTTGCTTGCCCTGAGATTTGTGTAATCTAATTTGCAAGTATTCCTCCCACTTTTTATTTTAGCCAATATCCTGCACAAAGATAAGACTCCACATTCCCCTCCCCTCCCCTCCCCTATACAAATACATTTACTAGAAGATTTAGAAAAGTTCGCTTATTTCACTCTAATGGAAAGTATATTGGTCCCAGCAGATTCAGAACAGCAGAATTGGAAAAGTCACTCAATCCAATAAACCAATCTATTGCTCTGTGCAGACTTCTAATAAAGAGCATCTCAGCATCCCTGAATGGCGTACATACATTAGAAGGATAATAAGAAAGTACTATTCTAATGCTACTTCTAACGTTATTATTCAGTTTTATACAACTTTGAACCTCTTTTCTACTGTACTCTTTCTTTTTTTAATTCAGCGTACCTTTTCCCCTCATAGGTACTTTCAAATTTCTATTAAAACAAACAAAACAAAAAGATAGGTAAGATAAATTTAAAAAGTGAAATCTGTAACTAGTAGTTTTCCAGCATCTGCATGAATGTATTGAGAGACAGAAAGTTTAACAATTTTCCAGGTGAGTATTTCCACTACTGGAACACTTGACTACATTGTTTTGAACATCTAAAATATATATATATATATATCTGTTTTAGAATCATAGTAAGAAGAAACCATTTAGGCCACAGAACTCAGCTCCTTGCTCAGTGCAGGAATTCCCATTAAAGCATCCCTGGCTGATGGTGGTCCAGCTTCCACTTGAACACATCCACTGAAGGAGGTCCATGACCTCTCTGGGTCACTGGTTCCACTGTCAAATTGTTCAAACTGTTAGGAAGTTTTTCTAACATTCAGCTGGAATTTGCCTTCATGTAACTTAAATCCATTATTTTGTGTCCTGTGCTCAGGATGACAGAGAACAGGTCTTGACCTTCTTCTGTGTGACATCCTTTTGGACATTTTAAAAATGCAATCATAGACTTCTTGAATTTTGTCTTCAAGGCTAAACCTGGCAATTTCTCCCGTCTCTCTTTGTAGGATTCCCTGTCCTGATCGTCCATTTTATTTTATTTATGTATTTATTTGTATCCCACTTTTATTATTTTTAAAAATAACTCAAGGCAGCGAACATACACAGTATTCCTTCCACCTTCTATTTTCTCCACAATTCTGTGAGGAGGGTCGGGCTGAGAGAGTGAGTGACTGGCCAAATGTCTCCCAGCTGGTTTCATGGCTAAGGCAGGATTTGAACCAGTGGTGAGTTGCTCCTGGTTATGTCCAGTTCTATAGAACCGGTAGTAAAACCGGCGGGATACTCCACCCACCCACCCCGATGTCATCAAGGGGCTTCTGCACATGCGCAGAAGCGTGCACGCGTTCCCATTGCAAACCAGTAGTAAAGGTAAGTAGAACCCACCCCTGATTTGAACTCATGTGGTTTCTAGCCTGGTACCTTAACCACTAGACAAAAGTGGCCCTTCTCTGAAGTTCTCTGCACTTTGTAGTTAATATGAATCACTTTTAGAATACAATATTCAAAAATGGGACATAGTACTCAAGGAGTACTGATCAATAAGAATAAAGTGAAACTGTTACTCAAGATTTGGAAACTATTTCTATTCATAGAACTGAAAAATACATTTGCATTTCAGTGGTGACATCACATTACTGACTCATATGTAGTTTGTAATCAATTCTCTTCTAAAATCTTTTTCACAAAAAATTATTGATGAAAAAATTATCTGAAAATATAGTATCACAAAGCCATATATTTAGTTATTACTGAATGATAAAGAACATGGCATGATCTTTTTAAATAATTTAAGAATGCTATTCAATATTTATTTATTTATTATTTTATTTATTGTTAATTAAAGAATCCTTTAATTTCTTCTCAGATAAATATATCAATTCTTACAATATTCTTCTCAGTATTCAGACCTTCTGAAACTTTCCAGTGTATCTGAATCCTTTATCGAATGTGGTAAGTAAACCTCAACTCAATATATAATACTTGCAGTAGAAGAGCAGACTGGAATAATCTGGAAATTATACTTATCTTTTGTCAATATCCCTCTTTTTTATAATCTTTTCAATAACATAGGTGGTCAAGCATACACACACAGAGATCTAACCTCTTCTAGAATTACCATCATGAAGATACCATTGAGAGTAACAAAGAAAGAGATGTTGTTGGTAAATAAAGCTAATATTGTAAATAAATAGTTTTTCATGGCCATATGCACACACACACATACACACATAAAAACCTATGGCTACTTATTGTCATCTACAAAGGCACTAATTCAAAATAAAAATCTCAAACATGATCAATCAAATCTAAAACAAAAGTAGGTGCAAATGAACAAGTAAGCATTTTTTTTTACTTATCAACAGACATCAATATAAATGACTCCCTTTTTCCAGTAATTGCACCCAATTAAATGCCAAGGTTAGGTAATCATTCACTTCACCGAGAAACAGGGTGGATTTGATTTAAATCGAGTTGATTTAAATCACAATTTAAATCATGATTTAAATCACTAGTAAAAAGGCTTGATTTAAATCAACTCGATTTAAATCATAATTTTTAAAGAGCAACTGTCATCTCTGCTACTCCTTTGACCCACTGTTGACTCACCGATAGTCCCAGTGTTGCAGAATATACAGCCTCATGTTACATAACTAAGCTCCATTTCATGCTGAATAAAC
The DNA here is from genome assembly GCF_059756535.1 of Pantherophis guttatus. NCBI lineage: Eukaryota > Metazoa > Chordata > Lepidosauria > Squamata > Colubridae > Pantherophis > Pantherophis guttatus. The sequence continues at coordinate 27,686,372 of NC_142064.1, forward strand.
TAAATTATTTATGCATCTTAAATAGAAAACTATCTTATGATAGATTTTTACCCAAGTTTTTTATTAAAATAAATTCGATAAAAATCAAAAAAATCCGATTTAAATTAAAAAAATCCGATTTAAATCAAAAAAATCTGATTTTTTTTTTATTTTTTAAAAAAAATCATTGATTTTTATCCACCCTGCCCAGAAACACTCATCACCAGCTAAATATAGGTCCATTTTTTTCTCAAGTAATGCTAAACTATAGGGGAAAAAGGCCAGATATGCTTCATATTCTCCGAAAAAGTGGGGGGGGGAGGGTTCTCTTAAAAAGACACTGACCTGATAACACAGAACACATGTAGCATTTTTCAGCGAACAACAAAGCACAATGCCTCAAGTTTAGTCTTAGCTTTTGATTAACGCAATTGTGTTGTGATTTTCATATATTTCAGTTTTTCTAAACAATTATCCTCACTTTGCAAATAATTTAAAGCAAATGAATTTATATCATAATGGTTTTTAACTTTCATTTCTTATACAATGAAAAATACAACTAACTGAACCCCTTCATGGTTCTTTAGCTGTCATATCTGCTGTAGAATGACCATAATTTTTTGCTTTACAGTTACAGTATTGTTACCTGCTTGCAAGTTCAGAGAAGTAACACAGACAACAAAAATATACTAAAACAATTGGGTAGAATTTTTTAAAATAACAAAATAGCTCTTGGAAAAAATCCAACTGAGCAAGGAAATCTGAATGTGTGTGTGTGTGTGTGTGTGTGTGTGTGTGTGTGTGTTTTCTCAGGTTTTCGCGGGTGTTTGTATGTAGGTCTTTGGTTATTCGGGTCTTCTCCCACGTAAAATTGGAAGTGTCTTGGCGACGTTTCGACGAAGTCTCATTCGTCATCTTCAGGCTGGTGTTCTCGGCTTCGTGCTTCCAGGAGCAATGTGAGATCGCAGCTGTCTCTTCCTTTTAACTGCTAGTGGGGGTGTGAGCTGATTGGGTGGGAACTTGGCTGTGTTCTGATTGGGTGGAGGTGTGTTCTGATTGGTTAGAGGCTTGGCTGTGCTCTGATTGGATGGGGGGTTGGTTGTGCTCTGATTGGCTGGGGGTGTGTTCTGTTTGGGTGGGGGCTTGGTTGTGCTCAGCTTAGTCTGAGTTGCAGGGGGACCAGAAGCCAGACCGCAGCTGCATCATTAGCCACTTTAAACCCCTCCAATCCATACATGAAGCAGACTGACACCCACCATGAAGAGCTTGCACGGCCACAAACACGAAGCCAAACAACAACAACGCAGCTCACCAGCTCAAATCCCCCATTTTGCATGTTAGTGCAAAATGACTGCTAACATAAGCCTGATGATGGCAGATGGGATTCTGCCGAAACGTCGCTTCTACCCTTTTAGGGATATATCCATAATTACACGGGAAGAAACCCGAAATATTAACTACACACACACACACACACACACACACACACACACACACACACACATATATATCCATATATCCATATATCCATGTATCCATGTATGTATGTATGTATGTATGTATGTATGTATGTATGTATGTGTGTTTCAAACAAAGCCTTTAATAGCAGTTTGTTTGTTTAGTGAGAGTTCAAATCTTGTTTAGTCTCTGGACAAAAGGTCAGTCTCACTGACAAACCTTGAAGAGGGAGAATATCCAGCAGGTGCTGCTTTCTCCAGTGCAACCTGAATAGAGAGAAGCCATGTCTAATTTATTGAAATAGAGATTTCTTACTTGCTCTTAATTAAAACTTTCCTTGGAGATTTAGAACACCATGAATACAGCTATTAAAATGAATTTAAAATATTATTTTAGGTTTTATATAATAATATATAAGTTAATTTGAAGTTTAATATAATACCGGTATTAAAAATATTATTATAGCAATAAACATAATAGAATAAAGTAATTCATTAAACAAACAAAAACGACAAATGAATACGGCAAAAAGAGCATTTAAAAAAAAAATTAAACTGCATGCACACCATGAAGTCCTGATCTGGTGCTAAGAAAAAATTAGTCCTGTTATCAGCAAAATCTTTTTATGAAGACATTCAAGAGACTGTAAGGAAAACAAAACGCCTTTTGAAAAAATATAATCTGACATATCTTGCAGGATCATATGACAAGAGGTGCTTCATGGAGGAGTTGGATTCCAATCTGCTTATTATTTAAAAATACTTCAACATCTTAAACTGGTTTCGGTTTAGTACAAGCAGCCAATAGTCAGAATAGATGCAACATGAACTTTGGTTGCCCCATTCAAAACTGCCAATTAAATTGTCCAGTAACAAGTTTCCAAATAGTCTTGAAGTACAATTCCATGTATAATGCTTTACAACAGTGTTTCTCAACCTTATCAACTTTAGGATGCTGGCTGGGGAATTCAAGGACCTGGAATCCACACAACTTAAAGTTTCTGAGGTTAAGAAATGCTGCTTTACACCATTCTAATTTGCTAATTCCTGCCTACAGAAGTATCTGTCGTTAATTACGAAAATGCCAAAATGATGAAACATGCATTGTATTTCATGATGCAAGAGCTGCCTTTTTGTTATTCAACTCTCCATGGATGTTAAGAAACTAAAACATTCAAAGATAAAACCAGTGATTCTTGTAAGGGTTGGATTTAGTGCAAAGTCTAGGATCCTGTCATTAAGGAGTCTCCAAATTATCATCCATAAAGAATAACTACTGTGCATTATAACACAGTTGAAAAAAAATCATTATTTCCTCTTAAAACAGTTATTGGTCAGATATCTGCTTTCAGATGATTGGCTAATCCCTCACCCCAAAGGAATATACACACATACATACATACATACATACATACATACATACATACATACATACATACAGTACATACATACGTATATACATTTATATGCTACCCGTCTCACTCTAGGTGAGACAGCTCTAGACAAACTCTAGACAGCTTACAATCATTAGTTCAGCTTACAATCATGAGTTCAAATTACATATGCCATGGAAAGAGTAGAGGACAAAAAAAGAAGAACTAAAAATGTTTAGCAATGTATCATTATAACCCACGATGTCAACCTATAATTCCCTGAGGATGGGCTCTAGAATAAGTTTGAAAGCTCAGAGGACCTGAGGACCTCAAAGACCTCAGGACTTTGATCCTGATGACTGAACCAGATTGGATCCTGTATACATATTAATAAGCAGTGAACATATACATTTGGTCTATGAAGTACCTATGGAATCCTTGGTGTTCTTTGAGTTTGGGTGATTGCTTGCAAATGTTTTATTACCACTCTTAAGTGACATCTTCAGTATACCTATGAAAGTAACTATTGCTTGCTGGTTAAGAAGTCCTAAACCTAAGAACTACTATGGATGCATGGAGATTTCACAATTTTTCTTTGCAATAAGCCTCCTGCTCTGTACACACAAACAGAAGAGGGAAAAAAATAACCATCACCTTATACCTGCCACATCTTCCATTTAACAATTTTAATGAGTAATGAAGGAAAAATACTCAAACTCAATAATATGTAAACAGTCTGTGTCTGTATTTTCACACATCACAACATTTTAAAGCATTTTGAACTGCCTGCATTATAGTAACTCATTCCCCTAGAGATCTTCCAGCTCGTGGTACTTGCTCAATTAAAAATAAATTGCACCCTCTAGTGGTCCAATAGATGATGCTGTGTAGCTGTTGTTTGTAAGCCGTATGTTAAACAGTTTTTTGCTTAAAATAGTACAATTTTCAACTGCCGAGACCTTGCTGGATGAAAAAGTCAAGGGTTTTTAAAGTAGAACACAGTGAGAGTGATGAGGAAAAGATCAGAAAGGTCACACAGTGTGGTAGAATAGACATTCTAAATTTAGCATCCTGAACTTTTTATTGTTCAAAACTTCCTTGATCCAGCTGATATTTTAAACCACAATTTAAGATTTCCTTGGGGGGGGGGAGGGCTTTCTTTCCTGTTATGCTCAAAAGGTATTTTCTCGTGCTATGCTTTTATTAAAATGAAATGATGAGAGTAGCAGTTTAACAGTTTTATCTTATCTGCTCAAGGCATAGATGCTCACAAAAATAACGTATTATTATTAAAGGGAGACTTCAACTGAGAATACACAAATATCCAAACTTTACCTGCTCCTATTCAATTATCTATTGGTTATTATTGGTCAGACAGTCAGACAGACGTTTAGGCTGGATCTGTCATTTTTGTCCATGAATTGAGTCCTTCTCAAGGACCTTGCATAGGCAGATGTTGTTGTTCAATAACATTAAACGTATCATTGTAGGTAAGTTGTTCCAAGTAAAGCTGCCTTTTGCTACTGGTTGATTAGTTGGGGGTGTTACTTGGAACCCTGACAGTGAGTTTGTCAAAGGTATTCAAGTGGTGCTCCAGGTGTTGTGGAAGTAAACTTTGAATATAAAGTCTTTTACTACTGTACTTTATTTACAGTGAGGCTAAATATTAATAATGGATTGATTTAAATGGATTTATTCTATGTCTGCCAAAATCTGGGTCCAACATTTTGTCAAGAGCATGCAGGATATTAAATTCAGGCATCACATTGGTGTAAAAACAATAGCTTTACTGCCACAATTCCACTAGTATTTTTTTCTATCACTTATGTTAAACAATGTTTCCCTGTATGTTTTGTTTATTTATTTTGTTTGCATTACACTCACTAGGAAACTAGATTTTTATTACAATCAAAACCAGGTTCCTTGAGAATTCCGTAATTCTGAGAAACATGAATGCAAGACAGTGGTGGGTTGCCCCCGGTTTGCAAGAACCAATAGTAAAACCGGTGGAAGGCTCCGCCCACCAACCCCGATGTCATCAGGAAGCTTCTGCACATGCGGCCCCGTTGCGAACCGGTAATAAAGGTAAGTAGAACCCACCTCTGAAGCAAGGAGAAGATTATGGGTGGACTTGATTACAGTGATGCTGAGTGCCCTGTTGGAAGATATAAAGGAGCAATTTGGTTTCAGAATATCCTGGAGAATAACTACTTATGTGATGTCTAAGAATAGATAGATAGGCAGATAGGCAAGTACATAGATAGGTAAGTAGATAGGCAGTCAGGCAGGCAGGCGGATAATACCTCCTCTCCTTCCAGTACTTACATCTCTATTTATTTCAGATTATATTCTAGACATTTTTTAAAAAGTTCACAAGCCCTTCCAAGATCAGAAATAAAACAATGTCACATAACTATGTACTACTACTATGGTCAATAAATGTTCAGCTATCTAGCATTATGAATGCTTTTAACCAGTTAATTAAATAAATGCAATCACAAGTATATGAGCCTTTTAAAATAACTACATATATACATACATACCTCTCATTCACATTCACACTCACATACACAACTGAATTGAACAGTACACAACCCAGGAAGTATCTATTTCCTTCCTTTCTTCTTTTTATAATAACTCTAAAAAAACATACTTAATCTTCACTACATCATTGGTCAATCGGATAAGAAAATGTAAACATATTATATCTTATGGTTGCCAGATATCTTAGGTATCCTACCTACAGTATTCTTAGACATCACAGAGTCCCGTGCCATGTGCAAAGTGTTTACAAGGTTTGAACTTTTGGAAAGCAGATTATCATTTTATATCCAGGATATGCTGAAAAATCTATCTCCAGTTCCCAAAATAGTTCTATTGGAATCATGTCCTTCCTGCTGAACTAATGCAGGAAAAAGTTACAGCCTACCATTCTTTTTCCTCTTCTTCTCTAGCATGGTGACTTCAAGTGTTACATTTATTGGAACAGAGAGAATAGCACAATCAAGCAGCAATTTTAAGACATTATCATGTTTAAGAAAAATGAATTATTTTTCATAAATATGCTCAATTTGTTTCTGAATTATACATGAATTATAGAGTATAACTAAATCTAACATAAAATGGGCCTTCTGCTGGAAAATCATCATTGTTCTGATGTATTCAGAACAATGATGACAGACACAGACTTCAGAGGATAATTAGAACTGCAGAAAAAACAGCTACCAACCTGCCTTCCATTGAGGACCTGTATACTGCACGAATCAAAAAGAGGGCTGTGAAAATATTTACAGACCCCTCACATCCTGGACATAAACTGTTTCAACTCCTACCCTCAAAACGACACTATAGAGCACTGCACACCAGAACAACTAGACACAAGAACAGTTTTTTCCCAAATGCCATCCCTGCTAAACAAATAATTCCCTCAACACTGTCAAACTAGTTACTAAGTCTGCATTACTATTAATCTTCTCATCGTTCCCATCACCCATCTCCTCCCACTTATGACTATATGACTGTAACCTTGTTGCTGGTATCCTTACGATTTATATTGATATTGTTTCCTGATTGCTTATTTGTAACCTATGACTATCATTAAGTGTTGTACCTTATGATTATTGATGAATGTATCTTTTATTCTATTCTATTCATAACACTCAAGAAATGGTACATTAAGGACACAAAACCTCTATCATTTAAACCTGAGGCCTGTGTGAAATATCACTGAGGCGTTCCCAAACAATTATTAGGATAACTGTATGCATTCCAATCTCCATCCTTTGGGCTGTTGTGTATCCCATCCACCCCTTCTGCATTTCTGTGTCATAGAACCCGTTAGAGTTTTTTTTTTTTAATTGAGACTCCTGACTGATCAAGAGGCAAAGATCTAGTATAGAAACTGGCTGCATGAACTTTTTGTTGTTGCAATGAAACCCCTATCAAATTATTGTGGAAAATTCTATTCTACAAGGCTGAATTTTTAAAATTCATTCATTCATTAAATGTATTTGCCACCCATGTCATTTTCTAGCAATATAATATGAAAAAGCTAGAAATGTGAGCACATGAAAATGCTGCTTTACCATGCTATTCTCTCTGTAACCTCATGAAACGGATGCAAATATTTTAGCCAGTGAATGCACATTTATCCTATACAAAACAAAATACAGAAAACAACTTTACAAAGAACTAAAAATATCAAGCATCTTTTACAACTGGTTTTAAGTTGTAAAATTAATCAGATAACCTCATGCAATTTTACTAGAAAATTGTTTATGACTGATCATGTTCAAGGTGATATAATTGTATGATTCCATTCCAGCTCAGTTTTACAATTTGACATCATTTCAATTTTGTTCATCAGCACAAAATGAAACAATATACATATTTAAAACTTTTTAAGCTAGCAAATATCTAGCATGATGTCATGTAATAATGTCTCCTAGCAACAGCAAATCCAGCAGTCCCCACTGCCGTCAGATGACTTCCTCCCAACCTCCTGCTGGCTTCCAATAACTGAACTCACTGGGGAAGTCAGCAGGAAGTTGCAAGTCCCAGTGGCTTGCAAGGAGGCCAGCAGGCAGGTGAGGGAAGATGCCTGACCTAGTACAGTGGCATGCACAAGCAATTTTGGGTGTGGGATGGCTGCTAACTGGTTGCTAACAAAGGACTACCTGTAATTTGTTAACACCATTTTGATTCTGTCTTCAGGGTATTAAATATTTAATCTGATTTATGTCATTTGCAAGTTTTGAGGAGCATTCTCTTTATTTATTCATGCCATTGCATTATGGTTGAGAATACAGCATAAATCCTATCCATGGTTTTTCATTTGATAACTCAATTTGATAAAAGACCATTGATAAAGACTGTTTGAATATAATTTTTGAAGCAGATGTGCATTAGGGGCGGGTTTCAAATCCTGTTGCTACCGATTCGCTTGTGGGTGCTCGTGTGCTGAAGGGTCCAGGCAGGTGGGCGGAGCCTCCCGCCACCGCCGCTACCGGTTCACCCGGGGCAAACCAGTAGCAAACCCACCAGTGTTGTGCATCAATAAATATCTCCCATTTCAAACTTAATTAATTTGGTAACCAAAATGTAATGGGCTACTTTGTCAAATTCTTTCCTGAAATCAAGATACATTCCCCTACATTTTCACAATGTATTATAGAACTCAGTAGTTCAAAAAGTTGTTAAGATTATAAAATTACTCTGACAAGACTCGTTCTTGAAAAATCTATTACAAGTTCCTGAAATCACTGCATTGCTTTCAAAGTGCTTACATATCATTCTCTCTGCAATCTGATCTACAATCTTTAGTGTACTCTCCTCTAGTCCAGTACTTCACTTGTTGTCCAGGTTTTCACAAAAATACATAAATACGTGCATAGCCTAATAAATAAAATCTGTTACTTAGAAAAGGTGTTATCTGATTTTGGCCACCACAAATTAATACAGCTCTCTTCCTACATGTCTACAAGAAGAAGCACCAACCTCAGCAAGATGGAACAGAAATTCATAAAATGCATATTTCCTACATGTATATTCTTTTAGTTTCCAAATCTTCACAAAACCACACTGGGTTTTTGGGTTTTTTTGCTTTTCTCGCTGGAATTGTAATTTTAATATCTTACCCATTCGTTTCTACTGCCAAGGACTTCCTACTTATAACTGCTCTGAATTTAGTGAACTCTTTATTCTTTGAATTTCTATGGAGATTCTGAGTCATCCAGGTCATGATTGTACCAAGGTGCTTTTTTCAAGAAGCAACTGGACTTTCTGTTTTTTCTTTGAAGACGTTTTGCTTCTCATCCAAGAAGCTTCTTCAGCTCTGATTAGATGGTGGGGAATGTAAGGTTTTATATTCCTTGCAGACAGCTGGTCATTTGCATTCTTTTAGCAGGTCGTTAAGGTCACTTGGAAGTTTATCTGTGTCATCAGGGTCACCTGAGTGGTGCAAATTGGTGTGGAGCCTTCTTGGAACTGTTGAAAGGACTGTGTTGTGGATTGGAGATAGATCGGGGTGAAATGCTACCAGTTCGGGTGAACCGCTAGTAAAAAATTCTACTGGTTCGGGCAAACCGGTATTTCCAACGATCAGCTGGGCGAAGATCAGCTGTGACGCGCGATTTATATTAGCTAGAATCATTGCATTTTCTGCTTTCTAGCTAATCTAAATCGCGTGGCACAGCGGATTTCCCCCCTCGCTGTTCTACTTACCTTTGCAGACTCAGAAGGCTTCAAAATGTTCCTTTTTAGTGCTGCATGGGCGCGCTTCAGGTGCGCATGCGCACACACAGCACACGCTTGGTAGCAGACTCACAGAACTGGTAGCAGACTTCAGAGGATTTAACCCCTGAGATAGATGATGTTGTATCCCTACCCTCTGTTGAGAGAGGGCTGTTCAATTTTGACATAAATGGACTCTTTAAAAATCCTTCCATTCCCCACCAACTAGTCAGAGCTGAAGAAACTTCTTGGATGAGAAGCAAAATGTCTTCAAAGAAAAAACAGAAAGTCCAGTTGCCTCTTGAAAAAAGCACCTTTGGTATGTTCTTTATTTTTTGAGCACAAGAACAAAGTAGAAAAAAGGAAACTCCTTTCACAGAAGAAAACTTTTAAGAAGTTTTCAGCCAACATTTGTTGTAAGATTCTGTTCAATTCATCAGTACATTATAAGCACTCTAACATCAAGAGGCTATTGAAACTGGACATCAAGGAAACTACAAAGAACAGCTTACAAAGAACATGTGAGAAAATTCCTTCAGACTCTTGTTTGTATTGAATTATTTATATCTGCATCCTGTTTAGGGAATGAATTGAACATGTGTACACTTTGTTGATATATTTTTTTACAAGAATTACCTCTTACTGAAGGAGAGATTCCAGTCAGCACTTGCTTCCTGTCATTCATATTACCATACCCCCCTAAAAAAAGAATTGTATATTTTGCATTTTTAAACATTCTATGTTTAAAAAAGTGGTCCTTTGTGCCATTTATCCAACATTACAATGTTATTTTTATATTACAATTGGTAGAAGAAGAAGAAGCAGCCCACTTCTTTAAGAGAGCATCTACTCCATGGGACACAAATTGAGGATATGATTTAAAAGTTGGGAATGTAAATTAAAGAGTTGCTCAAGGGTCACAAATTTGAAATCTCTATCACTTGTATGTCTTGCATTATGTTCTTCCATACTCAATACTCATGTACCAAAGGTGAACTCAACAGAAAGAAGTATATCTGAGGGTAGGGCTGGAGATCTGTCAATATGCACTCTGGATGCCTGAGCTGGACAATACAAATTTGGGTCCAGACAACAATTCTTCTCAGTCTTGCAAGATAAGGCAGGTAAAGGACCAGACATCATGAGTATTCCAGAAATGTTCCTTTATTGTTTGACATTATAACAACAGAATACTGAAAATTGGATGCACAGAGGGTTCAGGAGGAAAAATATGGTATCTTGATTGTTTAATAGATAGTACAAATAAAAGTTATCATAGTGCTCTGGAAATTTAAATAAAAGAGGGCTAAGAACATGAGCTGTGGTTTCTTGTTTAATATTTTTATTAAGTTATAAGGTAAAATACAAAAGTAAATAGAAAGACATAGTGGGGAGGGAAGCGGGAGAGAAAGTGAGGAAAAACTGGGAAAAAGAAAAGAAGATACATTGTTCTCATGACGGTGGGCACGGCAGTCATGCCTGGTGAGTGACACTGCCTTGCTCCAATGAGACTGAGTCTGCTGTAAAGTTCTTAAGTCCCGCCTCTTCCTGTGTAGTCCAGTTTTTCGACTCGGTCTTCTCTGGGACAGTCGTGTCTGTAGTTTCTCTGCTATATTTAGAGTATTTATTCTGTTTTTTTATTTTTATTTTTTAATTTTATTTTTGTTATTTCTATTGACTCTAACTGGAGCGAGAAAGGCTTTTGCCAGAAACCGCTCTGAGCCACTTGAGCAGCTTCGGTCTGCCGGCTGGCAGAACCATTGGAATTTTTCTTCCGCCCACGAGCTTGCTCCGCGGCATTTCTGAGCCCAAAATAATCATTTAGAGCCTTGTGGAGCTGTTTTTGGGTGATTTCTGGAGGATTTCTGAAGGGCTGTGAGCTGCTTTAAGGGCTTTGGGTCTACAGCTGATTGCCGCGAAGTTCTTACCACGCCTGTGTTTGTCGCGCCAAGCCGGCGGCTAGTGATCGCAGCGTTCTCAAAAAGCAATACAACAGCAAGTATCTGGGGATTTTGCTCTTATCTTGGCTCCTGTGATCTCTTATTTGGTGACTGTTTTTCTAATTTGTGCTGTGGGAGGCTTGTGTATCTTTAAGAATCTCTGGAAATTTAAACTTGTAAATTCAAAATGGCCGACACTATTCCTTCTAAGGCTTCTCGTAAGTTATCTAAAAGAAAGCAGCAGCATGGGCCTGACCCAGGGGAGGGTTGTTCTTCCCACACACACCCTTCTGCTAAAATAGCTCGTTCATCTGCTTCTAAAGGATCTAAATCCTCTAAAGATGAGGAAAGACGCCACAGAGCCATGGAAAGGGCTTTTAAAAAGGCTCAAGATGATAAGAACAAAGCCCTAGGCCCTCCCCAGGCTTCCACTATCTCTGTAATGGCTCCTCCCACAGATATCCAAGCTACTAGATCACAGCCATCTCATACACCTTCTCTATCTCCAGATAGATCATTGCAAGGTGATACAAATTTGGCAGATGCTTCCACTGTTTTTCCAGTGTCCACAGCAGAGTCCAACATTAATCAAGCTGAAACTCAAGATGTTGCTCTGACTACTCCTGTTCAGTCAAGTTCTGAAATGGGGGTGGGGGTGGGGGTGATCATTCTGCTCCTGCCCAAAATGTTCCAGAAATTTCTTCTGCTCTAGCCTCCCTCATTTCTATGGCCATCCTCCAGGGTATTGCTAAAGGTCTTCATCAGAGGGCTCCTTCTGAGGCTTCAGAAATGCAGAGTCATCAGGGCCATTCTCATAGGCATCAAGAGTCCAGAGGTACTGTAATTCATCATGAGGCTCATGACTCTCCTCAATCTGATAGTCAGGATTCACTATCTGAGGGTGAGATCATTCCAGATCAAGAACTTTCTGAGGATGAAGGCCTAGAACCAGACCAACCGGCTTTTGTGGGCCTATTCAAACCTCAGATGTTTAGATCCTTGTTATTCAAAGCTCAGACCACTACACGTATGGGTGTTCCCAGTTCCAGCTCTGGTTCCTCTTCTTTGTCCTCTGATCCAACAACATCTGTTTTTCTGGAACCCACTGTCCAAGCTGAAGTTGTTCCTGCTCCCAAACTGTTTTCAGACGTAGTTCAGAGACAATGGAACTTCCCAAGTACAGGTCCTCTTCCTAATTCACTGGACAAACGTTTCTATAACTTGGCAACTGACTTTTCCAATATATTACAGGTTCCTTCGGTGGATTCTCCTGTAGTAGCTTTGTCTTCATCGTCTCCAGTTTCAGGCCCAGCTGAAGAGGTTTTGCACCCGGAGGACAAAAGAGCGGAGCGAAATCTCATTAAAGGACATCAGGCTTCTTCCTGGTCTGTACAAGCTTCTTCTGCGGCCTCTTTCTTCAACCGCGCTACCATCCTGTGGCTGAAACAACTCCAGGAGAGAATTCCAGCCACTGATCATAGGTCTCACCAGGACTTAAACAAAATTTTGGCAGCAGTGGAATTCTCTGCAGATGCCACCCTCAATGCAGCTCGATTTTCTGCTAAGGCTATCGGTTCTTCAGTTACATCTAGGTGTCTCCTCTGGCTCAAAAATTGGCAGGCAGATCAAAGGGCCAAATGGCGCCTAGGTTCTTCTCCTTTCCAGGGTGACAAGTTGTTTGGGGCTCCTCTAGAACCCCTCCTGGTTGAGACTAAAGACCATTGTAAAATCTTACCATCTATTTCTAGGAAGTCGGAGATCGGCGCACAGACTTCTTTTCGTTTGGGATCCTTTCGGGCCCACGACTCCAGTTTCTACCAGCAACGTTCCACTCGGTCTTTTCATCCATGAAGATCTCAACAACAGGACTCTCAGGTCAGACAGGGGTACAGGTTCTCCTCCAGGAGACCGTTCAGAGGCTCCAGAGGCCGGCCTTTTCGCCGAGCCCATTAATTCTCCTCCTGATTCTAGGATTGGGGGCAGGTTATCCTTTTTCGCTGACATATGGGATAACACAGTTTCAGATTCTTGGGTTAAAGATACTATTAGATTCGGCCTAGCTCTTGAGTTTCGCTCCAACCCCCCCCCCCAATTGTATTCTGCGCTGTCCTTTGTCCTTGGATAGAGACAAATGTGCTCGTGTTATGGCGGCCATTGAACATCTTTTGCTGATAAAAGCCATCCAGCCCGTCCCTTCTCTCCAACGAGGTCAGGGATTCTGTTCCCGTTTATTCCTAGTGAAGAAATCTTCAGGGGATTGGAGGGCTATTCTAGATTTAAAATCTTTGAACCAGTATATAATTTACCGCCAGTTCAAGATGCAATCTCTCCACACTATTCTTTTAGCGATTAGAGAAGGAGATTTTATGTCCTCTATTGATTTAATGGAAGCTTACTTACACATTCCTATTCTCCCTGCCCATCGTAGATTCCTCAGGTTCTGTTACAATGGTAAACATTACCAGTACAAAGCCCTTCCGTTTGGTTTATCTTCAGCGCCTAGGGCATTTACTAAAATTATGGCGGCCCTTATTTCTCACATTTCCTCCATTCCGGTCAGGATTCTTTTTTACTTGGATGATATACTCATCCTTTCCCGGTCTGAGCTTCAGACTCGTCGGGACGTGGCCACATCTCTCGATAACTTAAGGACTCATGGGTTTTCCATTAACTGGAAGAAGAGTCATTTGACTCCTTCTACCCGTCTTCAGCACCTAGGGTCTGTAATCGATACGGTGTCAGCTAAGGTTTTCCTATCCCAGGATCGTCAAGATAGTCTCTGTGATATGGCACGTAGGTTTGTTCAGTCCAGGTCAGCTTCCCTACTGAGCTTGTCTAGCCTGTTAGGCAAGATGGTGTCCTGTTATGGTATTGTACCCTGGGCTCGTCTTCACAGCAGGGAGTTGCAGTGGCTTCTTCTACCCTACCAGCGGAATCTCAACAGTCCCTCAACCTCCCTCCTACATCTGACCACCAACGCCGTCGAGTCTCTCAAATGGTGGACACCAGAGAATGTTTCCAAGGGCTGCTCATTCCTGGAACCGCAACGGTTAGTCATAATGACGAATGCCAGCCTGGTAGGTTGGGGAGCTCATCTGGAAACGCACATGATTCAAGGCAGATGGACCCCTCCAGAATGAGACCTCAACATAAATCTCCTAGAACTCAGAGTGATCTTCCTCGCCCTTCAGGGATTCCTGGCCCAGGTCCAGGGCAGAGATGTCCTAGTCCTCACGGACAACATCACTGCCAAAGCACACATAAACAGGCAGGGAGGGACCCGTTCCCGAGCTCTCCTTCAGGAGTCTCTTCGGCTGGGGCTCTGGGCCGAGTCTGACCTAATTCCTCTCCGGGAAGAACACATTTCGGGGGTGTCCAAAGTTCAAGCGGACTCCCTCCCTCAGCCGCAATCCAATCGACCCGGCAGAGTGGAGCCTACACCCTCGTCTATTCCAGGAGATTTCCAGAAGGTGGATCTGTTCACCTCAGCAGTCAACCATCAACTACCCCATTTCTTTTCCCGCTTCCCAGCTTAGGGGGCGGAAACAGTCGATGCCTTACGCAACCCGTGGCCAAAGGGAATCCTTCTCTACGCCTTTCCTCCGTTTCCTCTGGTAGCCAAGGTGGTCTGAAAACTCATCAGAGAGGGGGCAGAACTGGTACTGGTGGCCCCCCATTGGTCTCGCCATCCTTGGCTCACGGACCTAGTGTCCCTGTCGGTGGCCCCTCCCTGGAGGATTCCCGACAGTCAGGTGTCACTGCTACAAGGACGGTTAGTTCATCCAGATCCACAGTCCTTCCAGCTAGCTGTCTGGAGATTGAGCGGTTCCTCTTGATGAAGGCTCAAGTTCCGCCGGAGGTCATCACAACCATTCAGGCCTCTCGACGAGGATCTACGACTCATATTTACGATGCCACATGGACTGCTTTCTCCAAATGGTGTAGGCGGCGCAGTATCGTTCCCACGTCAGCATCGGTAGTTCAGATCCTTGGTTTCCTACAAGACGGTTTCTCTTCAGGTCTCTCTCCGAATACTCTACAACGCGAGGTATCAGCGATTTCATCTATTCTGTCTTACTCATCAGCTGTATCGCTGTCTAAAGATCCTTTGATTCGCAGTTTTTTATGTGGAGCTACAAACCTCAGGCCTCCAGTCATACACAGGTTCCCTACTTGGGACCTTACCAAGGTATTGTCAGCATTCACTAGGCACCCTTTTGAACCTCTTCGGGAGGTGGACCTTAATTTTCTGTCTTTCAAGGTCTCTTTCCTGGTGGCAATAACCTCAGCCTGCTGGATTTCAGAGTTGGCAGCCCTGTCAGTCTGACAAGATCTGTTTATTTTTCATGCGGACAAGGTGGTCCTGCGTCTGGATCCAGCATTTATTCCCAAGATCAACTCTGTCTTTCACAGATCGCAGGAACTTGTTCTTCCCAATTTCTGCCCTTCTCCTCAGCACTGACTAGAATGGACATGGCACACTCTAGACATTCGAAGAGGCCTTAAGATCTACATTGCTCGCACATCTTCTTTCCGTCGCACAGAAGCCATTTGTCACCTTCCAGCCCTCGTCCATGAGCGCCAAGCTGTCTTCTTCAGCCATTGGCCAGTGGATCAGGGCTACCATAGCTACGGCGTATTCAGTCCAGGCCTTGCCGGTTCCCCGGAATATTATGGCACACTCCACAAGGAGCACGGCCACATCAGCGACCTGGTCTACTAGGGCCCCCCTGAAGGAAGTTTGCAGGGCGGCCACCTGGTCCTCTCCTACTCCGTTCATCCGGCATTACCGGTTGGATACCTACGCCTCAGCTGATGCAGCATTTGGAAGGAGGGTATTGCAAGGAGTACATCTGGAGACTGCTTCCCGGGTCTGGCCTGATCCCACCCTATAGGACATTGGCTTTGGTATGTCCCAGGCATGACTGCCGTGCCCACCGTCATGAGAATGGGTGTTGGTCTTACCTGATACGCCCTTTCTGTGATAGGTGGGCACGGCAGTCAGCCCCTCCCTGTTGTGCCGTTCCCGGGCATTGGGGTGGGTGGCAATCTCATGTATGTTCTAATTTTCCAGACACGACAGTCTGCTGATCTACCTCGTCTCAAAACTGGACTACACAGGAAGAGGCAGGACTTAAGAACTTTACAGCAGACTCGGTCTCATTGGAGCAAGGCAGTGTCACTCCCCAGGCATGACTGCCGTGCCCACCTATCACAGAAAGGGTGTATCAGGTAAGACCAACGCCCAACTTCTGATTCCCTCTGTTGCAGTAAAAAAAAGCATTAACATCAAATCACAACATTTTGTTTTTCCATAATAATATAAACTAGCCATTTCTATAAAAACTTATCAAACTAATCGGTAAAACCCAAAATCAAAGTTTCATTTTTTCCCCACTTCAAGCACAAAGTTCAGAAGGGGTCTCCATGTAGAAACCAAGTAACTTATATTCTTTCCTTTAACCAAAACGGTCAATTTAGCCATTTCTGCCAACTTCATCAGCTTCTGTAACCATTCATCCATAGTGAGAATCGAAGTGTCCTTCCATTTTTGTGTGTATAATAGTTTTGCTGCTGTCAACATATATAAGATCAAAGTTCTTCTAATTCAACTCTAAATATCCCTCTTGAAATACTGATTAGACTTGTTTTTTCTTAATTAAAAGAGGGCCCAGGGAATAAGAAGGACAGCTCCTGGTAGCTCCACAACTGAATCAGTCAGGAGTTGCAGGACCTTGGACAGCTCTATGCAAGCAAACCTGCTCCTACAGGAATAAAAGTAAAGACTCCCTGGAGTTAAATTGGAATACTGGTGATTTCAAGAACATATCTATGAAGTGGTTCCCCAAGACCTTCTTCCATGAGGTATTTCAACCTCCCAGTCAAATTTACAGAGATGTCCTGGTGATCCTTGTGATATCCTGGTGATCCAACCAAACCCTTCCCTGCTTATTTCAAGAAACACTACTTTGTTAAAAATGTTTAATCCTTGTGCCAGATATCCTTCTCTACCCTCCCTCACCTCCTTTGAGGAACAGAGAAAATTAAAGGGACAGGTCTTTGCATTGTAGTTTAGAAGTTTTACCACATTTTGGCTAGCTCCTACTTTTTGTGTGCTAGCAGTAATAAGGAGATACTTGGAACTATGGAGTCTCCTAATATTAATAACATTAATTTACTTGTAAATCTAGCTTAAGGATTCCTGGCTCCATTGACATCACCACTGTGATAAGTGTAACAAGTAGTCCTGGACTTATAACCATTTGTTTAGCAACCACTCAAAGTTACAACAGCATTGAAAAAAGTAACTTACAACAGTCCTTGAACTTACGACTGTTGCAGCATTCCCACAGCCACCTGTTCAAAATTGGGCACTTGGCAACTGACCATCTATTTACAACAGTTACAGTGTCCCATGGTCATGTGATTGTCATTTGCGACCTTCCCAACTGACTTCTGACAAGCAAAGTCAATGGGCACTTAATGACTGTACTTTGCTTAGCCAGCAAAGTTCTGTTTTAGTATCTGGAAATGGATTCAAGCTCATCTCTAGCAAGAACATTTTGCTGAAGATTTGGGGAAGATTTGCCATCCTTGGTCATGGATGAGGCTGGAACCTGCCTGAAGAGCATGTGGTAACCATGGCTCAGAGGGCCTTTGCAGAAATCCACACTGTTCATCAATTACATCCATTCCAGGATTGGATGGTCCTATTCATGGTCATTCATGTTTCATCATCCATTCCTTCCTTTCCTTTCCTTTCCTTTCCTTTCCTTTCCTTTCCTTTCCTTTCCTTTCCTTTCCTTTCCTTTCCTTTCCTTTCCTTTCCTTTCCTTTCCTTTCCTTTCCTTTCCTTTCCTTCCTTCCTTATTCATTCATTCATTCATTCATTCATTCATTCATTAGTATAAGGAAACAAGTAACAGTATAGACATAGACATGGACACATGAAAAAAATTGGTATATTGGTAAAAATTGGTAAATATATATATATATGGTATACTTATAGTAGCTAAAAGCCAGAAAGAGAAAATACTACTAAAGGCAATAAAATAAAAGAAGACACTGAATAATATCAAGCTGGTCAGCAAATTCAGTAACTGAATTATAACCAAGGAAGGCTTTGCATCCATTAGTGCCTCACTTTCTCATTTACTGCACAATATTTTACTACAATCCAAGTTATAGAGTTTGAAATATGGAAAAAGTCAAATCATATAAAAATTGTCCATTTTCCAGAGTAATGTCAAAGCAGGGATAAACTAAAAGATACAGTATTACTAATGTCCCCATTGGTACCACAGTAAAACAACACATGCTGAACTGTTTGGATTCCCTAGTTTCCGATGAGCAAATGCATTTCTCATATGATATTTTTGAATATTTCCCTGTAACAAGAGCAAAATATTATACCAAGTTTTTAAAAAGCTTTTTCTTAATTTGGGAAATGTGAAGTAGGGAAAGAAAACTGGCCACTTTCCAAAAGGTTTTGAATGCCTGTTTTTGTTTTTGTATTTTTTAGCCCAGCACTAGATTGCTTTGGATTGCTTCTGGCACAATATGCTTTTTATATGTTATTCTTTATTTGTTATTTTTGTTTTTAATTATGTGTGCTGACCTGAGTCTCATGTAGAGCAGACAGCTACATAGATTGAGTGAATGGGAAAGATTTATGAAGAACAATACAGGTAGTCCTCAACTGAGCCCAAAATTTCTGTTGGTAAGTGAAACATTTGTTAAGGGAGTTTGCAAATATCATAAATATGAATCAGTTGTCAAGCATCTGAATTTTGATCATGTGAATTTTGATCATTCTGCAATGGTTGTAAGTGTGAAAAATAGCCGTAGATCACTTTTTTCAGTCATGTTGTAATTTTGAACGGTCACTGTTGTAAGTCGAGGACTACCTGTACCATTTGTATGGTCTTCCCAAATGACATCAATGAATCTGGGGGAAGGGAAAGCTATTCCAAGACTAAGGAATGCAAATACAAATCTCAACTCTCAGCTTCTCAAATGGCAGGACTTTTAGCAGGCCTTCCCATGGTAAGCATACAGGACAGAATGGTTGTAGTTGAAGGTACCAGGAAGTAAGCCACAAGGAGTTTTATAGGTTAAAAGTGCACTTTAAACTCTAACTGGAAACCTCTTGGAACCAGTAGTGAAATTCAGGTGGTTCTATCCGGATTGGGCGAACTGGTAGCGCCGGCGCCGGCTCTATCCACCCGCCCGGACGTCATCACGTCTCATTTTTGACCCTCTGCGCGTGCGCATAAGGCTCTGCACATGTGTGAAGGAAGTGCATGCGCACTCACATTTGTGAACCGGTAGCAAAGGTAAGTGGATTTCACCTCTGCTTAGAACCCAACACATAAGAGTAGCATTATACGGTTGCAACAGCTCTTACATTTCAGCAGGTGGGCAACTATTTTTGTATCTAATTGCAGTTTCTAAGGGAGACCCATGTAAAATAAGTAACAAAAAACCTGTTGTCCAGTGGTAAGTACATGAGGTGCTGTTACTAAGGCCTTTGACTTTAAACAAGGTCACAACTAGTGTACCAGCAAAGCCAGACAAACAGCACCTCTTTCAAAGGTCTTAATTTCAGGTTTTTCTTTCCCATCCAGTCACCAAGTCTTGAAGCATTAGATCAAATTATCTTTCCCAACTGTGGCTTAACCAAAGATGGAAATATATACTTGGATTATCCTTCGTATATTTATACTTCCTCCCAAACTGACACATGATTTCAGATGTTTCCTCCCAACAGTTTTGTGTAAATGTTAAACAGCGGGAAGAGAAAGACAAGCCTTGCATCACCATGAACGCAAGCGGCATCAGGCTAACATCTCTTCTGTTTGCGTAAGAAGAAATGGAACAAACCATGCTACCAACCCCAACCATAACTGAATCCATAAGGCATTCAGGGTGAAATTTCTTGAAATTTACAGAAGGCAACAGGAAACAGGAAGTGATCTGATCACGGCAGAGAATAACAACATCCTCTGTCAGAGTGCATCCTCTGTTAAACAGCAATCAGCAATTTACAGCATGGAAGCACACACAGAGAGATACGCCCTAACAGGGCCTCTTCTTATTACAGGCTCTTAAGATGATATCAGCCAAAAAACCTTGCTGACTCATTCCTAGCATTATATCACCGTAGCAGCTGGTCACCTCTTAAACTGTTACCCTGATATCCTCCCTCCTCAGATCATAAACTAGATTCTTTGTGATAAAAGCACCTAATGTATGAGTTGGGCCTCCCACATAATATGATCGAAATCCCCTAGCACAGGGCTCCCAATCCCCTGCTACCGGTCCACAGGCTGTCAAACTGGACTGTACAAGTGGCAGGTGAGCATACAAAGCTTCATTTGTGCATGCAGGATTAGGTTGTGCACGTGAAACCATCCCTTTTCCCCCACCACTGCCACGCGCCACTGTCAGTCCGTAGAGCCAGAAAGATTGGGGACCACTACCCTAGCATCAATAGTTCAAAAAGTTCTTACAATAGCCCCACAACAAAGTCCAGGAGTATAATAATTTTCCCCATGATAAAACATTGGTTGGTCATATTTTTGTTACTCCCAAGGATTTAAATTCACACAGTACACTGCTATCCCACTGTCAATAGTAAAGAAGGCAATTTGTAAAATATGTGGATATACCTTTGAACTTTTATCTACAGTTACAAAACAGTCGATTCCATAAGTTGATCTCAAGATTCTAGAGAATTTCTATCAGCGTATCACAGGGTGGATTTGATTTAAATCATAGTTTTCTACATAAAGACTAATTCTTGCTGGTATAACTTTAATATGCAAGTAGATGAAGATTTTTAGAGTAACAACTTTTCATATTAGTTTTTTTATCCCCAGTTTAATAGGTTAATCATTCATATTTGGACAACTTTTCTGTTGTATTTAGGAAGGAGAAAAATAATCATTACCTTAATAATAACAATTTAAATAGATTTATTCAACTGAAACGATAACATTACAGCATATGTTATTTGTTTAAACAAACATCCGTTTGTTAACTAATTTGGCTAAACAAAATATATATATTTTAAGAAACTTAGACTGTCAGCCCAGCCTACACATGAAAAACTTAAATACTGTCCTCTGTAGCTCACTCGTCATCTTCATCTTCTTCTTTGTTCATAATCTGGAAAAGAAAAACAAGCTTTCCTGCTTTATCAGGTCCCAAACGATTTCTCAATTTAGAATGAATGAGTCCAAAGGAAGAGAATATTCTTTCAACGCCTGCAGAAGAAGCTACTGCTGTTAAAAGTGAAATCATTACTTGAAAAGTCTCTAAATCCAAGTGCTTAAGTGACTTCCACCAGTTCACTGGTGTGACTTTCTTTAAAATATCTTCAGCAAACATATATTTCTTGAATGGTTCCCCCTTAGCTTTGAAGTTTATTATAGTTGGCATTACAGATGGATGATTGCTGGATACCCATTCCATAGCTAACTCCTCTTCCTCAGCACTTAAGTTTTGACCCTGATACTGGATATTGACAATATTTGCCAAAAAATGAGCTGGAGACAATACTTGTCCCATTCGTTTTTTTAATGCTTGTAATTTAATTCTGTCCATCTGTAGTTCTGTTTTTAAGTGTTTATTCAGTTCCTTCCAAATTTCAACAGCATCAGCAATAAAACAGCTATTTTTCTGTATTTTGTTTAAAGCTTCAGAGATGGGTTTCAGGATGCTCAGCATATGTTCAACATTTCTCTTAAGCCCAATGTTGAGGATTTTGGCCGTGACAGTGCCATCTATTTTATCTCGATTTTCTTCACAAATTGTCATCAGAATAGGCCAGTTCTTGATATACTGCTCAAAACAGTCCACCACAGAATTCCATCTAACATCTTGTGGAAGCATTAGCTTGGTTCCACCCATCCTTTTCAGAGCTGCTGCAGCAAAATGATTGTTACGGAAGTATTTAGCAATTTCAACAACATTAGTCTTTATTTCTGGAACACTTAAGTCTTTGGCTAAGAGGTGCAGCAAATGAGCACTGCAACCATATGTTATTAGCTTTGTATTCCCTTCCTGCTCTTCTAAATTTCTTCTCATCTTGGATCGATTTGCAGCATTGTCTGTGACCAAACTGCGTACTAGACATTTGAATTTTTGTTCATGTTATTATAGCTTTTACTGCCACTTCTTGTAAGTATTCTGCTGTGTGTGCATTTCCTGACGTATCAATTGTTTGTGCAATGAAGACTTTCCCTTCTTCTGTTGTTATACAAGCACATACAATAGGATCATTGTGGACATTACTCTACCCATCAATAGTTAGGTTAACAATTCTACCCTCCAGAGCTGTTGCACATTGCTCCATTTCTCTGTCATACACTTATCCAGCAGTTTCCCTGCAACATCTACTCTGTTGGGTGGACTGTATCCTGGTCTCAGTGACTGAACCATATTAATGAAATGTGGGTTCTCAATCAGATGGAAAGAAGAGTTCGTTGCATAAACAAACTGGGCAATTTTTTCATAAATTAACTCTTTTTCTAATCTGCTAGTTTTTATCACAAATTTATCTATGGTGGTTCCAGGAGGGAAGGGTTTTTTTCTTTCTTTTAGGTGAAAGTGATATGTGGCTGTGGGTGTCTGATGATGATGATGCTAATGAAGCACTATCCTGGATGAATAACTCTGAAACTGTAGAACAGGAGGATGGTGATCTTGAAGGTGGATTGTTTCCAGAATCCATGAATTCCCCTAAACAAAAAAGTCAATGCTGTTATTTTATTGTTTATACAATTTCTGCTTATTGTACACAGCACTGCCCCAAAAGGAATATTTGCTTTTCTTCATAACTGTACCAAATGACAGTAACATGCAGTAATAATAAGAAATATAATTTTGCTCAAACATGACAGTTCAAGGCAGTCTTTAGAAATATGATTCAATAAAAATGTTTACCAACCTGAAGATCCTGCCTGTTCAAATGTGTTTCTTTGGTCATCTTCATCACAGCACTTCTCATGATGTTGCCTCATTCGGGCCACCAGGCCTTGCATTTCTTTGTTGCAGTGTTTGCAGTTTGCACGCATGTCTGCCTTACCGATAGGTAAAGGAACTTCATTAAAATATTGCCAAACTGGGTCTCTTTTACGGCCTGCTGCCATTATAGGTTTTTTCCTCCAAGGAAAGAATGTGATAAACCTCAGGTCATACACACAAAAAGATCCAAAGACTTGTCTGTCTGTGGCTGTGCAGTATTGTGCTCAGAAAGTTTCACTTTCATTTTGTACTGGTTGTCTGCTTGCCCCTTCCTCCTCACACTTAGTTTCACTTCCTTCTTGTGCAGAACTCTTCCACTCCAAACAATCAGAAAAATATTGTTTCTATTCTATTCACTGAACTTCTTGAAACTTAGCACTGAAGGGGTTGATTCTGTATTCATAGGTTTGTAGAACAATAGGATTAAGATCTTTTTCTCAACTCTGTTCATGTTATAACATTTTTGCTGTGAAGAAGAGGCATGTGATCTCTGATGAGTCAAATTCAGTTTTGAGAACTGCAAAAGTAAACCAAGCATCTGTGATAATATCTTGTAGGCAGAGAAACTGCCCAATAATCTTACAAAAACCTCTGGAAGAGCATGACATTGTGAATGGATTAATGGAATTTATTTACCAAAAAAATTAATCATATACAGCCTTATTCTACATAATTAAAAAACTAATCTTTATTTCATGATGGAATAACCTTTGGATGGTAATATATTTTCCTCAAAAAGCATTTTATTTAAAAAAATCTGATTTAAATCAAAAAAATCCGATTTAAATCAAAAAAATCTGATTTAAATAAAAACAATCTGATTTTTTTTATTTTTTTAAAAAATCATTGTTTTTTATCCACCCTGGCTTATCATTTGGATTCATTGAATTCCACTAATTAAACAAGCATGAAGAGATGCCTGAAGATCTATTCAAATATACGGTATTGAAGCAACTGAAGCAGTGGATGTAAATTCATAAAGAATATGAATGTTTAAGTAAAAATGCACTAAATCCCCTTTGCTACATCCCCCAATTTTGGCAGTTGAAGTCCAGAAATCTTAAAATTGCCAAGGCTGGAAAACAATGCATTAATATAATTGAAAATAAAAATTAAAACCCATTTATTTCAATACTCTCTTTTAACATTTCTTTTGTTTTAAGAACCAAGCATGGATCCCTAAAACCTGTTTAATATTTAAGAACTGCTTTTAGTAGACATGATTTTGCGATAATTTGCAACCATAATTGCAAAATTACAAATCTTTTCCTATGCTAAATTTCTTTCATTATTAAACACAGGATAGCACTAACTAACATTCCAATAATTACATCGCAAGCAAGAACTACATTGCATTAAAAATGCAGCATGATGCTTACCGTGTAAATGCCAATTCTACAAACAGCAAATGAAAGCTGGATACATTCAGACATTTTCTAAAAAAATTGAAATAAGCATTACCAAGTATTATTATTGTTGGAAAAAGGAAAGGATTCCTCAAAAAAAGCTCACAAATACATGTGATGTGTTCTCCCACCACCTCCAGCAGAACTGGAATCTGCTGTTCATGTTTAAACTTGACAAATCAACAAATGTAATGATGACATTCAGAAGATTGGTTAGCATAGAGGTTCCAGTTCTCTCTCCTGCAGTAGTATATCTTGAGGACAATATAAGTATCAAGAACCATTTTTTTAAAAAAATCAATGAATATACGCTTACCAGAATATTACTTTTTACAAGAAACCTCTGAGTGCTTTATTCTGGAAAACCTCATTAAAATATGTTAGCCATATAATTTTTTGCACAATAAATTTCCCCAAAAAAGAACTCTTATAAAATGTTGTGCCAGTCTTTTAATTTGGCAGTCTCTCATATTTATGTAGCAAGAATCTCCTGCCAAAATAGTATGTTATGTGAATGTATTTCATATTTAATTAATCTTCCCTACCTGCAAATATAGGTAATACCCTCCATCAAATATGAGGCAGGAAAAAGACAATGCAATGAAGTAAGAGTTTCACTTTCAATACCTGTGGTAGATCTCTTTCCAAAATCCTTATGCACTTGACCAAAAGTGCTTCTGAGGAACATGGATTAATTTACCACGTATATTATAAAACTGCAAGCCAGAATTCTTAACATATCTGGCTTATTACATTTGAGGGACAATATTAGTGCCAGCTTTTCAATCTCTCTTACTAGACCATTATCCTTCGCTTAGTTGTCTCCAAATGAGCTAAAAATTTAAAGCAAGGAAACAAACCATGGACAAATTCCAGATATTGTTTGTGCAGATACATCAGGGGTTTTGATGGTGGATTAAGTACTTAAGCACAGAAAGGGCTTTATTATAAATAATTCTTTTTGCTGATATATATAAATGATACTGAAAAAGTAGAAGCATGAACTAATCTCCAAACACTTCAAAAAACAGGAGAAGGTGAAAAATAATTTTCATAATAATGTAAACTTCCTTTTTATAGCCTGGAAATTAATTCCATGACATTGCATTATATTTCATTACATAATGGTGTACTTTAGATGGTTAACAATGCTACTACATGCTAAATATCAGCAGTATCTGTTAGAAACAATTGGAAATGTAATTTAAATTATCTTCATGCAGTAAATTAAATAAGGAATTTGTGATTTTAAATTTATGGACATATTTGTCTCTCAGATCACCACTCAAGCAGGAACCATCTCTTTCCAGTATGTTGAAGTTAAATAACAAAGATATTTCTCCAGAAATGCCAACAGCCTACCTTTGATCAATTAATATTGTCAATTAAATTAAAATAGGCCAGGGAACAATTCTACAGCAGTGTTCTGGTTCTTTATGTTTAAAGACATATTTTATATGCAAGACTTTAAAACTGAATTTTGAAAAGTAAAAACCTAATGAGCATAAAGCATTTCCTTAATTCAATCTTGATTTGTAGTTTGCAATTCAATTTATCTCATTTGAAAGTCCTCTATGAAACATTAAAAAAAAATGCATACAATGCTAAAGTATTCCAAACAGTTTCCAAGTTCAGCACAACAAAATCTAGCACAAGAAGTTCAGATTTATTATTTTAACAGAGAAGTCAACAAAAAAATGATTATATAACTTCACTTTCAGTTCTTATTCAGTGCCCAAGTTAATTCACCCTGTTGGCAATTGTTACAAGAATTATGTTTGCCAACTGCAAACAAAAAGGATAAAGGGTGGCAACTTCATTATGGAATAAGTGTTATTGAACAACTTTTAAAAAGATAATAATGCATACAAACTTCCCTAGTTTTCTAAGAGAAAAAATAAACAAGTAGATGTTTTGTTTTGTTCCCCCTGCAAGTAAGGTTATTAAAGCTTTTGTGAATTAAATTCAACTTCCTAAGCATTTTCTTAACTTTTGTTATACACATTCTATCTGCTATATTAGATAAAGGTGATGTAAGAGAAGGAATAAACCTGGGAGCATCAAAACAGGAATAAGTCTAGAGTCTCTATGTAAGCCACAAAGTGACTAATTCCAACCCCTCTTGAATTCCATTGATCTTTATCTAACACAGTGTTTCCCAACATGAGATGCCTACGCCCCACAGGGGGGCAATTTGATTTTTAATGGGGGCAATTGGAACCTTGTTTAAACCAAGTTAATGGCCTTTTAGGCCTCCTCCGTTTGAGTAGGAGTTCACTTTTTGAATAGTAAGAATTATATGTCACCGGGGGAGGGGGTCATCAGGATTTTAGAGATGCTTAGGTGGGGCATGGCCAAAAAAAGGTTGGAAACCACTGATCTAACACCAAGGAAATGCTAACAGTTAGTTGAATAGATTCTTGTTTATAGATATGATGATTAGTAATAAATCAGTTTAATTGGAACTTCTGTATGGTCTTGATCTTGACAGGTACACAAATAAGGGCTAAAAGCCAAATCAATAGTCACAGAGAAATTACCATTTCTTCCATTTCTTTTTTTCATATCTCAAAAAAATCAAAAGTACATCGCCAACATTCAACTAAGAGTTCCATTTATCAGTTGTCCCTACCTGGAAAACTCTTGATGTGCCAAACTTCAACTCTCATGATTACTAGCTAGTAATAAAGTGAGGATCTCTATTTCTTCACACTCGCCATTCCTCTAAGACAAGAGCGATCTTACAGGAATTCTAATTGGAGCACCTCTAAGCAGTTTTCTTTGAATTATCCAAAATTATTTGAAAGAGAAGAAAAGAAACTAGACAATGCTGTAAGGCTGGAGCACCTACCAGTATTGGTCTGTCCTGCCTATATAGGTAATAGGGAAGACATCAGGTAAAAGGGATGAGGCAATCCAGCTGGAGCACTTGCTATGCCAACCATAATTCTGCTACCCTCTACCAGAGTGATATGAGGAATGCCAGTTCCCTGTTCCATCCTGCATTGGCCAGCTTGTCTTTGTTGGAGAAGAAAAGGTGCGCGCCTGGGGTGAATCCTAGAAATATATGGATGGAAAGGACCTTGAGGTCTTCGTGTTTTAACTTTCTACTTCTTGCCTAGAATACGAACACTTTGTCAGTGCTGCCATTCTGCTCCTCCTCATCTCTGCTCCATGATGCCAAACTGCCATAAGCCCCAGGGGAAGGAGGAGCTAAGCTAACTCTTGGGAGGGAGAAAAATCAGACACCGAAACTATACCAAATACTGGCAGAGACATTGGGCAGCTGACCTCAAGGCTACAAGCGTGGGAATGGAATGCGGAGCATCACCGAGCCTGCCAAGAAACAGGACAGTTACCAAAACAATTTGTTTGAATTCCATTGAAACTAAACAGATAATAAATAAAGGGAAACTAAAAAAGGGGAAAGTAAACGGGCAGATTTCGCATACAAACCCCAGACCTGGCTTTACCTTGCTTGTAACCACTTGTCTTTAGTAAAGTTACTCCTTTCACTAATAATGCAGTTGAAGGCTCTTCTTTTCTAAATGACTAAGTTTAAACTCAGACAAATGGCTGTCCACAACTCCAGGAGGCAAGATGTCCAATATGCTCACATCAAACATTTCCTTTTTATTTCAGGTTTGGTTCTCCCCTCAGCCCCAAATAGCACAAAAGACTTTTTATCTGAGCAGGAAATTAAGGCTCATTGCCTCTTCTTGCCTAGAGGAATGAATGACACCAGATCTGACCCAACATCATGAAAATCCTGGTGTTAAGACTGCAGCTTGCCTTGAGTAAGAGCTTTAATCTTCTGTTGGTAAAATGGGTATTTCCTTAATTAAACCATGTAGCTGTTTGAGGTGCTATGGTTTTGATTATTAACAGTGGCCACTTTAGAATGCAACATTGGATTTGAAGTTGGTTTTCCATGTAGAGCAGAGGTCTTCAAACTTGGCAGCTTTAAGACTTGTGGACTTCAACTCCCAGAATTCTCCAGCCAGCTATGCCAAGTTTGAAGACCTCTGATGTAGAGCATTGGTAGCTTGATAAAAGAAAATTAGCCAGGCTCTACTTTAGCTACTTCGTTTTCTTGGACCATTCCCCCCCCCTTTACCCTCCCCCCCCCCCGTTTTTAAATAAATGCTTGGATAAAATGGAGATTCTGTCCCTAGAGTAATTAAGTAGAACCAGTGAAATCATCAATAAATTATCTGCACCATAATGGACCAATTTATGTTTCTGAATAGTAAAATAGAGTTATACTTTATGTGATCTATGATTTGGGACATATCATTTACATTTATAGCTTTTCCTGAACCTATAAATATAAGAATCCAGGCTTGGAAAAACACAAACGTTTTTCCAAGCCTGATGCCTTTTAATGTACTGAACTGCAATCCCCATAATCACCAAACACAGTCCTAGCCAAGCAACACAGAATAGATAAATATCAAACCTAGGTATTATAAACATCAAACTTTAAAAAGTGCTGAAAAGTGAGACTAAATTATAGGGTTTTGTGGATAGAGATTTAGCTAAGATTTTGTAAAAGGAAAAAGGTCAATAAACCAGCTAAAATTTTCAATGCTGGATCATTTCCAAGTTTCATTTACTTACAGTTTACTGCAGTTTTCTGCAAGGTGTTTATATGGTAAGCATGAAAGAGAAAAAAATATTTGCATTCACAAACTGATTCAAGTTAAACATTGAAGACTACCAGGCCACTATAGTAAAACTTTCAAACAAGCAGCATGGAGAGAATCATACACTATTGTCATTACACACTCCAGGTTCTGGAATCCTGTAGTTTACAAGAAAGAGTCAATAAGCAATAAACGCAGGGAGCTAGCATGTGACTATTTATTTCTGCAAGTCTAAAACTGAAGTTAACACTTTACAGAACTAAATCTAGCACATGCAACAACATTAAATAAGTAGCATTTTCGATTCCAAGGTCCATATTCAAGACTTCTACTGCATGCTGGTCTGTTAAAAAAATGGTCTACAACAAATTTTCCTGTATTGGAGGCATATATTTCCAATTGCACATCCAACTCACACAGGTCTTTTAGCATAAGAGTCCATAACATATGCCTTAAGAAAGGCAACTGCTGTGTATGTTTTCTGTTTGCAAACTCTCTTTGCCTTCTAGCATTTCCTGCTAATATCTTCTGAATAATGGGAAGAGATTCTTCTGAAAATATTGTTATGTTAAAACAATATTTCCTGAGAGGTTCCAAATGGAGGAGGTAATCTGAAAAACCTCCTCCATAAAATTCCATAATTATAAAATTCTGACTTCCAGTTGAACTTCTGGCACCTTCAGAAGCGAGAGCCGCGACCTCCGTGCGTCCGTTCCAAGTTCTCCCTGTTGGGGGCTTCATTTGAAGCCATAGCCACCGTGGAGGATTGATGAAGCAAAGGGGGACTGCCTTGCAGGTTGAGGGGAGCCGCATCTCCCCTCCTTGACTCAGAAAACCCCCTCATCCAAAGACTAGGAGCAGCGGCAGTTAAAATGGCTGCCATGAAGCCGGGGAACATCCAGAAACCATAAGTTTGTGCAGGAGGAGAGAAACGGTGAATGGTGTGTCGTCTGGAAAGAAAAGATCTACAGCTGAAGCTGGACCCAAAAAAAATTTAAGGGGAATTCCCTTTAAAATAATTTGTTACAGTGGCATGTAACTATTGTGAAAAAGCATATTGGAAATTTAAAGAAGTAAATATTTGTTTAAAAAGAAAATTAAGTTGGAAATGGAATCCCAAAAACAAAAGGTGTAATATTAAGAAGGCATATTAAGATGCTGGAACTATAAACCTACCTTTTCTTCAAATAATTTGCCATAAGTAATGGAGTTGTAAGTTAAACTAAGCAAGAGAAATAAATTGGACTTGTCAAAATAAAAGCGGAGCGGCAGCAGAGTCAAAATAAAAGCAGAGAGGCAGTAGAGTGAAGTAAAGAGTGCCATCTGCTGATGACAGTGAATTTTTGCAATTTGGGAGTAAATATTGAAATGAAGGGAAATAACTGTTAAACTATACCTTCTAACCACTGGAGACTGGAATATTAAAAAGAATTTGTGTCTGAGGACTCCTAAATACTATTGGATATATACAAAAACGATTTGAAGAGTGGAGGATCCCTGAAGTAACTAACTGATTTGATTGAACATTGATGAGACAGTTAAATTTGACTTGGAGGTTTGGTTTCTGAACTGACGATTGTGGAGACTCAAACGGAATGGAGTTAATGATTCAAAACATTAAGGACATTAAGGACCTTATCCTGGAACTACACAAGGACATTGTGTATGTCCTATATTTGATCGTATAGATAGAAGACAGGAAAATTATATATAAGAAACAAGGAGCAAAGACTAAGTCAAGGAAAGAATGGAATCATCAGCTGGAACAGAACGGGAATTAGAACTGAGAAACCATCAAAAAGAAGATAACAAGGAGGAGACACTATTAAAATTAATAAGAATTGAGGAATTAAAACAGGGGGAAAACATTTTAAAAGATTTTAAAAAGAAATGGGAAGAATGGGAAGAGGTTTGGAGGGAAACGATAGGATTTAGAGCAGAAAGCTTTCAAATTAAACAGTGGGAAAAGACAGGGCATGGAGAAAAAATAAATTATGGATTCAGAATATAAACTTCGAAGTAGATGGGAATAAAAGACTTAAGAGGAAAACAGGGGAGACAAGTCAAAAAAATGTAGGATTAAACGATGGGATGTGGATAAGAGATAATGGTTAAGGGGAGAAAAAGACTCTCCGAACAGAAATTTAGCTAAAAAACCCTAACGTTTGCAACAAATTGACAAATTGTATCCTAGAACGAAAGGCACACCAGTCTAATCACCTGTGACTGAGTGAAAAGACTGGACATGCGCAGAAGAAAGGGGCGTGACCAGGCTGTAGAGGAAGTTTGAATGGCACCCAGTCAGTCCAGTGGCAGTGGATATTATCCCAATCGGTGGAATATCTGAGCAGCGAGGGAGGAAAATAAACATTACCACAAATAGATATGAAACTGGAAAATTATGAGTGAGAATTCATTATTAATTGGAAATGAGAGGTTGAATGATGGTATTATTAAAAGTGTATAAATATGACTATTGTGTAGGTAATGTGAAAGTAGATATATTTATGTGTATTAACAAACTTTAAAATATACAGAGAGGAAGAGTTAAATAAGGGGAATATGAATAACGAAACAGAGTATCATGTCCTTGAATATAATAATGTGGAGGGGGGAGATATTAGTGGAAGTTTAGAATGGAAGGGTGTAAAGCAATATATCACAAAGTCAAATAAGTTAGGAAAAGAAACATGAAAAATAGATACAAAGAATGAAAATGGTGGTAAGCTTGAAATGTTAGGATGTAAGAAACTGGTATTCAGACAGTATGCTGTTTGATCAATGAAGTGATGTTAGTATTAAAAGAATAATATTGTAGTTGCATATATATATATATATATGATTAGAATGATGATGTGTATAAAATTATTAACATGAAGATTAATCAGTATATTATAATTGTGATTATGATTAAGTGATTAAGTCTGTTTCTTTTATTTTTGAATGTAACTTTAAGAAGTTGTATAGTTATAGTTGAAAGAGATATTAATTGGAAAATACATCATATCCTGTAGGTATTGGGAATATTATATACAACAACGAAAAGAGAGAGGGAAATGGATTGGAGTGGAAGGGAGGAGGAGAGGAGAGGAGAAAGAGTAAGGGTAGAGAGGAGAAAGGAGAGGGGGAAGTAGAGGGGAGGAGAAGAGGAGAAAGAGGAGAGGGAAGCAGAGAAGACGAGAGAGGGGAAATAGAGAGGGGAGAGGAGAAAGAGAGAGGGAGAGAGGAAATTAGAGGGAAAAAGAAGAGAAGGAAGGAGGGAAGTAGAGAGAAAGAGAGGGGAGAAGAGAAGAGAGGGAGGAGAAAGAAGAGGAAAGGAGATGGATTGTTGTAAAATTGGGAAATATGGTGTATAGGAGAAAAAAAACAGAGGGACAATTTCGTATTTTTTCTACTTGAGGGTTATACTATTGAGGGTTATAACAAAAGATAATACGGTGGGCGTTAAAGCGCATCCATTTAGATGTTATTGCATACTTGTTAATATTTATATGAAAATAAAAATTTTGTGTAAAAGATAGGGGTAAATAATATGGAATAAGGAAAATGGAATGTAATAATTATGAATATGTTTATCTGTATTGAAATGTATGATACTCAAACACTACACCATCCATATAATATGTATAAATTTAAAAAGAATAAAAACTTGAGGGGAAAAAAATTATAAAATTCCATAATTCCAGGATAATATCCAAATCCTATGAGATCTTACATCAAAAGCGTACAAGAAAGAGGGGGCGTGGCCGGCATCGGGCGATATGGTGTGGATTCTGGGGCTCCAGGAGAACACCGATATCCTAGCCAATTTTGGGGATCCCCAGGAATCATAGCTGTCTTGTGGAGACAGTGAAGAAAGAAGACACTGTGGATAGGGAAAGACCAAGTTCCCTGAAGTGCCGGCATTAGTCTTCAACCCGTCGGTGAAGGAAGGCAGCCATTAAGGAGCTGTCACAAGCCAGAATGGCCACGATCAGAAAGAGAGAATGTAGAAACGGTAATTGAATGGAGTATTGTTGCCAGGTGAGTAATTAGCCAACTCACAGGTAAAAAGGAAAAATCTTTTAACAGCTTGAAAGAAATCCCAGCGGAAACTGGCGGATAATTAGCACTGGGGAACTTAAGTGGAGAGAGAAAAAAAAGGAACTTTAAAATCAAACCTGTTAGGAATAAGACTATTACCTAACTTATTGGGTTGGCAATATATAAACTATCAATGTATGTTTGCATTGTATTGTATTGTATAGCTTTAAGACTGCTGTATTGCATCATACTGTGTCCTGATTGGTTAGCTTTGTTGCCAATCTCCTCAAGAAGGAGCTAGAAACGTGGCTTGCTCTGTTCATTGTTCTTGCTCTCTGATATCTCTATCTGACTTACTGTATTACTTTTTGCAACTCCAGAAGAACTGTTTACTGTGTTTGATTAACACAACTGGTATGAAGACTTTGTTTATTGGACTGTGCTTTATTTTTCCTGAATGTAAACTGTAACACGACTCAGTGTATCTGTGTGATGATTGTGTTTATTCATAACTACTCTCAACTGCTTTAATGTGCACACCCTTACTACTCAAGGGTTATTCCTTAACAAAACCTAAAGCCCTAAAAGGAATCTTCCACCTGGATTTATAATGGAAATGGAAAAAATAATAAGACAAGGAAAAAGGAGACAGAAAAACATTTTTTAAACAATAAAGGATTTAATTTGGAAAAGAGAAAGTAAATGTTCCTGTGGACTATAAAATGAAGATTTTGTTGCCAGAAGACTAGTGAATCGGAGAAAGACATCTGGCGGAAAGAGCGTAAGAGAGAGGCATGGGAATGCATATTCATGCAGCTGAAGCAAGGTTAGAGACAAAGACTAAAACTGTGCTGGCTCAAGTAAATATTTGAAGTGGACATTATTTTTTTTTTAAAGAGACATTATATGGACTTTGAAACCTGAAGCATATGTAAATGAAAAGAACAAGCTTAAAAATCCTAGCCTTTTAAAATTGAAAATATGGAGAATTGGGAGGATGAATATGAGACACTAAGGGAGATGTTTCAAAAAAATAAGAGAAGCATTTAAGAGAAACAAAGAAGCAGAGGATTGGTTAGATTGCAAAAGAAAAAAAGAAAGAGAAAAGATGAATGAGAAGCAAGAGAAACAAGGAGATAATATTGAAAAGGAAATAATTGAAAAAAAAGATAAAGATGATCAACTGGGTTCAACAGTGATAGAATAAAAATGGATAAGGGAAAATACATCTCAAATATGAAGAGAAGAGAAATAAATGGGGAAAGATTGAGAATAAAAAGCAATAGTTAAAATTAAAGGAAAAAGGCTGAAGGGGAGATATAAGAAAAGGAAAAAGAAGAAGGTAAAGAAATGGGAGAAAGGGAGGAAAGCATCAAGAAAGGGAACTGTGGAGAGACTAAGAGAAAATGGTTAAGAGCCAGTGAAAATGTTAATTTGTTAATAAAGAGAAGGATGCTAGTTGTAGAAATTGTATGTGAAAATGCTGTTAAATGAAAAATAGATCAGTAGATGCAATGTGAAAGAAAGAATGATATTGGAGGAAGCACTAAAAGGAGAGAATAAATTATAACATAAGAATTAATTGAAATTAAGATGGAAAATGGAAATTAAATGTAAAATTGAATGAAATTGAAATGTAAAAAATGATTTAAATGACATACTTGTAAGAAGTAAAGTAGAAAATGGAATAAGATGAAATATACTGCTAATAATTAAAAAGATGAGGGGAAATTTTGAGAAATATACTTGATAAATGAAAGAAAGATCAGGGTTGCCTGGACTCCATAGTGGAAAATATAAAATTGAAAATGAATACAGCAATAGAGAGGGATGAAGGAAGGAGAAGAGAAATGGAAAAGAGAAGGAAGGAGAGAGAGGAAAGGAAGAGAAGGGAGGAAGGGAAGGGGAACTAGAGGAGGAGTGAGGGTAAGAGAGGGAGGAAGAGAAGAGTAGAAGGAGAAAGTAAGGGGAAGTAGAGAGGAGGAAAAGAAGAAAAGGGGAAGAAAAAGTTAAGAAGGAAAGAAAAGAGAGAGGTGGAAGGTTTGAGGAGAAAGATTGCTGTACAATAAAAAAGATGAAATGGAAGAAAGGCAACCCCAAACAAATATAAAGATATTAAGATAAAGAATGAATTGTTTAAAGAATAAAAGAGAACAAATATGAATAAATAGCAATAATTAGAATTTAAGGGCAAATGAAGATGTTGTTTATGTAAGTAAGCATAGAAATATTGAGACATGATAAAAAAGGGGGGGGGAGATTTCGGCAAAAACTGTAATTGAGTAAAATGTATTTGAATTTGATTAATTGTATAAGATAAGATATGGCCAATACTCTGTTCAAAAAAGATGTGGGTGAATATGGTGGGGGGGGGGGGAACCAATAAAACCTGTTTTTTAAAAAAAGAGTACCAAAAAAAGCCTCAAATGTCACTGAGTTTGAAAATACAGATGAAAGTCTACTGTATTTCTTATTAAAAGAATAGCAATCAAATTTGCCATAGGTAACTTGCTTATAAATCTTTGGCATTTTTTTTAATTGGAGGTCTGCTATCCCATAAATGAACAAAAACTATTTAGAGCAAGCCGAGGAGGTCAACTGACAATACTGAGAGAAAAAGAATATCATGCTCAGCTCACAAGGAAGAAAACTCCATAGACTATTTCTGCAGCAGTGAGAAAGGAAACAAGCTGGATCGATCAATGGTGGGTTTCTACCGGTTCACCCCGGTTTGGGCAAACCAGTAGTGGCGGAGGCTCCGCCCACCCACCCGGACATCATCACAGATGCTCTGCCCATGCACAGTAAGTTCTGCACATGTGCAGAAGGGCCGCACGCGAGTGAAGTGAGGTCACATACGTGCACGCTCCCAATTCCGAACCAGAAGTGAAGATAAGTGGAACCCACTACTGGGAAGGATGTAATTGTTATATGTACATGCATACTAACTATATACATACCACATCTCCTGAAATTTCTAAATACTTTCAAGCTTGAGCACATATGCTACATGTGGAATGCATTAACCAATGAATTGATGAATCAAAGCAGTGTTATTAAACCACGTGCTGAAAAAGGGTTAACCTTGCAGAGTTCTACATCTACTCTGGAAAGAGTATAGAAAAGAGCAACAAAGATGATTAGGGAACTGGAAGCTAAAACATGAAGAACGGT
Organism: Pantherophis guttatus; assembly: GCF_059756535.1. Lineage (NCBI taxonomy): Eukaryota > Metazoa > Chordata > Lepidosauria > Squamata > Colubridae > Pantherophis > Pantherophis guttatus. The sequence continues at coordinate 27,722,631 of NC_142064.1, forward strand.
TGTAGGAATTGGGTATGTCTGTAGTGCAACCTGCAAACTCCCTCAGCTGAGCTTTATCTCCCACTTTTCTTATGGCTAACTGAAGGGAAATTACAAATGAAACATCAAAGAATCGTATAAAATAAATATCCTGTTTCACCTCTCTTCTTCCCAGACTAACATTTACTTGTGAGTCTAAACTGAATGGAGTTGAACTTCCTGCTCCTTTTTATTTAAGGCAATTCTGCACTTCAAAAAATGACATTTGAGAAATATATACATCCTTTAAACATACGAGGATTGCTCATGTTCAAACATCACTATCAGCCAGGAATAAAAAAACCTGCAGTTCATGCTGAAAGATAATGTGTTCTTTTCTATCAATCTGGAGACATAAATTAAAAATAAACAGTAATTCAGCATGTTGGCTGGTTAAAAAATAAGTATGAGACCTTTTGGTTTAGATATACAGGCAATCCATGGATTGTAACTGTTGTTGTTTAATAACTGTTCAGAGTACAGTGGCTTCAAAAAAAAATGCTTTACGACCCGTAAAGCACTTCCAGCTATTGTAAAATGTCACGCCACCTCTCTGCAGTCATATGATCACATTTCAGGCACTTGGCAACTGGCTTACATGTACCATTGGTTGCAACGTCCTGCAGTCACATGACCACGATTTACAATGTTATTTGCAGGTTTTGCTGGATTCAGACTTACAATCATGTGATTCACTTAATGATTCGGATTAACCACTGCATGATTTCCCTATTGATCACCATTAAAAATATTTGCGTTAAAATTGGGTCCAATCACAGGGATGCCTTCCTTGACTTAAGACTGAAATTTCAGTCCCAACTGAGTTGTAAGATGAGGACTAACTCTATTAAAGCCATGGACAGAGCCATCTAGGTTTATTCAAACCAATCTCAAGGCAAAAGATGCCAAGCAAAACTGATTGAAGAACATTTGCAGTTTCTTTTGCTGACTTCACACAGTGCAATAGCAGGACCCTGTAAAACTGGCTAAAACTATTTGTGAATAAAAATTGGGTCTTTTATTATAAAAGCAAACTTATTGTGCAATTATCATTCTCTGAGTTTAATATTATTTCTCTGAGACATTGCACTTCTTCCACAAAAAAAAGGTTCAGTCAATTTGAATTCATATAACTGAAGCTGAGATTCTTTCTAAATGTCATTTTAAATACAATCAGGCTTTCAAAATCACATCAAATGACTTCAAAATTAACCAATAGATTGGAATTACTGTTAACATTAATCAATGCTCAGAAAGTTAAGAACAATAATATTGTGCAACAATTGCACAATACAGGTAACCCTCGACTTATAACAGTTCATTTAGTGACTGTTTGAAGTTACAACGGCACTGAAAAAAGTGACTTTTGATTTGTTTTTCACACTTTATGACCGTTGCAGCATCCTAATGGTCACATGATCAAAATTCAGATGCCTAGCAACTGACTCGCACTTATGACCGTTGCAGTATCCCGAGGTCACGTGGTCACCTTTTGCAATCTTCTGACAAGCAAAGACAATGGGAAAGCCAGATTCATTTAACAACTGTGTTATTAATGTAACAACTGCAGTGATTCACTTAACAACTGTGTCAAGAAAGGTCGTAAAATGGGCAAAATTCCCTTAACAAATGGTTCACTTAACAACAAAAAAATTGGGCTCAATTGTAGTCGTAAGTCAAGGACTATCTGTAGCCCGTGCCAGGCTCTTGCAAAGATCAAGGGGTCTCAATTCTAAGACTAAGACTTCTCAGTCTTAGAATTATCTTACATATAAGTTGCATTGTTATTCATTTCATTTCATTATTCATTCATCATTCAATTTATATAGCAGTGATGGCTAACCTTTTTGCCATCATATGCCAAAAGCAGGGGGAGTGCAGGATGAGTCACGCGCGTGCCCACACACATAATTTAATGCCCCCTGTACCCCACACCCCCATGCATACGGGCACGACCCCCCCATGCACCCCTGCTTTTGGCACGCGATGGCAAAAAGGTTACCGGTGGGTGCGGTAGGCCCGTTTTTTGCCCTTCCCAGGCTCCAGAGGCTTTCTTGGAGCCTGGGGAGGGTGAAAACGGCCTCCCCCCACCCAGAGGCCATCCGGAAGCTGAAAACGCCCTCCCAGAGCCTTCGCGCAAGCCCTGTACTTACCTGGCATCCAAAATGGGCCGCGTGGAGACTCCTAGGAGGGAAGGGTGGCATGGGCGGAGCCAGCCAAAAATCAGCTGGCCAGCGCATGTATGCGCACTGGAGCTGAGCTAGGGCAACGACTCGCGTGCCCACAGATATGGCTCCACGTACCACCTGTGGCACACGTCCAAGGCAAAGGTAATTATTTCTGCAGCGTACTCTAAAAAGGAGGTGGACACAGTATTGCAGAAATACTGCACAATTATTGACACATGACAGAAATCTCTTTCATAGTCTTAGCTGGTGGTAGACATTTTGGGTTTGGCTTTTCATTCTCTTCAATTGGGATTCTGCAACTGACACAGGCAATAATATGATGGGGGTCAAAGTATCTGACCATAATTTCTATTTCATCTAAGTACAGAAAACTGCAGAACAGATTCCACCCACCCATGCAAAATCCACAGGTGATTTTGAGCCAGTTACTATCTCTGAATGCTTTACAAAGTGGCTGCTTGGGGAAAAACTGGAGGAGATATTATTATATACATTCCCAAACAAAAAAAGGATTTGAAAATAATCATCGTAATCCTAATGTGATGGTCCTGATTGGACTTATTTTCTTATTGCTTGGAGGCGTTTCGCTGATCATCTAAGCAGCTTCATCAGTCAGAACAAATTAGTTGGGCAAAAGTCGTTGGAATGTACCAACTTCTCCTGCACCAATCTCAGAGGAAGAAACTTTGGGGAAGAAATCCCTGAAGTTGATGCCAGAGTTGGTACACTCCAACGACTCTCTGCTTATTTAACTTGCTCTGACTGATGACGCTGCTAGAATAAGCAGCGAAACGTCTTAAACTAAATCCAGTTGCCATGACTTAACTTTCAGTCAACTTTACCTGGCTGACTGACAATCTTCATTGACCTATTCAGAAAAAAAGGGTTTCTACAAAAATTACTGGTTTTGTTTATTTTTTAATTTAGTAAAAACAGATTAATCTAAAATCCAGAAAAACATTTTAGATTCTAAATTTAGAAACGCAAAATCTCTACTTTTCATTGCAAGAAGAAAAAAGTTCATGCAACACAAAGACATAAACTAAAACACCTATTTCTTACATCTTGTCCTAAGGTGGTGTAGAATAGTGTTTCACACACTTTCAAAACTGGTCTAGGATCAATAGCAGCATTTTGATCTTATAAAAGTCAACAGGAGCCAGTCAGACTCAAGGCAACACACAGACCCTCCACATCGCATTAAATATTATTTTAACACTGATTATGGATATTTTGAGTAACATTACATTTGATATTGTTACTGTACATTAATTATGTGTCTTGCAGGACACATCCCTTCTATGTTGTTAATCCGCCTTTAGCACTGCAAATTGGTGTGACTATTTTCCTGGCAGGGCTCCTAGTACTGTCAATAAAAATGAATGAATGAAAATATAGAGGGCTTTTGCTGCAGATTTTATGTGCAGCATTTGAATCTATTAAGAGCCTTCTCATAAAACAAAACTTTGTCAGACATTTGTCCTTGTAGCATATAACCAAATTCTGTGTTAACAATCACCATGCATTTACTCCATACCAATCTATATTCTTTAATTCTCAGTTAATCTTCATCCATCATGAAGATTATCCCCATACTTCAACAAGCTACAACATTTTAGAACAAGATTTTCAAAATTATCACATTGAATATTGATTTGTGGCTAAATTGTTCTACAATAAATGTCTAAAACCAATGTTTCTCATTCATGAATGGATGTTTCTATATACCACTTAAGCATCTCTTACATGCCAACAATTAGTGAATTGTCAAGAAGCTCAGAGCTCTTGACACCAAAGTTTCAAATCTCATTGTCATCAATGAAAAAGCAGCATGCCTATCTCAGTTATGCTGAATTACAGTATATCTGGACTAAAACGTACACATATCCATCTCCCTACAATGGTAGTCCTTGACTTATGGCCATTCATTCAACTGAAAAAATGGATTTAGGGCCCATGTCCAAAATGATGGTGATTGCAATGGTCCTGCAGTCATATGACCAAAAGTCAGGCCCTTGGCAGGTTGCCCACACTTATGACCACTTCAAGCTCCCCACCTGCCTATCCGCCTCATCTCTGCCCCGCACCCAGCCTTATAGATGGCAATCAGCCAAAGAACCACCTTCTCTTCCAGTTTCCTACACCAACCTTTCCTGTTTTGCGCCCAGCCATCTTGGCCAAAGCAGATGTGCTTCATTGCCTTTGCTGCCTCCTTTTTGGACATTTTCATTGCCTTTGCTGTCTCCTTTTGGACCCTTTTTGCTGCCTCCTTTTCAGACACCTTTTGCTGCTTCATTTTTGGACCCAGCATCTTCCGCAAACATTAGCTCCATATAGCTAAAGCTGCACTATCTTTGAGAAGCTTTCCAAAGATAGTGCAGCTTTAGCCATATGTAGGAAATATTTGTGGGAGAAGCTGGGCCCAAAAAGGAAATGGAAAAGCAGCAAAGCACTTCTACTTCAGCAACAGCAGCTGACCACAAAAGATGAAAGTTTAGTGTGAGAAACTTGGAGAGGAGGCAACTGGATGAATGAATGCTTGCTGGCACTTGCTGGGACAGGCTGAGGCTTCCCAGGGCACAGCAAGCTGCCCCAGAGCCACTGTCATGGACAGCTTAGACCACGGGTGTCAAGCCCAATTGCATCACGTGATATCACATTACATATTGCGACATTTTTTTGCCTTTGCGGAGCCAGGGTGGGCGTGGCCTGTGTGTGATGCATCCGGCCCATGGGCCGCCAATTTGACACTCCTGGCTTAGACCATCATCCTAGGGGATCATCAGCCTAGGCCCTAGGGGATGAAGCTGGAAGAGTTGCCTAGCAACCATTTATTACTGGCCTCAGAAGACAAAGAGGAGGACCTAACACCAACACCAACACCAATGCAAGGGTCCACCCTGACAGGAGGGATGAACAAAGGTGCTTAGCAAGACACCAATCCTATATAAGGAGAGCAATGGACTTCACAGATTCTTTGGCGACAACCCTCATTTTACCTTATTTGTAGCTGCTCTCTTGTTTGTTCAAACCTTTTGCTATTAGAGTTCTGTTTGAAAACCGTCTTAGTTAAGAAATAAGATTTACCTTTGTACCTGGGACAAGAAAGACAGCCATGCAGTTTTGAGATTGTCTGACCCCCCCACAATGCAGGGCAACAAAAAGGGTATATGTGTGAGGAGAGACAGGTGGATGACAGAGTTGGAGACAGACTCTTATCTCACTGAGGTTCAAGGTGGGTGGGACCAAGCCCAGAATGGCTTGGATTGGGGTGAATATCCAGTTAACAATACAACAGGGAGTGCCAGGAATGCCATTGTAACTCACTACCGTCAAATGACCTCTTGTTCTATGAGTGCACTAACTTATGACAGAAATTTCGATCCCAGTTATGATCATAAATTAAGGACTACCTATATATCCTCTCAGGATAAGCAATATTAGGAAAGTCACAAAAAATGAGTAAGAAATAATCAAATCAAAGAGGTGGGATCTAAGGAAAAAAAGGAAATACAACTAAATCTAATTTTTATCAGCACCGAGTCTTCACCATACATTTCCACCTTGCAAACCATATTTGCTTTTATCATGTCCCTATACCAATGTATCTTTTATTCTTCAAAGGTCTGTACCTTTGTGATTTGGGATTCTCACTACTCACAATCACAATTTTCATGTCTTCTTCCTCTCAACCTATTCATACTTCTTTCATATATTTGTTTAGCAATTTGATTTTTATTCATTCTCTCTAGGACCAAAGAACCTCTCCCTATTCATTTTTTTATTCAATCAACATTTGCCTTTGAGCACATGCTTCTTAAAGGGTCCATCTTGTCAGTGCAGTTCAACTGCCTTTTGTGTTTCTCCTGACATCCCAACTTTCCATTATCTTAACAAAGGAACAGTCATATCGTAATATACTATTTGTACTTCTTTTGATAAACATTAATTGCTTGTTAAAAAGATCACATGATACCACCAACTATCTTTCTTTCTGTGTGGGTCAGAAGACTTACCAGCAAGCACATGGACTGCTGTATTTTTAACCAGCTTCAGTTTCCAGATGGTCTTCAAGGACAGACACTTTTAGTGCAATGCAATAACCCAAGTGTGGGACGAGAGATATGACTGCTGTCCATCCATCTTGTTCATGGTAAAGCCACATTGGTACACAAGCTAGAGCAGGGTAGGTTCTACTTACCTTTACTACTGGTTCGCAATGGGGCTGCGCGCACACGCTCGCTTCGATCACGCGTGCGCTCTTCTGCGCATGTGCAGAAGCATTCTGATGACATCGGGGTTGGTGGGTGAAGTCTCCCACCAGTTTTACTACTGGTTCTATAGAACCGGTGCAAATTGAGGACAACCCAGCACTGAGCTAGAGTCAGGTAAAACTTGTCCTGGTCCCAGGTTCCACCTATTTTTCTAGAAGAAGTCATGAGTCCAGAAGAACCTGCTCTTCCTTTGGGATGACAAAATTGATATTGTCCTGAAATTAATAGGCTTCTGAATTAACAGCCACTCTGTCTTTTTTGGAATGAGAGTGAGCCTGTTTTTTCCCATCCTTCAGAAAGCAGGGAAGAACATTCACTATGTGAGAGTTAAAGATTTGTTTAAAATATTAAATTAATAGAAAACTGCCCATTAAAAACACACACAGGCATGCTTTATGAACCCTCCCTTTAGAAAGATGAAATAAAGAATTTGTTTCACCTAACCTTCATAGATCCTACATACTACAAATGTAACTGCACCAGCAATGCTGATTTTCCCATCATTGGACTTAATCACAATTAGAAACACATATGCTCTTGTTGTACTGTACTAAGCATTTGTACTGAACAAGCAGCTGTCTTGTCTTGATGGCTGATCCCTGTTAAAACTGATGAAATGCTTATCTCTGGATATTGAAGCATATAGTGCAATTTGTTACCTTCTGACTTATCTAATACAAATAATATTACATATTCAGGGTCCAAAGTGTCAACCTGCTAGACCTCAGTTTTTTTCAGAGGTCAGCAAGGCTTCATCAGAATTATCCACCAAAGTTCCAGAAAACCATTCAAGTCCAAATCATTCAAGTCATCCAACTATGGGAAAGTAGAATTGTTAAGATGAATGAATGGAGCTAGATACCAACTGGACAAAGCAATGATTGCTATGGAGGCTATGAAATCAGGCTGCCTCTTTCTGAAATCACAGAACAGCAATGCTGTTTGTATTTATTTTATGGATGTTTTTACTGTTTTTAAAATTATTTTATAATTTTAGAATCACTTCGTTGAGTTGAGTGGCTAATAAATTGAACAAATAAATCAAATCCAGAAAGTGCAGTGGTGGGATGTTGCCGGTTTAATAACCGGTTTGGTGAGTGTATATTTCCGCATGCGCAGTGCTGAAAATGGAGCACTTAGAAGCTCAGCTGCTTACCTTCCAAGTCAGCAACGGTAAGTAGAATAGCAGAGGGGGGAATCAGCTGTGCCATGCAATTGAGATGAGCTACAAAGCAGGAAATAAATGACAGAATAGAGCGGGGGAGGGTGGCCGGAGCCAACTAATCGTCTGTGCTACCAGTTCACCCAAACCAGTCCGAACTGGCTGAATACCACTTCTGAGAAAGTGCCAATATCATTATAATGTCCTGAGTAATTCATAGAAAGGTGATGCTACACCATGCATCTCCTTTAGTTAACATATTCAAAACAGCAGAATTTCAAAATAAGACAAAAATCTCCCCTCCCTCCCATTTACAACAAGATGGATACTGATCTTGAAAAAATATCTACAACAGCTTACAAGTTATCCAATACCTACTTTTACGTGTTTCAAGTATATAGTAAATTTTTGTGTTTTGGTTCTCTCTCTGCTTATGATCCAACTGCGACTTTAAAAATACTTGCATGAATATGAATGCACAAGAACTGATGTTTAAGAAAGAGCAAGGTGTATATTTTTAAAAAAGCAAAAAAAAAGAGAAATAGGATTTTGTTTCAAGGCATTTTATTTCTAATGAAAAAACAACATAGATACATAGATATTTAAAACCAAGGGAAAACAAATTGAGATGGAAAAAACTGGTTTCTCCTCCTAAAAACTCCTTAGGAGCTCTACGATTCTTCTTTTTTACTTTCTCCTCCCTGCTTCCCTTCTCACAAAAACATCTCTTGTGAGAAGTACTGAAGTCTGGCATAAAGGAGCTATGCTTTTCCATACAGTATCTGCCAACCAGCACAGTAGGGATGATCCATCACTGCCTGCAGAAAAAAGCCAATGCCTTCCATGTCCCCTGCTATTCTCCTCCTAGCAATCCACTAAAAGTCTATGTCTTTCAGGCTACGCCACTCTAAAATGAGTAACTATTTTAAATTCTTGGCCCTAGTTATAGTTCACCTTAAACTGAAATTGCAATACAAAACATATTCAGGGTTTTCCAACTGAGCATTTCAAGAGAAAATTAGCAGCAAACAAAAGGCATCTCTCAGGGAAACTTGGCTCCCAGCAATGGCTCCTTTTTGTTTTAATTGAGGAATACCTGGTAAGTTTCTAAGGAAACCCAAGATGCATTTGGAACTGCTACTTGGTCTCCTTGATCATAAAATAGCTACATATGGATTCATAGCCAAACTTATAGCAAGAGCTTGATGCACATATCTGAATTTTTTAAACTACTGAGCTTCCAGATTAAGAAGACTTCACCGATAGTAACAACAAAGAGATTTTGAAACAGCTTTTGGACAATTAAACACAGCCCAGGCAACCAACACTTAAAATACATTGTATTTCATTGCTAACAGTTTTATTAACATGAGCAGAACTCAATTCTGTGAGGCGACTATTCCTGAATCCACTACTTAGAAGAGGAGAAATAGAACATCACTAATATACAATGTATTAATGATCATGATGTCTGCACCATTTTTAGTGCAATCTTTTCCTGATTTTGCAGGAAAAGAGGTCTATAAAAATGCATTCAAATAATGTTTTGATGTATCACATCATCAGAATCTGGAGTGTTATTGCAAATATTGGTTAAGCTGCCAACATTACTCTTAAGGTAGTTTAGCCTACCTTAAGAACAGTTTGGTGTGTCTGAACCTAGATTCACAATTAATTTGGGTTTCACTACCCATTGCCCCCCCCCTCCAGAAAAATGAGGAAATATACAAGAGTGATCCAAAAAGGAGTTGCTCCTGCAACACCATCTCATTTTATACACGTACACGTACACATACACATACACATATGGACTTCTTTTGAGAAATAAAGGGGATATTAGAAGCATCAAACTATACTTGGCATTAACCATAGTTAATCTATGGTTGCCAGTGGACCTCTAAATAAGGTAACTATTTTGGCAACAGCAAATGTTATTGAACATGAAGATTCAGATTTCATTCAGGCAAATGATTGGTTTGGATGACCGCTGTATTTGATGTTGTTTCTTTTCTTGGTTTTTAAACATCTTGCATTGCCCAGATGGGAGATGAATGGCTATATATAAAGCTAATCCTCGACTTACAAAGTTCATTTAGTGACTGTTTGAAATTACAATAGAACTGAAAAAAGTGATTTAGGACCATTTATCACACTTATGACTGTTGAAGCATCCCCATGGTCACAAGATTTATATTCGGATGCTTGACAACGGATTCACATTTATGACATTTGCAGTGTCCTGGGGTCATGTGATCACCTTTTGATCACCTTTTGATCATATGACCCGCAAAGTCAATGGAGAAACCAGATTCACTTAATAACTGTATTACTAATTTAACAACTGCAATGATTCATTTAACAAATGTGGCAAGAAAAGTCATAAAATGGAGCAAAATTCACTGAAGAAATTTCTCACTTAACTTAAATTTTGGTCTCCGTTGTGGTTGTAAGTTGAGGACTACTTGTATTGTTAAAATAAACCAATAAATATGATCCTAAACTAAATAAAAAAACCTGAAGTATCAACCAGTAAATGGTTTTGGGGAACAGAGAAGCAGAGGCTCTTGCCAAAATAGTTATATTGATAGTTTAAATATCAAATGTCAGATTAACCCTAAATTAACTATGGTTAATGCTAAGTATAATTTAATGTATTGCATGAATACAGTCTCAATCAAAACCAGTACCAGGATCTATAAAGGTCTTGGTGGTATTTGCTTCCAAATCAGCCATAAAACAGGTAAGTTAATGTTAAATCATTATCTATACTACAATACTGTCCTGAGTTGACAGTATTTCAACTTTCAAGACATTATGGATATATCCATGTAGTTTTCAAGGCAACAACATAGAAGTGATTTGCCACTGCCTTCTTCCAGATATTTTCTGATTTTTATCCTCAGTCTATACTACAAACTTAGTATTCCCTCGAGGTTTCCCATTCAAGTATTAATCTAAGTCAAGGTTATCAGGCACTGCCACCTGCTAAGACTATCTTGAAACTACTGCGGAAGAAATAATGGAAGAGATGCAAGTATATGAGACATGTTGGCTTGTGGATGCATAATTGCTAACTGTACAACAGCCATGATTACATCTTTAATTTTGTACCTTTAGAGTTTTTAGCTGAAAAATGGAAGAACAAATGTGGTTTGTATTAAGCTGTATCCCCATGACAGAGCTGATGGAAGTCACAATGCTAATGGTGGAATGGAATACAGCAAAAACCGCATTTTCTTTAATGGAAGAAAAAGGAACTCTGATGCAAAACAAATTAATTAAAATGCTATGAGAAATGAGCTGACTGAGTCCATTAAGAAAAATGATTGCAAAGTGCAAGGAAAGTTACCTGTATGGACATTAGTCTGTAAGGTGAATGTATTTCCAGTACACAAGGAAAAAAACATGGTAATCATGTTTTAAAAGATTGTGTAAAAAGCCTGTAAAAGTAGAAGTGTGTGGCAAAACCTAACTTGATTTTGATTTGTCTCAAAGTATTCCAGAGGTGGATTGGCTACTAACGTAGCCCCCAATGAACAGATTTTCCAAAGTGAAAGACTGAGTGAAGACTGAGCTATTCTGGATAGCCTTCACTTCTTGCCTGCAATCTTGTTGTGCTAGAGTGGACAGAGACTTTCCAAAGAAAATCCTGAGGACTAAAGTTTGCTATAGCAGTACCTGACTTATAACCACTTGTTCAGTGACTGTTCAAAGTTACAAAGGCCCCGGAAAAAAAATGTCTTATGTTTGTTTTTCACTCTTATAACTGTTGCAGCACTCCAGTGGTCATATAACCAAACTGAAATACTTGGCAACTGGGATGTATTTATAATGGTTGCAGTGTCCTGGATTATGTAATCACTGTTTGTGACCTTCTGACAAGCAAATTCAATGGGAAGGCAGATTCACTAAACAACCATATTATTAATTTAACTGCAATGATTCATTTAACAACTGTGGCAAGAAAGGCCGTAACATGGGACGGAAACTTTCTTAACAACTCTCTTGTTTAGCAACAGAAAGTTAGGGCTCAATTGTGGTCATATATCAAGGACTAACTGTATTAGGTTTTGTTAGCGAAAGAACCAGTGGAGTCAGATCCCCAAGAAAAGAAAATTTTACAAAGGGCTTGAGAATGCCAGGAGTCACTTTAAACAATGTATCCAGGACATTGATCTTCAATCAGTATCATCAATCACCGTTCCCTGCCTCATCCTCCCCTTTAACACAGATGGCTAGTGCCTGTATGGAAGGCCAAAGCTAAGATGGCAAGACACAATAAATGCAGACATGAAAATTGCCCATTTGGACTCGTATGTTGCATCTAATCATGCAAGATGGCGTTCATCAATCCTAAAAGCAGACCTGAACCTGTGGGAATAATGCTAAGAAGATGGTGGTGGTGGTGGATATTGAACTTCAAATAGTTTAAGCAGTTTATATTTAACATAACATTTACATTGTATGGATTCTTCTCAATGGCATGTGCCATTATCTTATCTGTCGCAAATTCTAATTCTCATATTTCATCGGCCTTTCACCTTGGCAGCTTGGATGCATTACCCTCTGCAGTTCTGTGGGGATGGTATAAAAACACCCATTTTTAGCAGTTGAGGTACAACTGTGGATTCCCTGAGCCATATGGTTCTTTGTTTCTCTCCCTATAGTGAACCAACGAAGATCTATATTTATCCTATTTTAAAGAATTACCCTGGTGGAGAACACAAAGTCTGCCTGTCACTGATTGCTTCTACCAGATTAGGACCCTCACATATATTTGCAGGTTGTCCGACTTTGTGCTATCATTTGTTATATCCAACAATCCAAGCTACAGTTGAAGTTTAGCACAAGTTTGGGTTATTGCCATTGATATTTGTCCTACAGTTACTATAATAAAAATGCAATTCAATTACATAATTGTAATTGTAATAAAAATGCCATAGACTTACATAATTGTAATGTAATTGTAATAAAAATGCAGTAGAATTACACAAAATACATTGTTTTATTAATAATCACAAGCCCTATATTTTATTGTTGCACTTTCTGCCCTAGAGAGCAGGGGTGAAATTCACTTACCTTTGCTACCGGTTCACAAATGTGAGCGCTTGCGCGTGACACCTCTACGCATGTGCAGAGGGTCAAAAATGCTACGTGATGATGTCCAGGCGGGTGTGCAGAGCCTCCCGCCACTGGCGCTACCAATTCGCCCGAGCCAGATAAAACCAGCTTAATTTCACCACTGCTAGAGAGCCTTGTAAAGGAAAAGATAAACTAGTTGTATTAGAGTAATTATGTGCCATTCTTGTATTTGTCATGGGATTATTGTATTTAGGGACATCATTACTTTAAGAAAGTAATGGGACGTGAAGAAGAGAGGAGAGGGGAGGGGAGGGGAGGGGAGGGGAGGGGAGGGGAGGGGAGAGGAGAAGAGAAGAGAAGAGAAGAGAAGAGAAGAGAAGAGAAGAGAAGAGAAGAGAAGAGAAGAGAAGAGAAGAGAAGAGAAGAGAAGAGAAGAGAAGAGAAGAGAAGAATTGTAAGGGACCTTGGAGGTCTTCAAATCCATACCCCTGCTTAGGCAGGAAACCCTATACCATTTCAGACAAATGTGGACATTTTAAGCTATTGTTTATCAATGATGTATTAATGTTTACATTTTACCACAGATTTCATTGTTTAAATTGTTACTCATGCTATGAGTGTTTTAGCTACTGGAAGTCACCATTAGTCAAATTAAATTGGCAGCATCCAAATTTGAGAATCAGTAAATAAGTAAATAGTTACCCACAACTATACATATATACCAAGAAGCAGGGAGGAATGATGGCAACTGGAATAGAGAAAAAAAATACCCTCATAGCAGCATTTGTGTGAGTTGTAGCCCAGGTCCTTTTAAGAACTTGTCTGCCTGCTAAGATCTGCAAAAAGAAGCTAATAGGAACTCACTCCTGCTGTCCAAGGCCCTTCTTCGTGGCATCCCATTGCTCTCTGCCTATGGAATGAACCTTCAAGAGATCTGCACTGGATCTCATTTGGCTCTCCCAGTGTGTAAAAAATAAGCATGTTCTTTTGCCCTGATTTTAATATTACTGGAATTTAATACTGTGCTTTTTGTTTTGTACTTTAAAAAGTAACTTCCTTGAGTATGTCTTAAAGGGTGATATACAAACAAATAACACTTCTAATCTTTTCTGTTCTTCTTTGGTCTTATAAGCACAAACATACAGAACTCTGCATGGACATGAGATCATTACAATCATCAATGCATCATGTAAATTATGCTGAGTTCTTGACTCCTAAATGGTGCAACCCTGAAAATAAAAACGTCAATTATATTATTTTCCAAGTGTTGTTTTTGGCTGAATATTAACAATATATCCAGCATCTGCCTTAACAATTTTATTGTCCTCTACCTGTTGTCGGTTATGCAGTAATACAAGTAGAAAGTATTCAGTGAATTCTGAAAGACCCTGTTAGAGAAAACATTGCCAATATTATCAACAAGAGTTTAGAATATAAATTCAGCTTTCTCTTTGCTAAAGCCATTTGCTAGGGGAAACATAACCAAAAATTCATAATGAAGTTCTAGACTCAGTTCTTCTATAACTTAGCTTGCTTCTAAACCTTACAAATCAAGCACCTACCCAAACTAAATATCCAGGCACTTCAAAGAAAAGAGACTTCATATTCCAATCTCCGCTTTATTGCTGCAAATGTAATAAATAGTTAATTGCATGAAAGTTGGGGATAAAGGGTAATATGAAAGCAGCTACAACTGAAATACTTTATCATGAAACAAACGACTCAAAAGCGCACTATTTCCTTCAAACTGCATGCAACAAAGAACAAAAATAAGGACAAGAGGTCAAGCTAGACTTAGCAAAGGGCATTTTGTAAGTTTGTCATGTACAAGAACATATTTCAAAGTCAATTAAACACACTAAAATACTTTTCCATTATGTTCTGCAGCAGTTAAAAGGTTTAATATTTGCTCCAAGTAATAAAAGGCCCAGATACAAATTTTGAAAATATTACTTTAGAAACCTACAGGCTTCCATGTAGTTATAGTAATACCTGTTCTCAGAATAGTCAAGTTAATTACTAGTAGTCCCTTAAGCTATTTTTAAAAAGTGTCACAGCAAACATTTTTCCCCAGCAACACACAGGCCAAATACAATTTACCCCCACAAACATTTGAAACAAAATTAAAAATATAATCTATGCTTTTCTAATTGTGTTATGCTTTTTTTGAAAAAGTAGTCTTGCTTTTTAAAGTAATTTAATTAGAAATAAATATTTTAGATAATATATTGTTCCCGGTGTAAATGCCACATTTATTCTAAAAAGCATATTTACTTTTAGATCAATAAAACACATTCTTCTAATATGCTAATAAAGGCATATTTCATCTCAACAGAACTGCAGGAAAATGTAATTTACACATTCATTCACATTAAATCATTTTATATAAGATTCAGATAAGTTAGGAAAGAAAATCATGAATTAACTAATTACCATACTGAGTTTCATACATGTAGGCTGTGTAGGAAATTAGCAGCCACCCCTCTCCTAGAAAAATGAAATATTCTAGGAAACATTAAAAAAGCAGAATATTATACCTCCTTGGATGAGAAATGGAGAAACATGTTTTTTAGGGAGGAAACACACTCACTCTCAATAGCCCACAGCAGATATCAGCACTTAAGAGATAAAGAGATAGCTAGGTCTTATTCATAAGCAAATGTCCTCTCCCAAGATCCAACATAGGTAGGATTAGCCCTCAGCCATAATAGGAATTGCCCAAAATCCTCTTCATTACATCATCACCCAGCAAGATTCAACCAGGCCTGGGACTCAAAAGATAACCTACAAAGTTACCCTTGCATGGCCCCATGGGAGTCTGACAACCAATCAGAATACAAGCTCAAACTCAAAGCCCAACAGAAGATCTCTCTCTCTCTCTCTCTCTCCCTCCCCCCCTCTCTCTCTCTCCCTCCCTCTCTCTCTCTCTCTCTCCATCATTAAACCATCTTTTCAAGCAGTCTCTGTGTTTCCAGTGACTTTCTCCCCACTTGGAACTGAACCCTGATGTACATTTCTTCCAACAGCTGCATGTGTATGTAATATTGGAAGATAATGTTTTATATATTAAACATTTCATATTTTTTTATCTAGAAAATATAGATAGCTCTTGAGAATGCCACAAATCAATGCGTTATTTAGATCCAGCTTGACCATTTTCTGTATTAAGAAAAAGGTAGGGGAAAAAACTCAGGAAGAATCGGTACATCTAGAACCCTTTAAAACACCGTGAAGACAACAAGCGAATTGAACAATGAATGCCTCATATGAAAATATCTTTAGTCTGTATCTCTTCCTGCATTGTGCATCAAAAGAGTAACTTTTTATGATTTTTCATGGTATGCAATTTATGACGCTGCAAACAACCCCCAATCATTCGAGTACTATACATTTTGAAAGGCAAAAGGGAGGGCAAGTTAAAAAGCATGGGAAAAAGCTAATAGGAACCACAGTGCTTTTCTTAACATTAATCAGGCACATTGTGCATTGCGTTGTGCACTTAAAATGTTAATTAAGGAATAGATTAGCGTCAAGATCTCGCTCCATCCATGAAGGCAATTCAGATTAGCAGCTGCCAGGCCTTTCACAAACCCTAAAGTCCTCTAACCTTGAAGCAAACAACTGTGATACAATCTCTCTCTTTTAACAAATAAGCCAACTCTCATTAAAGGCTGCTAAACGTTTTCTGCTAAATACCCAATTATGTAAGTACGGAATTGTTCACACTCATTTCAGTGTAATGCATTCAAGCGGGTCCTGTCAATTTAAGCATTTAGAACCCAAGCTAGGTGACCTGGCTCAGGACTTTAGAAGCCTAATAACCCAATGAGTGAGAGCGTAGTAGTCCATTTAAGGCTTTAATTGTTCTGAAAGTCACCGGATTCAGAGCCTGGAGCATTCCATTTTCTAGCCAGGAGTTTACATAAGCACCCCTGGAAAACTTTTCTTGTCCACTTAACTCTCGTCAGCATCACAGAGAGAGAAAAGGTGATTTCCGACTTCTAAAAAATCAACAGCCAAATCCCATTTGGTCTGAAAGGACAAGCAAGCGAACCTATTATACTAGAGGAACTTGAGGACCTCTGGACGGACGGACGGACGGACGGACAGACAGACGCACAAGCAAGCAGAAAAGAAGACAGGTATAAACAATGGATTTGGGAACATGCAGGTTGAAAACAGGTTCGCCCTATCCATTGGGAGCAGGAGGAAGGTTCTGCATTCACTTTGCACCGGGGACTTACCAGATAATCCATGAACTGGAGTAACTAGATGTGGGCGCCGGGGGGGAGGTTGACAAGAGCAGCCTGGCTGCAAACGTCTGAAGACCGACCCGCAGCCCCCACGGTGCCGGCGAGCCCCTCCGTCTCACCGCCTGCAAGGATGGGAGGGAATCGCAAAACCCCGAGCGCTTCCCGAACTAGGGAGCCGCTCGCTCTCTGGCTGGGTTTGCTGGCTAGTTCTCGGGCGTCAGGCTCTCCCCCTCGCCGGCTGAGACGCGCGAAGGATTAGCGAGCTTGTCGCCTCTGCCCGCTGGAGCTCCTCGCGCTGCCTCCGCCGCCGCCGCCGCCGCCAAGCGCCCTCCCGCAGCCAGACGGAAGAGGCGGCTTGAGCGGCAGGACAGAGACGCTCGCCACCCGCTTGCAGCGCCCCAGAGGTTTCAGGAACAGGGCAGCTTTTCCCCGGGAGCGTCACTGTCAGCTGATCGCCCACGTGAGAGGCCGAGCGGAGGCTCTTAAAGGGACACGGCGCGCTTTCCCTTCCCCGCGTGTGAACGTTTTCAAGGGCCAAAGCCCCGCGGAGGAGAAGGAATCGAGGCACGGAAGCGCCAGCCGGGGTTCCCGCCAGTGGGCGGGGGTGGTTGCAAGATGCGGTGGGAGGAGAGGAAATGAATGAAGGGACTCCAAGGAGACGGGAGCGGCGTCGGGGCAGAGACATCCGGAAAACTTGTTAGCCTTGCAAGCCTTGCGGAGTTGCAAGGCGAGCCTCATAAGCAGGGGTTTGGAAAACGACCTCTTCTAGTCAGAAAGCGGGGAGCAGGCAGAAAAGGCGCCAATCGGGGCTCCTTCCGACTAATCCATGGGTTTAAGCAATTTAGAACTACGCCGACTTCAGTCTGACCTAAGCATGGTGCATGAAATTATCTGCCACAATGTCCTTCCTGTCAGTGTCTACTTCAGCTTCAGCCACAACAATACACGAGCAAATAATAGATTTATTTATTTATTTATTACATGTATTTATATGCCGCCATTCTCCCGAAGGACTCAGGGCGGCGAACACAAGTTAAGAAACAAGTACAATAAAATCATAATTTAATCCAAATAATTAATTAATAGTAAATAATAAAGCCCGGAATCAGTCTCAGCCTATTTGTTTGAAAAGCCAAGTCTTCAAGTCCTGACGGAAGGAACGGAGATCAGGAGCCGTCCGGAGCTCAGTAGGTAATTCATTCCAGAGGGTGGGAGCACCCACAGAGAACGCCCTACCTCTGGGCACAGCAAGGCGACATTGGCTCGCCGTCAGAACCCTGAGGAGAGCGGCCCTATGTGAGCGAACAGGACAGTGAGAGGCAGGCAGGAGAAGATCGTGCAAATATCCCGGACCTAAATCATGAAGGGCCTTATAGGTGAGGACTAGCACCTTGAAGCGGACCCGGAGAACCACGTAACCAGTGCAGCTCACGCAGGAGGGGTGTTATATGGGAGTAACGAGGGGCTCCCATAACAAACCGTGCAGCTGCATTCTGGATCAGCTGGAGTCTCCGGGTATAAGATACAAACTTAAAGTAAACCGCTCCAAACTCGATTGCAGAAAATATGACTTCAGCAACAGAGTGGTCAATGCCTGGAATGCCCTACCTGACTCTGTAGTTTCTTCCCCAAACCCCCAAAACTTTAACCTAAGACTGTCTACTGTTGACCTCACCCCATTCCTAAGAGGTCTGTAAGGGGCGTGCATAAGTGCACCAGCATGCCTACCGTCCCTGTCCTAATATTCCTTTTTACTTTTCATGTATTCAAGTTATGTTTATACTTTTATCTGTTATCTTATATATGCTTGACAAATAAATTTATGATTATGATTATGATAACTATGGCAATGCGCCTCATCCTGAGCCATACAAGGAGGGGGGGACAATAAAGTGGTAGGGCTGTTTTCCTTCATCTCAGTATTTTGCAAGATGTGCCTTTATGAGGTATCATTTTTCTGGCCATCATTCCTGAACATAAACACTCGTGTAAAACTTTCAGGGTGGCATTTTTTAAAAAAACCTATTTAATATATTTGTAGCTGCTCATTACGCAAAAGATCTCAGTGTCACCCCCTATAAGGTAAACCACAGCAAGGAATAAACTCTAGAACTACTTTTATTAAGATGAACTGTGTATCAGAATCTTGCAAGTCTGATAGTGTTTTAACCACCTCCTTCCCTCACCCTTACATGAATTAGGGTTACACTTACATTCTTCTTGGGTTTCAGCCACCTTTGTCTCCTTGTTGTTTTGGTAACATACCTCTCTGTGTGGGGAGGGGGGTGAAATCCAGCAGGTTCTAACAGGTTCTGAAGAACCAGTAGTGGAAATTTTGAGTAGTTCAGAGAACCGGCAAATACCACCTCTGGCTGGCTCCAGAGGGGCGGGAATGGAGATTTTGCAATATCCTTCCCCTGCCATGCCCACCAAGTCACAGTCACAGAACCGGTAGGGAAAAATTTTTGGATTTCACCCCTGCTCTCAGTCAAGGTTGTCTTCTGTACTGTTTACACTGATGGTGAGTTGCCACTGCCAGCCATAAAAAGTAATCCTATAAATAATTTCAAACCCCCATCCCAGTTTTGAAGTCAGACATTTCTCCCAACAGCAATAGCCATGGTAAGGCTGCTTATGCAATTAATTAAAGAGTGCCAAAATCAGAAACAAGGTAAGAGAAGAAGGTGCTTGTTGTGGCATTTCAGTTTCGTAGCCAAAGCAGGAGAAAATCAGTTTGCATGCTTAAAAAGGATAACACCAAGAAAACACAGCGTTGGTGCCAAGTTGGTATCAATACTATCTCCAGAAGGGGTATATGAATTTGGTCTGAAATAAGACCCCATGAATACAAATTGGGATTATTTGGCTATACTGCTTTAGTGCCCAAATGAAGAAGAAAGAGCCTAAACATAAATATATACTTATTTGGTATGGCTGTTCAATTAGCTCTATTCTCTCCAGCACATACAGAATTTTGTAAAAGAATGTTTTGCTGAAATCAAATTATACTATGTCCGTCAAGATTAAACTAACCATTCTATCAAAAAAATCAGATTGATTTGACCTGACATATTCAACCAAGGCATTCATTTCTACATGCTTACAAACCACCTTCTTAATAATCTGTTCCAGAACTCACTCTGGTATCAGTATGAGGTTTACCAGAATGTAGATATCCAGGTTCACTCGCTCTTCCCACATTTTTGATAATAGAAACATATTTGCCCTTTTTCAATTGTCCAGCACTCTGCCCATCCTCCACAATTTTTCAAACATAATGGAAAAAATATCATACTAAAAAAATGGAAAATATATATCCTGGACAATGGCATTTCCTTTACTAAAGCTTTAACTGGTAGATCAACATGTTGTTGCAGACAGACACCCAATCTAAAACAGCTATTTCTTTTATCCATAACAATCATATTACTAATATGCAGGATATAGTAACAACGCCCTGAAACAGGCATCTTTAACAACCTAGCTTACTTACGAACCCAGCACTGTATGGCCAGTTTATGGCTCAACAACATATCATTGCAAGTCCAGATAAATTGATTAAATAAATGATTTCATTTTTTAAAAATGACATGTAATCGCAGCGAATGTTATCTGCTATTGCAGAAATTCCTGTATGGGCTCATTTTGTAATTTGATATATCCTACTATTTGTGAACAATAGCTTACTATATTCTGGGACTTGGTTTGCAATGACATAATTATCCATGGTTAATTGAAAGAGTTCATGGTGAAATGACTGAACTACAATTTAAGTTCTACATTCTTAAATTTCAATAAACCCAAAGACTTTTCATCTCATTTTTATCAATCTCTCATTGATAAAAATAGCTTTGTAGCACACCCAGTATGGTAATTATTCTTCTCTTTACCCATTTCTTCCTGCTTTATTACATAGATATCTTAAATCTCCCATTTCCATTGCATTCCGCCTTTCATGTTTCTTCTATAATACCCAACTCTTATTTTCATCTAACACGCACACATTTCCACAACAGCTTTTTTTCATATTTCAACAAATGCTCCTTGCAACTGAGCATATTTTATACCCTATCTTTCTACCAACGTTTGCACATCTTACAATATTTTCAACTATTTTTCTGTTTTTAGGCCTACAGATCCATCAACTTGCTCTTCTTTTGCCATGTATGACAAACTTGTTGGTTCCATTTTCCAAATACCTTGGTCTTTTATTAATTTTGAAATTCATGTTACAGAATCTAACATTAGCTCAAATGATTTTGATTCTTGGCCAATAGGGTTGCATCAATTGCATACGAATGAACATATACTTTCATTTTCCTAAACAATATTCTTAAATCTCCATACAATTTTTTTTATATATTATCCATAAATATATGAAACAACCAAGGAGACATTAAACATCCTTGTCCTATTCTCTGCTCAATATTGAATCATTTCCCGATCATATCCCTTATTTTCACATCTGCTTTACACCCATCACATATCACTCTTACTGGGTTCAACAATCAAACCAAACAGGACAATGTGAATTGCATACTACTGAAATTATAACATATTCATCATACCATTAGCCATGTGTCCTTCAAATACTTACTTTTAATGTTGCATGAATTATATTGGAATCCACATCCTCCTCCAAATTTTGTATCCCTGACCTGAGACCCATATAGATCAATTTCAGAGTTCGTTAGCAGATTTAGCTGTGCCAAAATGTGACATTTTTTGTTTGTAGTTCATAACAGAAACTTATTAATTAATTTCCTGCATTTCCACCTACATTTTTATTTCAGAAATTTAAAAATAGTCTCTAAATATATTTAGATACATATTTATCACATTTGTATATTCTCTTCCTAGCCAAAGTGCTCAAAAGAGCATCCACTGCTCTTCATACACACACACACACACACACACACACACAACTCCAGATTTGGAAAAATATTCCTTTATTACCAAGCGACAAGTTTGATGTGGATTAAAGAATGGGTAACATTAAGAAATAATAGATTATTGAATTTAGAAGGGCATGATTTGTTGATGGGGTCGCATGCTTTTTTATGGTATAAGGGAACAAAAATACAGGGGTATTTTAGAAGACATCATATACATGAGGCTTTGTTATTAAATTGGGAGAGGATTAAAAAACAACATTATTTGAAAATTCCAGTCTGGGTATCAACAATTGAAGCATTTTCATATTCAGTAATATTTAGAAGAGAACAAATTGTTAGGTATAGTGAATTAATGGATGAAAAGGGTGAATTTAAATCAAAGCAAGAACTGGAAGAGCAAGGTTTTAAGATGGATTGGTTTTCTTATATGCAAATATGTTCTAGATATGAAGAAGATTCTAAACAAGGTTTCTATAATGTCTTGAATAATTTAGATAAGATTTTAATGGGCTCTGATGATTATATAATTTAAAAATTGTATGGTTATTTACTAGAGGTAAAATTGGAAGAGCAACAAGTTAAAGAAACAATGATAGCGTGGGGAAAAAAATTTGGCCATGGGATTGATTTAGAGAAATGGCAAAAATTGTGGTTGCAGAATTATAAAATGACACTATCTACAGCATATAAGGAGCATTTGTATAAGATGTTTTTCAGGTGGCATTTACCCCCGACGAGAATAGCCAGAATGTTCAAGAACAAATCGGAGAAATGTTGGAAATGTCATCAGATTCCAGGATCATATTACCATATGTGGTGGACATGTGCAGAAGCTAAAAGATATTGGACTAAAATCCACACTTGGTTGGAAAAAATGACAAAGAAACACATTGACTTTAAACCAGAGATATTTTTATTAGGAATTTTACCAGAAATGTATAATAAAGAACTGAGGTATTTAATTGTGAATGTTTTAACAGCGGTTAGAATTGTGTTTGCTAAAAACTGGAAAGGTGAGAAGATACCTACTGATGATGAAATTATTAAGAAAATTATGGACTGTGCTGAAATAAGTAAATTGACATTTGAAATTAGAGAACAGGAAGATAAACAATACTATTTGATATGAGATTTGTTTTACCAATGGCTAGATAATAAAGCATGGAGATGAAGTAGGAAATATGAAATTAATGTAATGATAAAATATATGAAATGTTTTTCTTATGGGAATTAAGCCTCTGTTAAATAATGGCTAAATGAGTATACTGTTAAATAAGATAAATTAAACAATTGGTAATTTTGGATATGGGATTGTGCACAAAAGAATTTTAACCGATCGACACACTTTCTGTGATTGTATTAGAATGATGGTGGTTTTATGTCTTTGTTTTAAATAAAAAAAAAATTTCAAAAAAAAAAAGATTTGGAAAAACATTCCATAACTCAAGTCCATATAAGATTTCTATGAGGGAAATTGTAAGTTTAAAAATGTGGTAGGCAGACAGACAGACAGATGATCATTGTCTTTACTTCCTCTTTTACTGCTTTGGGTGTCAAGGGAAATGCAGAGTTCTGGCTCTGGCTCTTCTGTTGGCCTCAACCACTGTTAATTGATTTTGTTGTATTGTGTCACTGATGTTGTCTCTCCATCTTCTTCTGGATCTGCCTCATATTCTTTGACCTTCTCCTCTTTTTCTATATGCCTTAGAAATGGTATGGAATCCCACGACAGATAGCTAGATAGGTAGATAGATAAAATTTGACATAAATAAAATAAACCTTTATATTCATATATTTCTCTGTGACTTATTGAAATGGAAACTCTGGTCTTCCTACCTTTTGCGTCATATAAAGTTATACTACACTTCCCATGCTTTATTTTTCCCCACCTCTTCTGTCCTTTCAATAATAATTGTTCCCAAAAGCTTTTCAGACACACTTAACAAATTTATCTCCCTGTAGTGTGGTATTCATCAGTGTTACCTTTCCCCTTTGTGTAAGGGAATAATAACAGCACTATTTCAGCTCTCAAGCAGAAATACACATACAATGGTAGAAATTTTCGTGTATTGCAACTCAGTAGGCAATCACAGCCATATTCTCATATTTTTTCAGTTCTATCATCTGCAATTATAGCTTTACAATTTTTCAACATTCACTTTATAATTTCTTTTTCATTTTTTCTTCTAG
Source organism: Pantherophis guttatus (assembly GCF_059756535.1). Lineage (NCBI taxonomy): Eukaryota > Metazoa > Chordata > Lepidosauria > Squamata > Colubridae > Pantherophis > Pantherophis guttatus. Next base: position 27,746,694 of record NC_142064.1, read on the forward strand.
ACGGTGGCGTAATTAACATTTATAGAATTCGTTTGCCATCTGCACCTCTATAACTGTCTGGTTTGGTTCTACAACCCAGCAAGACAGACACAGACTTCAGAAGATAATTAGAACTGCAGAAAAAACAATTACTACCAATCTGCCTTCCATTGAGGACCTCTATACTGCACGAGTCAAAAATATTTACAGACCCCTCGCATCCTGGACATAAACTGTTTCAACTCCTACCCTCAAAATGACGCTATAAAGCACTGCACACCAGAACAACAAGACACAAGAACAGTTTTTTCCTGAACACCATCACTCTGCTAAACAAACAATTCCCTCAACACTGTCAAACTAGTTACTAAGTCTGCATTACTATTAATCTTCTCATCGTTCCTATCACTCATCTCCTCCCACTTTATGACTGTATGACTGTAACCTTGTTGCTGGTATCCTTAAGATTTATACTGACTGTTTCCCTATGACTGTTTCCCTATGACTATCATTAAGTGTTGTACCTTACGATTCTTGACGAATGTATCTTTATTTTTATGTACACTGAGAGTGCATGCACCAAGACGAATTCCTTGTGTGTCCAATATAATTGGCCAATAAAGAATTCTATTCTATTCTATTCTATTCTATTCTATTCTGTTCTGTTCTGTTCTGTTCTGTTCTGTTCTGTTCTGTTCTGTTCTGTTCTATTCTATTCTATAATTCATTTTAGTTCCAGTATTCAGCACACTATCATTCCCATACATTTCTCTAAAATACTTCCTCCAGCAGTTTATTTCTTGAATTTTTAATTGTTGGAATTTTACTCATTTTTAAAATTTAATTCCATCCACCTTTCAGTTCCGTCCTACTCAGTTTAGGCATACATATCCACAGTTCAATCCAGCAACTCCCATCTACAGCCCAGATGTGAAACTGTTTTCTTCACTTAGGGCCTCGTTCTCTGGCAGATTACCAATAATTAATCTGAGCAATTGTTAAAACCCGCAAGGGGAGATTTTACAGGATCTATCTAATCAAAGGGGGCATTTGCCATGCATGCAGGAAAGAATTTTCTTTTGTACCAATCTTATAAAATGCTCTCAGTATGAATACACGTCTCTCTTGGCTTTTTAATTTAGCCTATTCAATTATGGAATTGCAGCTTAACTGTTTTAATGTTTTGTTGAGGTTTTTATCTGTTATCATTGAGTTTCTATACTTTTATGCAAACATGTTACATAAATGTCATTAATAATGCTTTGCTTTTGTAAGCAGCTTTGGGAACTTGAATGAAGGACAGTATAAAAATAGAAAATAATTGGGCGGCCTAGTAATATATGGGTGTTACTAGATTTACCATATCTTGCTGCATTCAATTAAAATATGCCAGAGTTTGAAGGAAAAAATGTAAAAATAGTAAAAAAAATTATGGTAGTAGTCTCATTATCAACGAAACTTGCCGTAGCGTTGTACTTAAATCTTTAATGTATCTGTGGAGGCAACTTGACAGATACACAACACATCTATTACTTAAAAGAATTGAAATCTATTAGAAGTACATGTAAATAAATAACACTGATCTTTTAATATATAAAAATACTGGGAGCAGATTATCTCACAAGTCATTTCAATTCTCACTGGTCTTCAGTAGGAGTTCTTTGTTCTAAATTGGGTGTCATGACTGGAATGAATTTGTTTTAATTGCTTTGGGAATATTTAACCCAGATAGATAGGACTCCATGGTGGGTACAAATTCAAAACAGCATGTCCTTGAACATTTCAACTTAATAGCATACCTGAGAAATATACTTCATGGATGCGGCTCAATTTAAAGGTCCTCCCCTGCCCCACCCGTTCCAAAAGTTAAATTGGTTGAGTTTGTATACCATCCTTTGGTGAAAGGGAGGGATGGGTGTGTCGAAGTATAGAAAACAGTGGAAAAGAGGAAGCTGGAAAACATTTTATTTTCCAACCATTCTCCTCCCTGTTCCCATTTCCTGAAGTAATTGTTTGACCTTTACCAACAGGATAACAGCAGGAAATACAAAAACAAAACGGTTCAATGAGCAGATGCAAAAATGTAACAAGGGCCCAGTTCAAGTAAACAGAAAGTCGGATGCAACCCGTTGTGCCATGGGAGAACCATCTCACAGAAGACTCTTAATTTCATTCCGATCTTAAGAAAGAGTATGGGCTGTTTGCAGTCTTTACTGTTGCCATGTTTGCACTTCTGGAAACAAAGTGCCCCCTTCATGAGTACAAAATGCATCCAAAACTTTATATCACCTGCTTTGTTCTTCTAAACATGAACAAGAAGATGATGACCAGACATCATATCCTATATATAATACTTAGATTAATCAATTTAACCTCAAGCATCTGGAGATATGCACATAATAAAGACCTATAATTTCTAATCTGTTTATTGTACTCAAAAAATGTACAGCTTGAACTATGGATTTGTTTTTCTAGAGCATGAAGCTTGAAACTGGCTTACAGGAGACACAATATGTCAAAACTGCTAAAATGCCTTCTTTGTTGTGCATGTAAAGGAAGGAGCAGCACACACATTAAAAAGGTAGCAGTTTTGTTTTTATTTGCATAGTATTTGAAGTGGACTTGCCCTTTTTTCTTTGCATAGCACAAAACCATACAGCTTAAGAGCAGTGATGGCGAATCTTTTAGACACCGAGTGCCCAAACTGCATGTGCGTGCATGCCCAAACTGAAAGATGCGCACATGCATGTGAATGGAATGTGTACTATAAATCATCATCTCAATTTTATGCTCCAGTAAATATAGATTAGCTCATGTAGAAACAAATTATGATATATTACATAAAGTGAATATCTTGCTGACTAAACCAGCCTTGGTGAGGAACATATGGCTCCAAAGAAAATGCTATCTTAGTCTGTGTTCGCCCAGTGTAACTATGGAATTAGTTTCCAATAATCAAAATATACAAAAGGGTGGTTTATAATGGTCTAATATTATAAGCATCAATATTCTTCCTGTCCTCCTGCTTCAAGTTTTGCTTACATAGAATGAAAAGATAGTGCAGGTTATCGATGTTCCTTCCTCTGATTTTAAAACCACGCTCATCTTTTTCCAATCCAACTTCCATTAATTTATATTTGGTATACAGGTTGAATAAATACAGGGAGAATAAATATCCTTGTCATTCTCCTTTGCCAACTTGAAATCAGTCTGTTTCTCCCTGTCCTGCTCATACTGTGGCTTCTTGACTGTATAGAGCCATCATGGCGAACCTATGACACGCGTGCCAATTGTGGCATGCAGCGCCCTCTCTGATGGCACACGAGCTATCGCCCCAGTTCAGCTCTTCCGCGCATGCGCACACACCTCCTGCTGGCCAGCAGGTCTTCGGGTCTGCTGCGAATATGCGGGGCGGGGCACGTGGGGGGTGGCAGGCATGCACATCTGCGGGGGTGGGGCACATGTGGGGGTGCATGCATGTGCAGGGGGTGGGGTGCATGCAGGGGGCATGCGTGCATTGCATTTTGGGGTTTGGGGATACGCGTGTGCATTTGTGCGCATACGTGTGTACTTTGGGCACTCGGTCCGGAAAAGGTTAGCCATCACTGGTATATAAATTCACATGAGAAATATGGCATTCTCATTTTTCTAAGGACTTTCCACAGCTTGATAAAATCAACATAGTCAGAGTCTTTTCTATCAATGAAAAGTCACAGTGACTTCTTTCTGGTATTCCTTAGTTTTTTTCAATTACCCAATGGCAATCAGAAATAATGTCTCATACTCCTTGGCCTTTTGTAAAGTCATCTTAAATATCTGGCATCATTTTTTACGCATAAGACTCTAATTTGAGTTGGATAATCCCAAGGATTATTTTTCTAATATATGAAATTTAGGATATTGATAATACCATAGTTTCTGCACTCTCAACATTACATTATAGATTACAAATCTTACTTTGGGATTATTTTAACTCAAGTCCATTTGGATGAGTATTTTATGAACATTTTAGTTCATAAACCAGGACTATAACTTTTAAACAAAATAAAATAATTACTTCCAGTCTTCTCTGGATTATTAATCAAGTTGTAGCTCAATCACAATTTAATCTTGAAAAGCAGCATTTAGTGAAAGGCAAAGGTGTGTGAATATAATGTGAAATAAATAATTCATGAATAGTTGAATAAAATCATAAATATACAAAGACAATAAAGAGCTATAAATACTATACGGCTTGTCTTATAGTAGACTATCACAGCAAGAGAATAAATGCACATTTTTCACATGGCTTTTTCAATGTTTACATTAACAATGGTTTATTTCGAAAAATAAAACAATGAAATAAATCATGTGGTATAGGAAATTTTATCATTATTCATTTACATTTTCAATATCCAAGAAGTACACGATCTAATACAGGGGTCCTTTTTAAAGAGGGGGCCAATTCACGGTCCCTGAGACTGTTGGGGGGCCGGACCGACTGAGTGGGCATGGCTAAGTGGTCGTGTGACTGGGTGGGCATCGCCAATTTAGCAGTCCATTAAACAATACACACAAATTAAACTTTAATTTGTTATGCTCCTGGAGGTGGAAAGCAGGTTAGTGAAGGGATGTGGCTGCCTTGGGGGTGGGTGAGGGACTTCTCCACATACTGGAGATGCTTTTTCAGTTTTTCAAAATAGCCTATAATCCTGATGTTTCCTTGTACAGTAGACTTCCATCCAAGTCTGAAGCATTCTGAATACCATTTTTCTTGGAGCTCAGACAAGATTGCAAGCATCAGAAATCAAAACCAAACACAACGTGCTTAACACAATTTATAATCCCATTAATGTTTTTATATATATTCACTAAGATATCCACGACGCCAAGTGGTCTATCAGGATTCCCATTTTACAAATGGGGCTTAGGCCTAAGGAAAGTAATGTTACAGTTTTGTGTGTGTCTCTCTCTCTCTCCCTCCCTCCTTCCCTCCCTCTCTCTCTCTCTGGAGACTGGGAAGGGTAACAGTACCATTCCAGTACCACTCTGCCGCCCAAAAACAGGCCCGTTTTTGGCCTTGGCCTCCAGAAGGCAGGTGGAGGCCAGTGGATAGGTGGGGCGATGTGGCGGGGCAGCCTCATGGTCCCGCGTGAGCTGGATTAATGGCTTTGGCGGGCTGTATCCAGCCACGGCCCGTAGTTTGAAGACCCCTGATCTAATATGTAGATCAATGCTAAGTCATTGTTTATGACTTAGCATTATATATGAACCAGCTACTATGACTTTTTCAACAACCAAATTTTGTTTAACACTATAGAGAAGTCTAGAAACAGAATCAAATTTACAAGCGTGAACTGTCTAAGAAAGATCAGTCCTGCTCCTTGAACAGGTCAACTTTCAACCGTATCTCATTGGTATGGCTGGAATCCTTGGTGTTCTCTGACCTTGGTTATTTTCTTGCAGACATTTCATTACCCAAACTAGGTAACATTATCAGTACTAGTAAGGAGTGGGGCTTGCTCTTATTTTATATTCTAGTGGTTTGTCTTCAACATAAGTGTCACTCTTGGTGATTTCATGAATATAGCCACATACTGGAGATGCTTTTTCAGTTTTTCAAAATAGCCTATAATCCTGATGTTTCCTTGTAGACTTCCATCCAATTCTGAATCATTCTGAATACCGTTTTTCTTGGAGCTCAGACAAGATTAGCAGGCACCAGAAATCAAAACCAAACACAACGTGCTTAACACAATTTATAATCCCAGTTAATGTTTTTACATATATTCACTAAGATATCCACGACGCCAAGTAGTCTATCAGGATTCCCATTTTACAAATGGGGCTTAGGCCTAAGGAAAGTAATGTTACAGTTTTACAGAAATTTGAATATAAGCCAAAGCTTTTCTCTAAATCAAAATAGCTATACAGATCACTTCAGAATAAAACATTTCTAAATATTTTACAGAGGCAGAAAAAAGTCAAAGATCCCAGAAGAGAAGTTAGTGCTTCTGGATTAAAATAGGCAGTTAGATTTTCTGGAAGCAGTAACATCATGAGACAGAAAGTAAAATTTGCAAGTTTCATAATCATGTTCCATTTACCACAAAATCAAATTACTTAATTAGATAGTATTGGGAAGTGTTTCTACATCAACAATTTCTCCTATATACATTTTAAGCCCTGTACAAAAAAAAAATAATCATCTGAGGAAAAGAATGTTGTCAGTCAGGTTGTCCAACTTTGCATTTTAGTTTGTACATTAGTAATCTTTTAAAAAGAAAAATGCACCAAGAAATAGTGCTTTAATTTAGAATCCATACTGCATACTACAGAAGTACTGCAAGATCACCAGCAGTTATTCCTTAATGCCTTACTTTTAAAAGTAATCTTTTACATGATCTTATTTTTTATTTTAACTTGACAAAGAAATAACTGTTCACTTATTTTTGTATCTTAAATTGGATACTAAGAGTATTTGTTCCCTTGCTTAGAATGTAGCTTGAACCAGGGGTGAAATCCAGCAGGTTCTGACAGGTTCTGGAGAACCGGTAACGGAAATTTTGAGTAGTTTGGAGAACCGGCAAATGCCATCTCTGGCTGGCCCCAGAGTGGGGTGGGAATGGAGATTTTGCAATATCCTTCCCCCAGGAGTGGGGAGGGAATGGAGATTTTGCAGTATCCTTCCCCTGGAGTGGTGTGGGAGTGGAGATTTTGCAGTATCCTTCCCCTGCCATGCCCATCAAGCCACACCAAGCCACGCCCACAGAATCTGTAGTAAAAAAAATTGGATTTCACCACTGGCTTGAACTACATATAGTAGTAGAATTTTCAAAAAAAAAATTCAATAACAATGTGAATTTCACTCTAAAGCATTACTGAATTATAACATGCTCATCATACCAACAGCCATGTGCCCTTTCAATGCTTGTTTCTAATGGTGCATGAGTTATATTGGAATCCATATGCTATTCTGAATTTTGTATGCCTGACTTGAGACACATACAGTGTCCATTTCAAAAGATTTAGCTTTTGTTCACAGTTCATAACAGAAAGCTGTGTACTAATGTCCAACGTGTCTGTTTACATTTTTGTTTTCAGAGATTTACAAACATATACGGTATTTAGTAGCTTATTTTGTACATTGCTATTTTTCCTTCTTACAAAAATGCCTTAAAAGGACATGTATTATTTTCTTCACATATGCACATACAATTCCACTTTATTCTTGCTGTAATCCAGTGAAGGTTGTTTGTTTGTTTGTTTGTTTATAAATCATATTTATATAGCCAACCATTTCACAATCAAGTGACTTTTTAGGCCAAACGACAAGGACAGGTTAATCCAGATTGCTGATGGGCTCAAGAAAGATTTGTTTCAGACTTTCTTAAATTACTCCAAGAAATTCACAGCTAAAAACTGTAATAACAGCACAATGGTTTCATTTTCTATGTTCTGTTTAAGTGATATCTTTCAATCAACTAAGCAAAAATGAAGTCAATAGGATCTTACATAATTTACCTTAGTTTCACAATGGGTGAACTGAATTTATTAGGTCAGTTTACATTCATGTCTGACCTGAAACTGAAAGGAGGTTAACATATTATAAGGAACCTACCATTACTTCCATAACATGGGTAGAATCAACCTTTGGTAAATACCAATTTGCTTGCATTTTGGTTTTTAAATAAACTAATGTAATCATATACAACTCAACAATGTTAAACATTCTGTTCCACTTCTTGATCACACATTTGTTCCATGTAATTTGCACAGTAGCATTTGTAGAAACTGTTTCTTTTAAGATCTTGAAACTAAAAAATATATGCTATGTTTAGAGTATTATTTATGTAATTTAGGTCCTTGTCATATGCTATAGTCCAGAAATTTCTTCAGAGTTGTAGTGCAGACAGCAAAGTTGGGAATGAATTCTGAGATATAATTTATCATTTCTATGATGCTCTGAATCTCTTTCTGATTTATCATTTTGTCTTTACTTTCATCTGGTTTAATGCCATCTTTCATAAATAATTCTCCCACGTATGAGACTGATCTGAAAATTAATTTAAAAATATAAGAATGATATGGGAAAAGATGCTATACTGGTTGTACAAATGAAATTGGCTGATGTCTTAATAATTTAAAAGGGATAATACACCAATAATAAAACAAAAAAGGAGACCTGGATAATAATATTGGATTTACAAAAGAGACATCTTAAAGTTTTGCAGAATCTTGTGAGAAGGAACAAACGAACAATGAAATCAAGTTCTAGATCCTTATTTGAAGGGATTAAAGATCAAGATAGTTAAAAGTAAAAGAAAGGAATAAAAGTTTATTCAGTTAAAATAGATATTTTGCTGATCAAGACTAAACAATGAGGGGTTAAGAATTTTTGTATAGATAAGAAATGGGACATAAGAAGAACAGATCATTTGTCATATTTTAGAAGAAGGTGATTAGTTACTATAATTATTTATACTTGTTGGTGATGAAGGTGTAAGTCATTACTTTATATACTGTATTTCTTTTCTTTTTGTTTACTATGTTCTTATTATTATTTTTTTCTATGTGCCTATTTTTCTTTTTTCTTCACTTTCTATTTTTTCTTTTAATTTTTTAAATTTGTATTAGTTTTTCTTTTTAATTGCAATTGTTTAATAAAATTACATAGTCCTGTAGTTTCTTGTTGCTTGCTTATAAATACACCCTGTTTTCTTTCCTTCACTATCTTGCCTGTGGAATGTTGCTGAACATGTTCGTGTGTGCTTCACCTGGCTTTGCAAACCCATAATAAAATATTTGGAGGCTAAAAAAAAAATGGAGCGGCAAGGTTACTGGCATGACAATTGCAGCAGTCTAGAATAACAGCTTTAGTCAGTTAGTGACTATTGAAGTTATAATAGACCTCCAAATGCTACTTATCCGGTTCTACAGTTCCAATGGCTACACAGCTGTCCAGTCACATGACTGCATTTTTAGCCCTTGATAACTGGCTCACCTTTATAGTCAGTTATAATGTTCTGCAGTCACATGACCACAATTTACTATGTATTTTGCTTGTTTCTGGCCTTTTTGAGCTGGTTTATGGCAAAAATAATAATAATAATAATTCCGCCCATAGGAATACATGGATTAATTTAACAACTCCTGCAAAAACAGTTATACAATCTGGTCCAGTCACATGCATGCTTCAATTTATGGCCATCATCACTTACAATGGCTCCATTACCATTGTAAATTGAGTACCACCTGTACTGAGAGGCCAAACATGGATTCCATTTTCTCCCACTGTTGCAGAGATAGGACACAGACATAAGATCAGTGATGGAATTCAAAAAATTTTACTACTAGTTCTGTGGGCATGGCATGGTGGGTGTGGCATGGCTTGGTGGGCGTGGCATGGTGGGCATGGCAGGGGAAGGATACTGTAAAACCTCCATTCCCACCCCACTCCAGGGGAAGGTTACTGCAAAATCTCCATTTCCTCCCTGTCAGATGTAAATGCCTTATTCTCTAATGTGTAAATAATATATGAACGGGGTATCAGGAGTTAACTTATTCTTCACTTCTTAATGTATTCATAATTCACCACTCCCACTTATAGCTCCACCCATTGTATATATAAGGAGCCACCTACACCCTTTTCCTCGCTTCTATCTGTGAATATTCAGTGAATATAGAATGCCTATTGTAAATAAAAGGAAATATATTTAAACCTTTAACTCTTACTAATATTATTGAGTCTGATCCTGAAAATATTGCAACAAGCTGGTAGCAGAGGATGGTTAATTGACTCAATAAAAAACTTAAAAATGTCTAAGAAAGATAGGCCCAACACCAGGGCCTACAGCAAAGAAATGGAAACAGAACAAGAAATAATCAACGAATCCACAAACGCAATTTCGAGAGAATCCGAAGAATACACCACTGAAGACGAAGAAATAATAGATGAAATTGATGACCAGAAGGAAATCGAAATAGAGAATAACGAACTCAGGTCAGAGATATTAAAACTATTAAAGAGCCAGAAGAATGATGAAAGCCTCATCGCGAAACTCCAAGATATGCTGAAGAACAGCGGAGCAGCGAGAGAGAAAAACATCACTAATGAAAAATCTAAAGACCCAAAAATAGTGAGTGATATGACTGCAGAGAAAGTCATTACAAAGAAGAAAAACGGTGATCCCGCGCGAAATTTTGAATGGCAGCCATCTTGGTTTCAACAGGCCTCCAGGGTGAGCGAAGCAGAGCCAATCAAAATGCTCAATTCAAAATTTCTGGCGCGAAAAACGTTATCAAACAACGAAAATGAAAAAGAAGATTCAAACTCCTCAGAAGAATCAGAATCAGAAAGTGAAGATGATTCAACAAACTCCCAAATAAAATCAGCAATGAAAACGCTTTTTGCTGCATTTGGGCCAAAACTAAAAATTAACAAACAGCTACCGAAGAAGCGAGCGAGCAAGCCGATGCCTCAAGACCTGCCCGCTCCCATCCTGACTACGAGAACGCCGACGCCCGAACCCAGAGAGCCCTGCCGGTACCGCCCTACGCCACAGACCGAAGCAAGCACCAAAGCCCTCAGGGGAAGAGGAAGAGCAGCCGCCGTCGTCAAGACTCCCAAAATCGAACCAGAGACCGATTCATCTGAAGAGGAGCAGAACGAGCGAGCCACAATGGAGAGAACCTTCCACGACGACTCCAAAGAAGAAATGGACAACGCGCATGCGCAAAACTACGCAGACGGTCCGGGAAGACATGAACTGGCGAGGAGACCATGCAGACTCGTTGCGAGCATCCCCATGCCGTTTTGCAATTTTCTACACTTGCGAGACCACGGACTACCTCAGGTTGTAAGTAATGGACACAATAATGTCGGAAATTTACCCAGTGACTTCCCAAAGCTAAGGGTTGATGGCGTTAATTTGCAAGAATGGTATCAACAGCTCCAGGTTGTCTTTATGAAGGAAAACTTATTATTTTTTATCACTAGTCCCCCAAAAAGACCTTGGACTCTAAAAATAGATTGTTTACACCATAGAGCATTTTTCTTAATAATATCTAGTGTGTCTCCTGCAATGTATCATAGCATTAAGCCAAATCTGACTGTTTCAGAAATCATTCAATGCATGTTTAATTTGTTTCACAGTGACAGTGTAGCTACCACCACAAGGATGTCTAAAGATTTCTTTTCATCTAGGGTAAAACCAGGGGTTTCCATAAGTGAGCATTTAATATATTTAAACAAAATAAGAGCTGAGCTGCATTTGAGGGGGGAGGTGATTTCAGACCAAACAATGAAAAGTGTTATTATCAACTCACTTGATTCATCATGGGACAATTTTATGTCACATTTAGACACTATCAATCTAGGATATTTATCCATAGAAAGTCTATCCAATAAATTGCTAGCAGAAGACAATTCAAGAAGGAATCGTTCTAGCAATCACACAGAACACAAACCATATAGGAAAGTAGCTTTCCAAGAAAAATATAATGAAACATTTAAATGCCACAATTGTGGATCCAGGGAACACAATAGAAGAGATTGTCCCAAAATTTCAAGAGAAAGGCATAGGTCAGAATATAGAAACAAATACAATTATAGACAGTCTTCCATAGATAGACATAGATATAGGAGCCCACCAAATTACAAAGAGAATAGAGGGGGCAGAGATAATTCAAAGGATAGAAAATCTGGCTCACTGAACGGGCTAAATAAACAAGACAACACTAACATACAGCAAAATGAGAACAATAATTGGCTTATTGATTCTGGAGCAACTAATCACACCACTAATAACAAAAATATACTGTCTTCATTTGCAGAAGATAAATTTGTAATAAAGGTAGCTAACCAAGAAAAGGTGCAAGTATTAGGTAGAGGGAATGTAACCTTGCCTGGTCTAGGAAAAATAGAGGGGGTATTGCTAATACCTGAGATACCTCATAACATACTAAGTGCTATAAAACTAAGTAGAGATTCTGACATTAACATTGTTTTTTCAAAAGGAAAAGCGATTTTGGAGAAGAATAAAATAAATATAGGCACAGTGATGATTAAAGGAGGCCTACCTTATCTGATAACTAAGGAAAAATGGCTGCATAACATTGACTCAAATATGGAAGATTGTATTGAAGTAGATGATGAAAATATTAGCAATAGTGACAATGATGAGTGTAAAACATCTCATGATCACAAAGATGCACACAATGAAAAAAAACCAAAAATAGGTAAGCCAATTCATGATGAGTGTGCTCACATCTTACATAGGAAGTTAGGACATGCCAGTTTTCCTGTAGTACAAAAAATGACTGAACACGCAGAAGGTGTTAAAATAAAAAATTGTGAAAACTATTTGGAATGCTCAGTATGTAAATCTACAAAACTAAAAACTAGCCCCAGGCCAAGAAAATCTACTAGATCAACTAACAAAATTTTTGATTTAGTACACATGGACTTAGTTGGTCCATTAACTCCATCAATCACTTATAGAAAACGTTACTTCCTGACAATAGTGGACGATTATAGCCGCTATGGGTTTGTTTATACATTAAAACACAAAGATGAAACATTTCAAAAATTTAAAGAATTTTACAAACGCATAGAAACACAACACAACATCAAAATAAAACAAATTATGACAGATAGGGGATGCGAATTCATGTCTAAAGAATTCTCCCAATGGTTAAAAGACAAAGGAATGTTACATTACACATCTAGTCCATTTTCTGCGTTCCAGAACGGGATTGCAGAGAGGAAAAATTCCACATTACAAACCATGATTAGATGCACATTGGAAGATGCTGGCTTAAGCAAACAATTCTGGTCAGAAGCCTTACATTATTCAAATTACACACAAAATAGAACATGGTCCAGCATTGTAAATAAGACACCATATGAAGTGATGTATAATAGAAAACCAAAATTAGCACACATGCATATATTTGGAGTCACTGCAGACGTACACATACCTAAACAATTAAGAAGAAAGGGAGAAAACGTATCCAGAAGACTCAGATTTATGGGATATGAAACCGGTACTAAAGGGTACAGATTCATTGATAACAATAACAAATTTATAGTCTCCAGAACAGCTGTGTTCCATGAACAGGCTAACTGGTCTAAATTACATCTTAATGAAATATTTCCAAATAAATATAAAGGTACAAAATCTCATGAAGAAGGGATCATAGAAAAGCAAAATATCAACAAAAATAAGAACAAAACCAAAATTTGGACAAATAGCCAACACAAAATTAAGACAGACACATTAACAAAAAAGGAAGCAAGATATTTGCATGATAACGATAGTAAACCTGAAAAAACCATTAGAAACACCAGAAATCAAATGCCAAATAAATACAAGGATTACATAATGCATATGGATGGTGAGCCAACAACACCCAATACATATGAGGAAGTGTTAAAACTCCCTCGTGAAGAAAAGGAAAAATGGGAATTAGCGATGAAAAAAGAGATGGAAAGTTTACAAGGATTAAATGTATTTACACCTGCAATTGCACCTAAGGATAAAACAATTATTGGTACCAGGTGGATATATAAAATTAAGAACTTAGAGGGAGGCAATACTCTATACAAAGCTAGACTAGTTGCACAAGGTTATGCACAGAAATATCCGGAGGACTATACTGACACGTATTCCCCCACAGTAAGAACAGAGAGTGTCAAAACAGCTCTAGTGGTAGCATCAGCACTCAACCTTGATGTATTTCAATACGACATACAGACTGCGTATCTACACGCTAAACTAGATAAAGAAATATACGTAAGAGCACCTCACAGTCAATACACAAACAAAAATGAAATTTGGTTGTTAAACAAGAGTTTATACGGGTTAAAACAATCTGGTAAACGATGGTATGATTGTTTAGTGAAAGTACTTAGAACCATGGACTTCAACGCTACTACTGCTGATAACTGCTTTTTTGTCAAAAAGGATGATGATTACATTGAATTTGTATTGATTTATGTGGATGACATTTTATACATAGGAAAACATAAAGAGAGAAGAGAAACCTTTGTAACCAAACTAAATGAACATTTCTCGTTAAAATCTCTAGGTAAAGTAAACAAATATCTTGGTGTCCAAATTAATAAGACTAGAAGGGGATTCAAACTTACTCAGAGAGATAAGATTGTAGAACTTTTAAATAAATGCAATTTAAACAATGCCAAACCTTGTGATACTCCTATGCAAACTGATTTTCTAAGAAATACTGATGAATCTTCCCCCGAATTCAAGGATAACACATTTTATAGATCAATCATAGGTTCACTTCTTTATATATCTAATTGGACTAGACCAGATATCGCCTTACCACTCAATCTATTATCCAGACATGTCAGCAAACCAACAATGTATCACTGGGAAGCTGTTAAAAGAATTTTAAGATATCTGAAAAGTACACTAGACTTTTGCTTAATATTAGAACCTAAAGACAATAAAGAACCAAAGCTTACATGTTATGCAGATGCAGATTGGGCTGGAGACACCTCATGTAGAAAAAGTACATCTGGTTATATATTTCTCTTAAATGACTGTCCAGTTTACTGGTACACTGGTAAACAAGAACTAGTGGCCACTTCAACGACAGAAGCGGAATATGTTTGTTTATCCAAAGCTGCAAATAACCTTGTATGGTTTAATGATTTAATTTCAGATGTTTGGAAAAAACCTGTTTTGCCTTTTGTTATGCATGAAGATAATAAAGCAGCCATTGAAATATCTAGATCTGATGCCATTGGACAAAGGTCCAGACATATAGATATAAAATTTAAACATGTGAGACAATTATCTCAGGATGGATTTATTAAAGCAGTGCATTGTGATACCTCAGAACAATTAGCTGACATATTGACAAAGCCTTTACCTTCTAAGCAACACAAATATTTAACTTCTAAGTTGTATGTATTGTATTGTCCTGAATCTGAGTGTAATTGGTGTTGTATAACGAATCGGCATTTAGAGGGGGATTTGTCAGATGTAAATGCCTTATTCTCTAATGTGTAAATAATATATGAACGGGGTATCAGGAGTTAACTTATTCTTCACTTCTTAATGTATTCATAATTCACCACTCCCACTTATAGCTCCACCCATTGTATATATAAGGAGCCACCTACACCCTTTTCCTCGCTTCTATCTGTGAATATTCAGTGAATATAGAATGCCTATTGTAAATAAAAGGAAATATATTTAAACCTTTAACTCTTACTAATATTATTGAGTCTGATCCTGAAAATATTGCAACACTCCCGATCAGCTGGGACTCGGGAGGCAGAGAATAGATGGGGGCAGGGCCAGAGGTGGTATTTACCGGTTCTCCGAACTACTCAAAATTTCCGCTACCGGTTCTCCAGAACTGGTCAGAACCTGCTGAATACCACCTCTGCATAAGATAACTTATCTTTCTGTGTCATTGCATACTTACCCCTGTGAACTGGCCTGAGGAACAGGGAACTTGCAAACTTGAATTGGAGAAAGAAAGGCTGGACAGCCTGTTTTTGGAGAGGTAAGACTAGTTATCTTGCTAGGGGCATTTACATTCAATGTTATCCAACTCTTGAGCAGCTTGATCTAGTGCGTTGATGGCTAACCTTTTGGGAACCAAATGCCGAAAGCGCGGGCATGCGCACACACACCCATAATGCAATGTGTGCGTGTCCTGCCCCACATATGCACATGCAACACCCACATGTGCACCTTGCCTCCCAAGCATGCACACACATCTGGTACACCCTGCCCCCCGTGCATGTGTGGCAGAGACCTGAAAACCAGCTGGCTGGCAGGAGGCATGCACATATGCGTGGTGGGGCTGAGCTGAGCTAAGCTGGGGTGACGGCTTGCGTGCCCGCAGAGAGGGCTCTGCGTGCCACCTGTGACACACATGCCATAGGTTTGCCATCATGGGTCTAGTGTTTAAGGCACCAGGCTAGAAAGCAGGAGGCTGTGAGTTCAAGTCCCACCTTAGCCACAAAAGCCAGCTGGGTGCTTTGATGAACAATCACTTTCTCTCACTCCAACTCATCTCACAGTTATGGAGAAAATAGGAGGAGTGCAATATGTTTGCTGCCTTGAGTTATTTGTAAAAATAATAAAGGGAAACAAACAAACAGTAAGGCATTTTTTAAAAAATTTGGGAATTATGAAAATAAAACTTTTTTCTACTTTTCCGCTGTTTAAAATTTTGTATATAAATTTATTTTAGCATTTTCTATTAGCTAACTTGCATTTTTTTTAAAAAATGCAAGTTGGCTGATGAAACTGACTTTTGTAAGTTTCATCAGAAAGAATGGTGTAAAGCAAAACAGAAATCTAGCTACAGTGTGGGTAAATGATGGCAGAAATGAGATGCACAAACATTTCAGTCTAAATATGCGATGTGGTGGGGCAGAGAAATATTTCTACCAAGTTTTCAGTAAGTTAAAGGATTTATTTCCATATCTTTATCCTAGTACGTTCATACAGTAATACATTCCTGGAAGTTCATTTCAAACAATAGGAATAAATTAAAATTACTACAAATGCAAATTTCCTGGAATGGCAATGATCCTTTGGATTCCATCTGAACAAGCTTTCTACTTTGATTTCATAGAGGACCATAGTTTTGATCTATTCACCCAGTGCAAAATTGAAAACGTATGCATCATTATCACACTCACAATTTTGCTTTCAATTTTACTCTGCTTTTCCTTCATTTCCCCAAATAAACCAGATGATCTAATTCTAAAGATAGGACTGTCTTTCTTTTAAAAATAATATAGCCACACATTGTTACCAAATGCTGACAGTGGAATTCTTTAATAGTTTACACAGCAGAAAAAGGCATGATATCCCAAAATCTCTCTACAGTCAGCTGTACACTGACAGATAAAACTGACTACACAAAAGCAAAAGAAAACAATGGTGGAGACTGAAATGAAAAAGATATACTGGGAATGGATAATACACAAAAAGTGAAGACAGGGAGATTCACAACAGCTTTTTCCTGAATATGTAATGGAGAAAAATGGAAATCATGCCTTCATTATTTCAGTTTCATATTTTGTTAATGGATTTTAGCCAGCTGTCAAAATACACTATTTTTAAAAATAGCTACAGCAATCAATAAGTAATTGACACTACTCAAGTGAATAATACCTAAAACTAAATCTTTCTCCAAAAGAGACCTTAAATAAGACTAAACTCAGCAACTAAATAAAAACAACCAGAGGCACAAAATGATCTCCATTTTAGAAAAATCACTGCTGTCAAAGAGGGTAATTAGAACACCCAAATTAAACTTTAGGGAATTAAACTATTCCTGCCAGTTTTATACTCTTCCATTTTTACTCTTGGGGTTTGTTTGTTTTTTTAAAAAAATATTGCACGGAGTTTGCCTGCTTGAAAATTTATATATATTCCTCTGATGGTGAAGATTGTATTACTGGTATAGTAACATATATGTGTGCAATCATTTCTCCCCACTGGCCAAACTACCAGCAAAGTGAAAATATCCTTGGGTGACTTAGGCTCTATAATGGTATGTGAGGAAGATCAAAGAAATGATCTTAGGGAACTGTCAAATAGAAGACAGATAGATACTGCCGATGGATAGCGGGCAGAGCAAAAGTTTTGAAGGGTCTCTCCCTGGTTAGGCTATAAACCAGGGGTCCCCAATCTTGGCCATTTTAAGCCTGGTGGACTTTAACTCCCAGAATTTCCCAGCCAGCAGAGCTCCCTGGTTAGGCTATAAACCAGAGGCCCCTTTAAGCCTGGCGGACTTCAACTCTCAGAATTTCCCAGCCAGCTCTGCTTAAAGGGGCCAAGGTTGGAGACCCCTGATATAAAGGGAATGGGGAGTGGGGGGGGGGAAGAGTACTTACAGACTTGCAAGTTTCTATTAATGTAGCTTTGCAATAAAGTAGAATTAGTTTATCTGGTTGTATTTTCTACTGGGTAAGCTGATAGGCTCTTTTTTACTATCCTTTCAACAAGAAAATAGGCTTCTCTGCTACTGAATTTACAAAAATAAAATTAACATTTCCAAACCGAGCTTGCTTGATATATTCTATTATTTCTTTTCACGCCACAAGATGTCAGTAGAGTACATTTTCTGCAGAATGAAATCGAATTCCTGAGGGATGCATTAAACCCGTGTAGGAGAAGGACTTACATACATCCAATGGTTTAAAGGTGGAATGCACAACTTTCAAGCAATGTAAATTGGTCCTCAGATCGGGAGTTCAGTGGGAAACATGATATTCTTGTACAACTGGCTCTAAGCCTAGAGGATGCTGTTCCTTTTCCAGATGAGAAAAAGATTGTATATAGATACAGATTTCTTTTTAAAAAAAAAATAGTATCATATGATTGTCTTCAGGTTATTTCTCCTTCTATTTGGTGGGTTTTCTCATAGAATAGAATAGAATAGAATAGAATAGAATAGAATAGAATAGAATAGAATAGAATAGAATAGAATAGAATAGAATAGAATAGAATAGAATAGAATAACAGAGTTGGAAGGGACCTTGGAGGTCTTCTAGTCCAACCCCCTGCTTAGGCAGGAATCCCTACACCACTTCAGACAAATGGTTATCCAACATCTTCTTAAAAATTTCCAGTGTTGGAGCATTCACAACTTCTGGAGGCAAGTTGTTCCACTGATTAATTGTTCTAACTGTTAGGAAATTTCTCCTTAGTTCTAGGTTGCTTCTCTCCTTGATTAGTTTCCACCCATTGCTTCTTGTCCTACCCTCAGGTGCTTTGGAGAATAGCTTGACTCCTCTTCTTTGTGGCAGCCCCTGAGATATTGGAACACTGCTATCATATCTCCCCTAGTCCTTCTTTTCATTAAACTAGACATACCCAGTTCCTGCAACCGTTCTTCATATGTTTTCGCCTCCAGTCCCCTAATAATCTTTGTTGATTTTCCATGATCCCAATAAGCATCTTAGGGCTTGTATTGCTGTATTTGGAAGCTGGGTATTTGCCATACTTAAAAGGGGTGCAAACTGTGGCCCACGGGCCGGATACGTCATGCATAGGCCACACCCACCCCAGCTCCGTGAAGTGGAAAATCATCCCAAAATGTCACGTGACGGCAATGTGACACCACGAGTTTGACACCCGTGCCTTAGGAGAAAGATGAACAATGTTTGTCAGTTGCACCAGACTCCCCCAATGTGTTAAGGATCAAACTAGTAGAGGAAGGAGAGGGCGCATTGGGAAGGCAGTTTCTGGAGTTTTAATGATTGAAATTGATTCTTTGTTCATATGTCTCTTTCTCCCAATTTACTGAAATGGAAAAAAGAGGAAGGACACAAGTTTCACTCCACCTGCTCTGTATTAAAGTAAAGGAACCCAGGAACTTCAGTGATATACAAGTGCTCATCACTTCACCAATGATAATTATGATCAGGAACTCCATCGCTAAGAAAAACGGCCATCTGCTGGCTTCTTCATTGTTTTTGCTTGTCTGAAGCTGACAGTGTAGTTCAGAAATGGCGATCACATGACTACAGGAGGGCTGTGATGTCTTAATTGCAGTTGCCAAGTGCCCAAAGAACAAGCATTTTACCACAGAGATGCTACAGTGGCTACAATATGAGGACCTGCTCTGAGTCCCCCTCATTCAGCACTGTCATAACTTTGAGTGATCTCTGAAAGTGTGTGCACTAAACAAGGACTACCTACAAACTATGAATTTACTTAAAAGATACAGAAACTGATTTAACATGGATCTTTTACATCAAAGCTTACACTCAGTTTTCAAGAGAGGCTACATAAGTCTTTTTAAAAAATAAATCTGCCTGAATATATCAATATTTACCTGGGCTATAATCACTATCTTTACCTGCTATACAGGGGTGGGTTCTACTTACCTTTAGTACCGGTTCACATCGTGCCCGCGCGTGCGCTCTCACTTCGCTCGCACATGCGCAGAATGTTCTGCACATGCACAGATCACTTCTGATGACGTCTGGGTCAGTGGGCGGAGCCTCCCGCTAGTGTTACTAGTGTGAACCGGTCCAAACCGGAGGCAACCCACCACTGCTGCTATAGTATTTATTCCTTTTGCACCACCAGATTGGATTGGACAACAGACAATAGCATTTTGATAGAAAGTGTTTTACTGCCTTTTGATCTTGACTAGCTTACTCTTCTCTGTCTCTCAATTCCTTCACCTCAATGGAAGGTACACTCAACTGTAGTGCAGTGTTTTGAACCTTGACAACTTAGCAAGCTTGCTATGGGACTTCTAGGAATTGAAGCCCACACATCTTAAAGTTGCCAAGGTTCAGAAACACTGTTGTTGTGTTGCCACTGGATAATGTGTGAAGCATGTTCACCAAATGCGACATGAATTAAGCGAGTTTTCTGTTAAATGATTCCTGTCTCAGATGTAATTGAACTTTCCTGAATGAACTGCTTTCATTATGAAAGTCTTCATTTCTCTGCATCACAATTTCAGTAGTCACTGACCTGGGTCAAAAGATCTTACAACATAACTCATAATGTCACATCCACTGAGGAAGATATTTTCAGCCATGTTTCTATGGTGATGGAAACACATGCTCTGTTTTAAACCTTTCACTGGAAAAGTACAGAAAGTATGTTTAAGTGGTTAATTTATTAAAGATTAACTGCTGGATGTCTTATAATCAAACCAGTGTTTTTTCAATACAGTTTGCCTGTCTGAAAGTATCTTTAAAAGCTTTATATATTACATGTTAATGTATACCTGTAGCATATTTTATTTTTCTATATCTAAAACTAGAGTTCAGGGCTGGTTTGAACTCCTGTGGAAATATGAGCATACTGCTCTGTATAAACTAACTAAACTACTTCATTGATTTTATTGAACTGCCTTTATACATTTTCTTAAGGATTTGTGTATGCGAGAATGATAGTGAAGAAAATTGTTAACTACTCTGCTACCTTACCACTGTGTACTTAAGCAGATGGCTCTAGGCAGTGGTTGGATTCAAATAATTTAAGAACCGGTTCTCTGCTCTAATGATTTCTTCCAACAACCAGTTCACCAAACTGCTCAGAAAGTTAACAACTGGTTCTCCCAAAGTGGTGCGAACTGGCTGAATCCCACCACTGGCTTTAGATCAGTGGCTCTCAACCTAGACAACTTTAAGAGGGGAGAACTTCAACTCCCAGAATTCCTCAGCTAACCAGACCTAATGTGAAAATTCCTGAAATGTGCATGCAATGCATTTAATTAGTCTAAGACAGGGCTGTCAAACTCCCAGCCTGCAAGCCAGATGCATCATGCGCTGGCCATGCCCACACCCAGTTTAGTGAAGGGGGGGGGAGAAAGTCCTGATACGTCTCATGTGATGTCGCCATGACATGAGTTTGACACCACTGGTCGAAGATATTATAAAAAGATACAGGGGTTGCCACTAAAAAGAGGAAGTCAAGCTATTCTCCAAAGCACCTGAGGGCAGGATAAGAAGCAATGGGTGGAAACTAATCAAGGAGAGAAGCAACCTAGAACTAAGGAGAAATTTCCTAACAGTTAGAACAATTAATCAGTGGAACAACTTGCCTCCAGAAGTTATGAATGCTCCAACACTGGGAGTTTTTAAGAAGATGTTGGATAACCATTTGCCTGAAGTGGTATAGGGTTTCCTAACTAAGCAGGGGGTAGGACTAGAAGACCTCCAAGGTCCCAACTCTGTTATTCTATTCTATCCTATTCTATAAGTAGAAACTACTGTAATTATTTTAGAGGTTTGTGCAAAGCATTCCAGATGGATTATTTGAAAAGCCGGTGAGCATGAGCAAAGCTTGTGTCCTCCAAGGGTTAAAATAGCTTGAATGCTTTCTCTAGAATGCTTTCTCAGCTGCTTCACAGCTGTCTGCGCATACATGAGCATAAACAACTCTTCTGCCAGGATCATCAATGAAATGAAGGGGCTGTATGCACACATGCAGAAGAGACAGCTGAGGGCAGCCTTCTAAAGAGTGTTTAGAAGACTATGTAGTCTTCAAAATACATAGTACAGTTCTTTAAACTGGAAGAAGAGGTGCTATCATGATTTACAAAGCCTGCCTTTCTAAAGGTCCTGTACAGACCATTTACATTTTGTCTCACTTAGCCTGCCCTGTACCTGGTATCTAGTATTGTCAGTCTTTTGTACGAATAATTACAATTAAATATAAAATGACTTGTGAATTGTAAAGAAAGCAAAAGCAAATTAACACCTGGACATTTTTTTTTCAGGGTTTAGTGCCTCACTTCCCATTATATGCACGCTAAATTTTTCTGCTGTGTCAACTGCTCTCCGGGATTTTAGAAAAATGGGCTCAGTGATATCATTAGAGCCATCATTTGCATTTTCAAACTAAAATAAAATATGAAACCATGAAATTCCAAAAAGAAAAATCCTATGGGGCATACCCAATGCTAGTAAATATAGATAGTAAAAGCTAATTATTTGTATATTTTTTATGAATGTTTAGGAGACTATTTCTTCTCCATTTCAGTCCTGTCCTATATTCAGAAAAGGTTTACCACTTCAACTGCAATCATTAGTGTGTACTGAGATTTGCACAAGGACAGTGTGTTGTATTTCCAGTGATAGGGAGGAATACATGTGACTTACTTATAAGGAACAGAATATTTATAAACATGTTACCAAAATTTTCATCAAGGATGCAGAAATTTTCAACTTACTTACTAGGAACTATGCCTTGCAGAACACAGCATGATTCTTGAATACAATATTCAAACAAAAAATTGTGGACATCAAAAATGTATGAATGGAATTAGAATAAGTAACGTTTATTATTCCTTCAATAAATTATTGCCATCTTAAAATCCCCTTTCTCTAAAAACAAGGTAGAAGTATCAGTTATTCTACATTAGAGAATGTTGTATAAACAGAGCTGGATAACAGACATGGAATGGAGCCCAACTCAGCAGTCCTGTTATAAGGAATGAAGCTGACAAGGCAATTCTCTTCGGAGCTAGAGACAACTATTCTCTTATGTCAACAAAAACTAGGTGCTTTTCAAGATTCTCAAGAAAATGGCAAGAATTTATTGGTTCGGGAAAAAAGGGAGAAAAAAGCCTAGACTGTAAAATCTTGATTATAAGTCTATATATATGCTTTA
This sequence comes from Pantherophis guttatus, assembly GCF_059756535.1. Classification (NCBI taxonomy): domain Eukaryota; kingdom Metazoa; phylum Chordata; class Lepidosauria; order Squamata; family Colubridae; genus Pantherophis; species Pantherophis guttatus. Next base: position 27,769,796 of record NC_142064.1, read on the forward strand.
ATTTCTGTGCCCTGCAGTAGGTAGATCTTTTCGGTGTATATGGCTTCATTCTTGTCTGCAATAAAGAAGTTAATCTTATCCAGGTGCCTGAGAGCCTTTTCCTGAATAAACCAATTTCTGAATAAAGGATTATGTTTGGAGAATTAAGATTAAGAGCTGAGCTTCCTGCAAAGCCTGATATATGCAGTACATCCTAATGTATACATTGTAAATTCAAATAAATATCTCAAACATTCTTTGTTATGGTTGTGGAGATTTCAAAAATGACTTAGAAGGGCTACATACTTCACACAAGCAGAGCAGATCTCAGCTATACATTAACCTAGCTTTTGTCAAGCTTCTATAATTATCTGGGAGAATGGTACCAATGCTTTAATAGTAGCAATAACTTTAATGCATAGGTTCTGTAAAGCCTAAGCACATTTCTTTTAGGTTTTCATACAAGCCAGCAAAAATGAAGCTACTTAAACAAGTAGCAGAGAAGTATTGCAATTTTTATTTGCATAATGTCTGAAGTGCTTCTTATGAATTATACAAAATACAAGGGTGCTTGAGGAATTGGAAGAGAGGAACAGAGAAGAGCAGCAATGATGATGGGAGACTTGGAAGCTAAATTTTATGAAGAATTGTTAAAAGGATCATTGTCAGGGGTGGGTTCAACCTACCTTTACTTCCGGTTCGCAACGGGGCCGCGTGTGCGCGCTTGCTTCACTTGTGCGCACGCGGGCTCTTCTGCACATGTGCAGAAGCATTTTGATGACATCGGGGTCGGTGGGCAGAGCCTCCCACCGGTTTTACTACCAGTTCTATAGAACTGGTGCGAACCGGGGGGCAACCCACCATTGATCATTGTGTATGTTTAGCCAAAGAAGAGAAGACAAAGGGAAACCCCATAGTTGTCTTCCGATACCAGAGGAGTCGTCACAGAAAGAAGAGTATGGATTTATTTGCAGTGCCTCATGAATTAATAGGTTGAAGCTTTACACAAACTCAAAATCAGTAATTTCCTGGCCATGAACACTATTAAGGAATGGAACAGCCTGCCTCCTTGAGTCTTGAGTGTTTCATCACTGGAGATTTTTAAACAAAGGTTGGGCAGCTACTTCTCTGGGTTGATCTGAAGATTCCTTTTTTAAATAGGAAGTTGAACAAGAAACCTCCAAGTGTTTCCAACCTTATGGTTTTTTTAATATATTTTTTTTAAGTCTGTTCAACTTCATTATTCTTTACTTCTCCATTTTTCAGAGGCTATAGCAAGTGCAGCTACACTAAACAATAACTGTATCATGATCACTCCAAATAATTTCTTTTTGAATTATTATATTATGCAACATACCAGAAGCAGTAAAAATCTTACATTATGTCTGAGGAGAAACAGCTTAGCCTTAAAGTCAATACACAGTTGTAAAAGCTTGTGGGTGATTTTTGGCCAGTCATTATCCCTAAGTCCAAACTACCCAAAAAACGGAATTTGGGGGGTAAATTGCAGAGATTTTTAAAAGATTTTTTCCATCCTGCCTTTATTATTTTTATAAATAACTCAAGACAGCAAATGTAGCTAATACTCCTTCTTCTAATCATTTCCCCTAATACAATAAACCTATGAGATGGGTTGGGCTGAGAGAGAGTAGCTCAAACTCACCCAGTCAGGTTTCATGCCTAAGGTAGGACTAGAACTCCCAGTCTCCTGATTTATAGCCTATTGCCTTAACCACTAGGCCAAATTGGCTCTATTTACATGGAACTTCTAGGGAAAAAAGGTAGTATAATTATGTATCTCTGTAACAACAGAAATATAACTATACCTACTGAAAATTTAAAAAAAAATCTCTGCAACAGCTACAGCTTCTATAATTAGCACTCAATTGTCAACATTTCCAAAGATGTAGTGTATGGCAGGGTTTTTAGTCACACCCAGGAAAGTGATAAGCTCTGACAGAGCTAAAAATATGAAGCTGCTTGAGCTGATCAACTAGTAGGCAAGAGGAGAAACAGCTAGCAAGACGGCATTATCTCAGGATTCCGTTGTGTTCAAAGAGATTATCAGCACTATCTCATCAATGGAAAAAGTTGTTCTACGTCATCGGGTGGAAACTCCAATACGGTATCAGGAGCATTTTTCTGATCAAGATTTGGAAGCCTGCAAATTAAACCACTCCTTGTTTGCATTGCCAAGTCCAGCATGGCCAGCGCAGATAAGGAACATTCGTGCATCCAAGAGTGCGGCTGAAACAGAGCAGAAAAGCCCAGATGAAGCAACCCCCAGATTTCAAGCCTTACTAGATGTAGTGCAGTTTCGTCCTGAAGATGTCATAATACAAGTCTTTGAAGGGTGGCTGCTAATCAAAGCTCAGCATGGACCCAGGATGGATGAACAGGGCTTTGTAGCCAGAAGCTTCACTAGGCAATATAAATTGCCAGATGGCGTTGAAATGAAAGATTTGAGTGCTCTCTTCTGTCACGATGGCATTTTGGTTATTGAAACTAAGACATTTGGCAGTCAATAAATTCTTGACCGTCTTGTTATGGGTGAGACAATCTTATTCCTCCTTCTGATGTTGAATATGTGTATTTGGAGTTAAAGCAAGCTTTCACATACTTTTATTCAGTTTGTTGCGGGGGGGAACCATTTGAGGAGCTTGTTTGCATGACGTGAGAGACAATATTTTTATCCTTACAGCTGCATGTATACTGTCAGACACGCTTAACAAATGTGACAAAATAGAGAAAGCTGAAAAGGAAACAAGGCAGATGTAAAATGACATATAGGATCTACAAAAGAGAATGAAAATGGAAGGCCTCAAAGAGAATGAAAATGGAAGGCCTCAAAGAGAATGAAAATTTAAGGTCTCAAAGCTTTATACTGAAGGGAAAAGTTACAAAGGCTTTCATTAAATGGTCTGCTGTATAGGTTTTGCTGTAAAGCAGTTCATACTCTTGAAGAGACATGGCTGCCAATCTAAACATTGCTAAACAATCCCAAATATAGGCAAATACTTATTATTCATTGCATGTAACAATTCAGCTTCAAAGAATGATTGTTTCCGCCAAATATTTTTTTGTATGTGTTTCTTTAAAAACTTGACTATTCTGCTTTTGGTAGATAACAGCTGTTTAAATTTGACTGCCTTTTTTCCAAGCATAGTTATTATGATAAGCATGATCGCCATTCTAAGTATAGTCAAAGAATTCAGAAAAAGATCCAAGCTAAATACAGGCTTTTATTAGAGGCATATTTGGGAACTCTGAATTGCAGCAACTTTGTTCTATGTTTTCAGAAGACCAAGTCTTGATCTAGAAATTCTGATCAAAGAGTTCTACCAACACCAGCTATAGTTTCTGTTAGATGATTTCTTGGGAGAGTGGAAAGCAGAAAAAAACTTTTAAGAAATTCACAGTTCCTTCTCTTAGAGATGATCAGTATGGATACAGGGCTGACTGGAAATTTATTTTAAATGAGCAATGCCAGCAATCTGATTGTTCATTAGAATCCTCTTGCCGTTTCCACTTAATTTCATGGCTTATATTTCAATGGAATGATAAATAAATAGGTATACCTTTTACCATATGACGATCCATTGGCTGGGCTTGGCCAAAAGAAAGTTGAATTTCATTTTACTTAAGAACATTTTGTATACCTTCCCCACTTTACTTATACATTTACAGATGATATTCTAGATGTGCACTTAGGATGACAGTTGTATATTTAGACCAGGGGAGGGTTCTACTTACCTTTACAACCGGTTCGCAATGGGGCTGTGCGCACACATGCGCAGAAACTTCCTGATGATGTCGGGGTCGGTGGGCAGAGCCTCCTGCCGGTTTTACTACCGGTTCTTGCAAACCGGTCCGAACCAGGGGCAACCCACCACTGATTTAGATTGTAGGATACCATACAAGAAAAAAAATCACCCTGGTGTGTTGAACAAAAACAAGCCCAAATCAATATGGAAAATGGATCATCATCATCATCATCTCCTTTATATTAATAGAATCTTTACATGCCTTGTTTCTAAATCTGCTTTTAAAAAATAATATATGGCTACTTGGACACACTTAGACATATAATCTGCTAATTAATATCAATTATTATAACATATGTAATATTGTTGGAAACATTATGCAGAATTTATGTTTAGAAATAAGGCTTGTATTTCTGAATGTTGCCAAGGGCAAAATTGCTACATAGTCAGCAATGCTTTTGTAATTAAATGATGTACTTGTTTACAAATATGTCCAGCTTCTAAGACTCTAAATGATAGTAAGATAGTTATTGACAAAACAAGAAACATATTGTATGATTTATAGTTAGGTTTTTCTTCCAATTTCATTATGTCTAATGTTTCGCTGATATTTTATTTCTGTATTCTATTTACTATACATTGTGATTATTTCTATAATTTGTTACAATCTCATAATACTGGACTGATCTCAAAGCATTTTAAATATTTTAAAAGGACATTTAAAAGTATAACTATTGCATGTGACAAGTTTGTATTCTGTTAAAATACAGAGATATAAGAGATGTGCAGAAATCTACTAATATTGTTTATGAACAGTATCATGTTATGTTACCATGTCATTGCATGATATATATTTCTTTACCAAATTTATTAACATCCCCTTCTCCATAGTGACTCATGGTACTTCAGAAACCAGGTGTCTCAGAGTGATAATCAACACTCTGATCTGCATTTAGAAGCAAGAGAACATAAATGTTATGATGGTTTGCCCTTAACTGCCTGGGCTGTTCATTTCAAAGTAGCTGCAGCTTCCATATAGTTTTCAAGGACAGCTCCAAGTAGATTGCATTACAAAAAGTACAAGGTACCTATTGCACAAGGTAACCAAAGCATGAGTAACTGCCCTGAGTCCTTCTGGATCAGAAACATCACAGCTGCCATCTCACATAATGCGACACAGAAATATACTTTTGAAGCGGTATGTTAAATTTCTTCAACTGGTTTGGGCATAAATAAAATCCACATTTCATTAACTAAATTAAAAGAAGATTTGTATAAGAAGTCACAAAAACCATTCTATAAATACAAAATTATTTCTCAATCTGAAATTTTAATGTTCTCTTTTGGCAAAGCTCACCTTGCATCTATTATTACCTTTGTTAAAAATGTAAACTTTATGAACAGTGAAATATCAGTTCAAACCATCCAGAGAAAAATATGTTTATCATGAATAAGGAACTCAGCTCCAATCCTATTCAAATACAGTAGGAGATTTTTTTTAATATCATTTCAAAGAATTACTTCCATATCAGCAATCAATTCAGTCCTATTTAACCCCTTATTTCAATTCAGAAAAGTACCATACTTTTCTGAGTATAAGACACCCCCCCCCAAAAGTGGGTGGAAATGTCTGTGTATCTTATACATCAAATATTGCTGAAGCCCTGGCTGCCCGCCAGCCCCCACCCTTCGGCCGTTTTCAGCCTCCGTGCATCACATTTTCGGCCTCCCCACGTTCCATTTTAGACCTGTTCCAGGCTGTGGGGATCCTGGCTGAAAATGCAACATGAGGAGTCCAAAAATGGGGCGTGCAGAAGCCAAAAATACAATGCGCAGAGGTGGTGATGTACTGTGGTGATCCCCGAGCCTGGAATGAGTCTAAAACAGAGCGTGCGGAGGTTGAAAACGTGATGTGTGGAGGCCAAAAATGCCACACGCGGAGTCCGCAATAAGCTGTGGTCCCACAGCCTGGAACAGCTGATTGGTGATATTCGGAAAGGACGATCCAACGCCAATCAGCTGCTCGTGCTGAATCAGGCTGCAATAATGTGCTGAAGCTAAGCAGGCTGTTTGCTGATTGCTGTAAGGACGCTTGCCAGATGAATACCGATGGATGCTGGTAGGCAGAGGCAGGATTTTTTTTTCTTGTTTTCCTCCCCAAAAACTAATGTGCGTCTTATACTCTAGAGTGTCGTATACTCTGAAAAATATGGTAAACAGTCTCCAAATTGATTCAGGTTAATTTGATTCAGAGATTTGATCAAACTGACTTTGAATGTAGTCTCCAAAACAATAATATGCACTATTTTCATCCTATTTACCTGTAAGTAATTTTAATTATGAGTCAGTCTGGTGTAGTGGTTAAGGCATCAAACTAAAAACCAGGATACTGTGATTTCGCCCCCCTTCCCGTTAGGCACAAATCCATCTGGGTGACCTTGGGCCAATCGCTTTCTCTCAGCCCTAGGAAGAAGGCAATATCAAACCATTTCTGAAATCTTGCCAAGAAAACTGCAAGGACTTCTACAGGGAATCTATAAGATTCAGACATGATTGAAAAGCAGATTTTTACAAAATTAAGTCACCACTCATTGTTATATGGCAGCAATTTTGCAGAATTGTATATAATTCTTGAGCAAAAGTGCTGGGTCACAGAGTGTACCATTACTGCTTTTAGCTTTTTTATTGTTGTTGTTTTGTGAACTTGAAGTCTTTGCAATTTTGGTGGTCCTAGCCTAGAGCCAGCCCTGTGGTGTGACAAGCTAAAGATTGCAAGTTGTATCACGAAAGATTTTATTCTGCAGTATATTTATATATATATTGCATTTTAACCACTGTGCCATAGTGGCGCAGTGGTTAGAATACAGTACTGCAGTCTACTTCTGCTGACTACCAGCAATTTGGCAGTTCGAATCTCACCAGCTCAAGGTTGACTCAGCCTTCCATCCTTCCAAGGTCAGTAAAATGAGGACCCAGTTTGATGGGGCAATACACTGACTCTATAAACCGCTTAGAGAGGGCTGTAAAGCATTGCAAAGCGGTATATAACTCTAAGTGCTATTGCTATTCGATTTTGCCTAGTTATGAGGCATGCTTGGTGAAACTTTTACATTTTTATAACCCTGAGGACAAATCTGGAAATAGGTTGAGAAGATTTGCCTCATACTCCAAATAGAAATTTGCATTCCTCTTTGCTTGTAATGCCGTGTCATGTTCAGACTTGCAAAAACATTAAACAAGAGATTTGGAAAACTATGTAAAGATTTCTGTCTTGAAGCATCTAGTGGGTTACATCATTCCAGTGTATACAGTTTAATTGAAACAATCCCTGAAACCATTCTTCTATGACATCTGCTAAAGCTTCTTTATATTCCAAAAAAGGAAATTGGCAATATGATTTCTCCCATACATGACTTGGATTTGGTCCACAGCATCTTGGCAGGCACCAGCTCTTCCTATCTTGTTTAGTCTTGAGCGATTAACAAAATTTTCATTTGCCCCATCATCTTCCTTTTCTTTCAATTTTTCATGTTATATTTCTTTCTTTTTTTCCCCTAATCTACACAGGGGGTCGGCAAACATTTTCTGTGAAAAGCCCTTTTCCGTGGGTGCAACTGGCAGGCCAAAGAGCAGAATAGTCATTGGACAGCATCACCCCACTAGCAAAAAGGTTGATGATAGGTCACAACTGCTTGTCCCCACCACCACCTCTGCCTCTTACCCTGAGTTTGAATGAGGTTCAGGGCTGGTGATTTATCATCTGCCTGCCCAGCCATTCTTGCTTTCAGGCTATACAAAATCAAGCAGCAGGATGGATTTGGCCAAGGTTCTCTTTGGCCCTCATCTACATGATCAATATACTCTGAGAAGCAGTGACTTATTGCTTGTAACTTCACCACCATCTCAGAATTGGTTATGTCTTGAACAAAAAATATTCAGTGGGATTTAGGATATTTCTGTATTCTGTACACTCCATTGGAATTCAAGCCAGAGTCAAGACTAGATACCAATGTGATGGAAAAAATAATGGCGCTTCATGCAGAAGTACGAATCTAGCGGATGTCTGACATGCCCAAATGCGACTCCTGGACACAAGGAAATATTGGTGAAGGAAAAAACCCCGGATGATGCTTCAGAATGCCATTAGCAATTCTGAGTGTGGAGCTAGTTTGCCCCCTGTGGTGCACTTCTGGATAGCGCACAAGTGTGCTTTCAAAAGGATACACAAAGAATATAATTTGCCAGGAATTCAGTTAAATGATAATTCAGTTTTATAGACAATTACAAAATGTTATTAAGTATATATGGATATATTGCGTACAACAAAAATTGAACACTGAATTGCAATTCCTTATTTTACAAATGCAATGGTCTGAAGATTCAAAAAAATGATGAATACATCTTATTACATTAAAATTAATTTAATTTGTCAAAAATGTTCACTTCTAAGGAATTCAATAGTTTGTTAAAATATTGGTTGTCCACCTTCTTATGATGGAGATGCAACAGATTTTTGCATTAATATGCAAACTTCCATCATGCTTTTAAGAGTTACTTTTCAGTGAATATTCCTACTATTGTATATTAGGTTCTTGGTAGGAAGTTCTGATTTAATGATGTTGAAATGTTGGTAAATTATATTCCACAAATTTGGAATTCGTCTATGAACTTTCTGTTTAATATGCTTAGACTATTTCCAAAAAATCATCATATGTTCTTGGGAATATGCTAGCATACCAGACATTGGCTTTAAAATGTACCATCTCTCAGTCTTTGAACTGATTCTTGAACAGTGTTAAAAAGGACTGGAAAATATGATTCCTTTAGTTAAGGTTCATTACATTGTTCAAAAACTGTATTGTAGCAATTTTTATATAACCATACTACTATTGTTGTATTGGATATCTTAAATTTCTGTTTGCTAGCTTATTTGTTACCTTAATTAAACCATTCAATTAAGGAGAATTAAAGATTAGATGATCATGTAATGTAACTTATATATATATAAGATATGTATATGTAATGTAACTTATATATGTTTTTATGGTTTTTATTGCTTGGAATAGACCTACAGGCAACATACAATACAATATTAAATAGACAACATACAATATAAATAAATAAAAGAGAAACTTCATAAACTTTGCGAGAAAGTTTAACTTAATCAAGTGTTCCATGTTACTCTGACCTCCAAGCCGGTTTTGATTTGAAATCATACAATTTATTAACTTCATGAGCAACAATATTATTTCCCCTTGGTTGCTGATTCTCTTTCCAATACAGGATAATTTCACAGTAGATATTATTGTACAGGTAATCCTTGAGTTACAAACATTCGGTTAGTGACCGTTTGAAGTTATAAAAGTACTTTAAAAAGTGGCTTATGAATGTTTTTCATACTTATGATCATTACAACATATGGTCACATGATCAAAATTCAGATGCTTGGCAATGGGCATGTATTTATGTCAATTGCAATGTCTTGGGATCATGTGATTACGTTTTGCGACCTTCTGACAAGCAAAGTCAATGGAGAAGCCAGATTCATTTAACAACCATTTACTAACTTAACAACTGCAGCGATTTGCCTAACAACTGTGACAAGAAAGGCCATAAAATGGAGCAAAATTATTTAACAACTGTCTTACTTAGCAATGAAATTTTGTGGCTCAGCTGTGATCATAAATTGAGGCTAATCTTTATATGCATCCTATGGCTTTAACTTTATGCTGTAGCCTGATTTTCTGAAACCTTTTGGCGCCGCCTAGTGGCATTACATGAATTGCTAAAGTGACAAGACGCTAGGAACTAGATAAAAAGTAATTTAAAACTAAATGAAAAGTTTTTGCAGCATAGTGGCAAAAACAATAAAAACGATTAAGGAGCTATCAGTGGGAAAAGCACAACAAAACAGGCAATATGTTTGAAGAAAAGAGAGCTGCTGCAAAGTAGAGTGGAAACAAATATTTTTGCAAAGGTCCAGAAACTCCTCAGCCAAGCTACAAACTTGAGAGAAAAATTGTGCTAAAATGAAACAATCAATTAATCAAATATTTACTCCAACTATCAGGTCATAATCATTCAAATAAGAGGTTAAAAGGTATTATTAATTCAATACAGCAAATTATACATGAGTATATTTATTGCTAGAATAAATTAGAAACAATATCATTTGCGTTTCTCAAAGCACTATTTGAGCCAAAACAAGTTTTCCTTTAACATTTATTTCTTTTTTTAAATTTTGCAGTGATGTCTTTGAAACATGTGTAAAAATCTTTACTTACTTAATTTAGTGAGTCTTAGAAATGTAAGACATGTAATACATGTTGATAGGAAGGGGTATGTAACAGTGGTGAAATCCAAATATTTTTACTACCGGTTCTGTGGGAGTGGCTTGGTGGCCATGGTGTGGCTTGGTGGGCGTGACAGGGGAAAGATACTGCAAAATCTCCATTCCCACCCAACTCTGGGGCCAGCCAGAGGTGGTATTTGCTGGTTCTCTGAACTACTCAAAATTTCTGCTACTGGTTCTTCGAACTGCTCAATATTTCTGCTACTGGTTCTCCAGAACCTGTCAGAACCTGCTGGATTTCACCCCTGGTATGTAATCCATACTCAAATTAATTATGCATTTCTTATTGTATGATAATGGGACAGGGCATGCTTGAGGCTTATCAAAGGCCAAAATCCAGTCATGAGATGGCATGGCTGAGAGAACTATACAAAAATGAGCCTCACATCAGTTCTACATGTAGAGATAGAATCAGCAAGCTGGAAAGGCATCTTGGAAAATGAAATTTAAAGGGCCCTAAAATTTTGCTAATAACAATGCTACAGGCATTGATGGCATGCCAGCAGACCTGTCAAAAACCATACTACATAATGCTGTTGACATGCCACTCAGTTTGTAAGCAGCTATAGAAAGTACATCACAGTACTAAACATTGCTCAAACTACTGAACAGTTATGCTTATCTCATATGTTAAGAACATGATTAAGATTTTCCAATCCAGACTTCAAGAATAAATGCAATGAGAACCTAGCACAAGTTCAAGCTGATTTCAGAAGCAGCAGAGGCACAAAACATTCAGTGGATAATGGAAAAATGTAAGTTCCAGAAATAAATTTGTTTTTGAATTATTGAACATACTAAGGATATTGGTGAGAGAGAAATAAATCAAATTGTGGGCCCCTCATCTGCATTCTAAGGAATCCATAACTAGGAAGCAACAGTCAGAACAGCATATGGAATAACTCATTGGTCCAAAAATAGGAAGAATGCCAAAGTTATATATGGTCACCCTTTCTGTTTAGTCTATATGCAGAACATATCTTGAGAAATGCTGGACTAAAATAAACAGAAATCAGAATTAAAAATCCTGGAAAAATGTTAATCTCAGATTGGCTAATGAAACCATAATGAAGTAAGGAATATTAAAGAACCTCTTGATGATTGGTCTGATGTTTAATATTTAAAAGAAGCTAAAATTATGTCAATTGTCTCAACCTCATGCAAGTAGATGAAAAAATAACGGAAGTAATAATAGAGCTTTAGCTTCCTGGGCTCAAAAAGCCAGACATATGAGTAAAACTGTGAAATAGAGAAATATCTGCTTCTTGGACTAAATACTAGCACAAAGCCAGGCAAAATCTTAGTATGTAGAGATATTATGGTGACAGCAGTGGTATGTGTTGTAAAGGCTGTAATTCTTCTAGTTGTAATACATAGCTATGGAAGATAAGCCCCCATAAAGGCTGGGAAAAAATCAATTCTCTTAAATTACGATGCTGAAGAAAATCATTAAATAATATTTTGGAATGCTATTTTTATATAATTTAGGTTGGCCTGGCCAGTAGTGACAATGTTGGATAAGGAGGGGCTGCAGTGTCCATGGATTGTGAGAATGTGTATGAGCATTATATCTTTCTTGGTATAGATTCTGCGTGATATGGTAATTTACCGGTAAATAGTTTGGTTTTATGGATCTGGTTTGAGGGACATTCTTTCACTCTATGAGTGAGTATGAGTAGCCCCTACATGGCTGAGTAGAGGCAGAAGCTAGGGGCAGCCAAGACATGGGTTTCCACTGTCCACGTTAGGTAGGGTTGGGTTCAGGAGTGGATTGGATTGGAGGGGAAAATGGCTGCAATACCCTGGTTTATTGAGCCAAGGAAATGGGCTATTCTAAGAGGAAGAGAAGATTCCAATTGGTTATGACTCATTTTTCTGACCCAATCCAGATCACTGGGGTGTCAGCACTCAATTAATTCTGGTTTATGCCTGTCTGTCTCTCTATAATAAGACTATGTCCATCTGTTTGAGATGTGTCATAGAAACCCAATTGGAGGAAGGTTGCCCTCTCAGAAATTTGCCCAACCAGGTTTCACATTGGGGAAGGGAAGATATGTCCCAGGGGTGAAATCCAAATTTTTTCCCCTACCGGTTCTGTGGGCGTGGCTTGGTGGGCGTGGCAGGGGAAGGATATTGCAAAATCTCCATTTCCCATCCTACTCAAGGGAAAGGATACTGCAAAATTTCCATTCCCTCCCCTCCTGGGGGAAGGATATTGCAAAATCTTCATTCCCACCTCACTCTGGGGCCAGCCAGAGATGGTATTTGCTGGTTCTCCGAACTACTCAAAATTTCCGCTACCGGTTCTCCAGAACCTGTTAGAACCTGCTGGATTTCACCCCTGGTATGTCTTTTTAAACTGGGCCAAATTAATATATATTCTTTTAATTGTTTTTAATGTTTGTATTGTATGTTTTTATCTGGCTGTACACCGCCCTGAGTCCCTCAGGAGAAGGTGCGGTATATAAATTTGAAATAAAATAAAAATAAAATAAAAATAAAATAAATAAACTATTAAAATAATGTATGTAAATGTAAATTTAGATAAATTAAATTTAAATTTAAATTAATGTTCAATGTAAGCCAACTTTTAATTTTTAATAGTTTAAATCATAAATCTTGATTTAAATCATTATATGTTTAGGTATATTGTGGGTTTAATTTCTTTATTTATCCCCAATTTGGTTTCTCCTCTGATTTCCCTACTTACCACCACTACCGGGACTATTAATTTTTGTTTAGTTTTATGTATAATCTGTCTCTATATAAGCAGCAAGACTTGGATGATCTTAAAACGCTGATTAGCATTTTAAGAGGGAGCCTTAATCAAGGCTGAAAATCATTACAGGATGCAAAGAAAACAGCCTTAATGTTGCCAAGAAAACAAACAGGGAGATATGCCCTTGATGCCTCCAACAATAGTGCTCCTATATTTAAATCCCTCCGCATTTGAAAAGGCTAAGCAGAGTCAGAAGCTGCTATTTTAATATTTGGATGGGAGACCACCAAGTAATACCAGGGCTTAGTCTACTCTAGACTGATCAAAAACATCCCGGATTTATACAAAATGAAGATTGGCAAGAAAACTGTAGGGCGCCTGACTGGACTTGAATCGCTATTGAGGGCTTCCCGTCGAAGGGTCCTGACTCAACCTCAGTTTACGGGTCCCCGGAGTCAAACCTCCTTTATCAGCGCCTGAGGCCGTTTCGGCGGCTTCTCCCTCGCTCCGAGGCGGCGTCCCTCCCGCGCCGAACGCCAGAGGGCAGGCGGCTCACCGCGAAGCCAACCCAAAGCATCGGCCCGCCGCTCCGGCCCCATCGATGGGGGCGGTAGCTCTGGGCTCGGCTTCCCGGCCCTTTCTCTCGGCTCTGGATTAGTGAAACTGGCGACGTGGGACAGTCCCCCGACCCGGCCCCTTCCCTGGGCGCCTCGAAGCGGCACTCCGGCGCTCGGTTGGGGAGCGCGACCGCCGAAGGAGTGGGCTGCCCTTCCCGCCTCTTCACGAAGGAGCAGCGGAGAGGCGAGCGGGGCTCGGCGTGAGGCGGCGCCCCGGGAGAGGGAGGCGGACCGGCCGTTGGTCCGCCGGAGGGGCGGGTAGCGCGGCCGGCCGGCCGGCGGGGGGCGCGAGCTGCGCCTGTTTGGCGGCGCTGTGAGGCAGGCGGCCCTTCGGCTTCATCCCTGCCTGGGCGGCGACCAGAGCGGCGGCGGCGGCGGCGGCGGCGGGGCCATGGCTTTGCTGCGGGCCCGCGCGCTGTACGACTTCAAGTCGGAGAACCCGGGCGAGATCTCGCTGCGCGAACACGAGGTGCTGAGCCTGTGCAGCGACCAGGAGATCGAGGGCTGGTTCGAGGGGGTGAACAGCCGAGGCGACCGCGGCCTCTTCCCGGCCTCCTACGTCCAGGTCATCCGAGCTCCGGTAGCCGAGCCGGCGCTCCCGCCTCCAGCGCCCGTCCCGGCCCGCTATGCGAACGTGCCGTCCGGCGGCTTCGAGCCCTTGGCGGCTCCGGCGACCGCCTTCAACCCCCCGCCCGTCGCCGGCACCGCCACCACCGCCGCCCAGCATCACCAGCTGCCTCCGCCGGCCGCCGAGCCCTTCCAGCTGCCTCCGCCGCCCGCCTCGTCGGGTTTCTCTTCCTTCCAGACGGCGCGCTCTTACGGCGGCGGCTCTTCTTACCAAGCCAGCCAAGGCAGCGACGACGACTGGGACGATGACTGGGACGACAGCTCTACCGTGGCGGACGAGCCGGGCGTCTTGGGCTGCTCTTACCCGGACTACGAGAACGCGGCGATGGGAGTCGGCGGGGCGGGAGGCTCTGCCAGCAGGTATTCCCTTTCCACCCGGTCCGATCTGTCGCTGAGCTCCCGGAGCAGCCAACCTGGCGGCCCTTTGCATCACCCGGCCGGCGGCGCCAAGAGCTCGGCCACCGTCAGCCGCAACTTGAACCGCTTCTCCACCTTCGTGAAATCCGGAGGCGAAGCTTTTGTGCTGGGTGAGGCGTCGGGTTTCGTGAAGGACGGGGACAAGCTCTGCGTGGTGCTGGGCTCCTATGGGCCCGAGTGGCAGGAAAACCCTTACCCTTTCCAGTGCTCCATCGAAGACCCCACCAAGCAGACCAAATTCAAAGGCATGAAGAGCTACATTGCCTACAAGCTGGTGCCAAGCCACACGGGGCAGCAGGTCAACCGGCGCTACAAGCACTTTGATTGGCTCTATGGCCGCCTGGTCGAGAAGTTCCCCGTCATCTCCGTACCCCACTTGCCAGAGAAACAAGCCACGGGACGTTTCGAGGAGGACTTTATCTCCAAGCGCCGCAAAGGCTTAGCGTGGTGGATGGACCACATGTGCAGCCATCCCGTGTTGGCCCAGTGTGATGCTTTCCAGCATTTCCTCACCTGTCCCAGCACGGATGAGAAAGCCTGGAAGCAAGGCAAACGCAAAGCTGAGAAGGACGAGATGGTGGGTGCTAACTTCTTCTTGACCATTAGCGTCCCTGCTGGTGGCCCTGCTGCTCTGGACCTGCAGGAGGTAGAAAGTAAAGTCGATGGCTTCAAAAGCTTCACCAAAAAGATGGATGAGAGCACCATTCAGTTGAACCAGACTGTCAATGAGTTTGCCCGCAAGCAGGTGGCTGGGTTCAAGAAGGAATACCAGAAAGTGGGACACTCCTTCAGGGGCCTCAGCCAAGCCTTTGAAATGGACCAGCAGGCTTTTTCAGTTGGCCTCAATCAGGCCATTGCCTTCACTGGGGAAGCTTATGATGCTATTGGTGAACTCTTTGCAGACCAACCCAGACAGGACCTGGACCCAGTGATGGATTTATTAGCTCTGTATCAGGGACATCTGGCCAACTTCCCAGACATAATCCATGTCCAGAAAGGTAATGTAATGCTTTAACTGTATAAATATGCCTTTAAAAAATGATATAAATGTCATGGACACAAACCTTTCTTCAGTTTTTTTTTTTACTTATTGATAAAAACATCCCAGATGAGTAATTCACATCAATCTATTAAGAAAAACAAAAGTGTTTTGAACTGTAATAGCTTTATTATGGCATAGTTTTCTATCCATTTGATTCTTGTAAGTTGTGACACAAGCTGTGTTTTCTAGATTTTCTGATCTTTTGATTTCACTGCTTATGTGTACAGGGAAACACAGAAAGGAAAAAAGAATCTGTAAATCGAGAATAAGTTTCTTCATCTTTGCCTCAGATGATGTACATTTTAGTTTGTAATCCTACATATATTTAATTAGACCTGAACCCCACTAAGCATAATAACTTCCATTAAATCCATTAAAGTATATACTTTATTAACAATCAGATGATTTTTACAGAACCATGAAATTTACAGTGATGGGATGGAGGATGGGGTCATCATAACTGGAGCCAACTACATCAAGTTTTTTACTCATTTTTCACTTGCAAAAATTTAGAAGTATTTACCATCTTAATTACTATGAATGTTCTGGTATAATATTTTGTGTGTGTGTGCACACGTGTGTATTGGAGAGAGGGATTCTCTAACCCCCACCATCCTCCCCCCAATGTGTATTTCTCTGCTCCAGATGCTTAAGGCATGCAGAACCTTTGTCTTTTATCTTACAGGTTTTAGCAAGAAGGGAGATGGGACCTCTTATATACACCACTAG
The DNA here is from genome assembly GCF_059756535.1 of Pantherophis guttatus. Taxonomy (NCBI): domain Eukaryota; kingdom Metazoa; phylum Chordata; class Lepidosauria; order Squamata; family Colubridae; genus Pantherophis; species Pantherophis guttatus. Next base: position 27,786,042 of record NC_142064.1, read on the forward strand.
CTGTGGAGCTCTTGACCAAAATTTTGGAACCTTTAATTGATCCTAATGAATCACTCAAAAATTAATAGTGGCCATCAACAATCACAACATAACTAACTAGGCATATATATGACTAGAGGTACTTATTGGCTCCTTTCCCTCGTTATATTCATTTAAATGTGAAGCTGCATATTTGTTGGTATTGGCAAATATATTTCGAATGTGAAATCTCTTACAAAGAAGGACTTGGGGAACAGAGAAGAGAAATAGTAGTTGTGTGTTTACATGGACATCTGAGATCCACCTTTCTGCATTTCATTTATTTTCCTTATTTCATTAAGTTCATTGTACCTCCCCACCCACCCTTTAGTAAGTTTTGGGCAGTTTACAAAACCTGATACTTAGTAAAAATAGTTAAAAACATAAACAAAACCAGAACCCTAACTGAAAACAACCACAGTAATAGAGACATACCAGCATTATACAACATTAATCTCAGGCCTGTATATAAGATAGTTCTCTGCCTAAAATTCTTTAGCTTTCACTGCCAATTTTAAAATGATTTCTTTTTTAAAAAAATTAAATAACAGTAACAACTCATGCATGAAAACTCAATCACACTTTCTCTGGCTTCATTATCATAGTATGGCTGCTGCTACCCTGTGTATCTGACACAAATCACAGAGTCTTCCTGTTTTTATTCTGTTCAAGTACAAGACTGAGAACAAGGCTGTTGAGCCATTCTGGGCAAATGCCAATTTGTGTACGTGTGTGTGTGTGTAATCTGAGGCAGTCATGGGCTCTGAGCATCAACCATGGGTGCTCAGCTTCCATGAACAGAATAAGTGACTCAAGTAATCAGATTGGCTTCAGGGGAAATACAAAAGTGCATCAGAAATCATACCTGGCAAATAAACAGTTGCGTCCTTTTAGGTACTCCTGTGTGCCTATCATTAGAGTCTGCCACCACGGCAAAACAATAACATTGCCAGAGAATGATTAGACCACATGTAAATGATGGCAAGAGACTAAGAGTAGATCTTATTGTTTGCTTGCTTACATTCAGAATAGGCAGAATAGAAAAGGAGATCTCTACGTTTGGCGATATCTAGGTTTTAGTGATAAAAATGTTTTTGTACAATAGTATATATACTTTGGCTTCTTTTCCAAGAAAGGACTAAAATTCAGAAGAAAAATGTGTAAGGATACCTTTAAAAATGTTGTATTTCTTTAAACAAAATACTTCTGTAGATGTCTACTAATTTAACTCATATGTGCAGCTTAAAGCTCAAATACTTTATTATTTTAAAATATTTTGTTTGATTTTCCATGAAGGTCTGATACCCTTTGTAGCAATTGAGTAGCATCTTCATATGTTTTTATGAAGGAAAAACGAGCCACAAATATCTTAAATCAATTTCAATCTACATATGACTTGATTGCTCATCAATTACTTATTTTTTTATTAGCTGGGTAACTATCTTTGGGATAGGATCCAGAGTACTGTATATTATAAATCCATTATGATTGTAAGTAGTAAGTTCCATTGATCTAAATTTGTCAATGCGGAAGAAAGTTTAATTTGGATTTGAGCCATATTTCTTGGCTCATTATTGTATTTCTGTTTTTGTGTATTCTTCTTCCCCAAGGATCAATTTCTGTCTTTAGTTTCTAGGTATGTTATGATAGTGAAAAATTATATGAATTCTAATGTTTTGTCATGAAGAACTCTTCTATGAAAACTTAAATTTATAAAGTTAGTTTTTATTTATAATGGTATGTTTGTCACACTTGTATCTGGTTTGCTTTTTAGTTTTAATCAGATAATGTATTCCTGAATAAGTAGGAAAGGATAAGGGAATTTGTGGCTGGTATTGGGTTTTTGGTTTTTGGTTTTTAATTTGATTTATATGCCACCCTTCTCCGAGTTTGATTTAAGGGATTTTTTTTTGTCATGCAGATGGAAACACTTGATGTAACAAAACATTGAGAAGGAAGAGAAAGATGGCGATACTTAGACTGACTGTTGAAATAAGATCTCTGAGGAATATGAAGAGACATTTATAATAGTTTAAACACTTAAGTAATTCAAGTTTAAATACAAAATATATATTGTAATTACTAATACAGTATTTCAGGATTAGAAACTGTTTATTCATGTATGAATATAGCAAGACTACTGTGATTAGATGGATGGATGGATGGTGATAGTGTTATCATTATCATTCTGATTTAAAATTAGAATCAATGTAGATTTTTCAAGGACAGATTGCTTGATTTCTATAATATAAAACTGATAAAAGGCCACTGTCCTAGACATTTGTTTGGATATTCTCATGGTTTTTTGTGGCATCCTTACAAGAGAACAAGAAAGGCAATTGAATTGCTTTCCTCAGTTTTTCTTTCTTGAAGAATTTTCAGAATAAGCCCAGTGAGGGATACTTGCTTTAATCAAGTAATGTGATCTCTATTACATTCCAGTGCTATTCTTCAGACTCATTTAAGGTAAGGCCTGTTCAATCAGTGCCAGTGTGATTAATGCTTAAATACATTACATTACAGCAGTCTAGCACAAAATGACTTGGTAATGTTCATTCAGCCAATTACTATTTGAAGAACATCAAAATATGGATATATATTTGCATTTTCAGTATATATTTGCATTTTCAGTAACATGTGTGCATATATATATGTAGGTGCATATAACTAAAACAATTTTTAAAGATTTTTTTTTTTAAATTACAAGTCGCATTCACTCGCATTCGTTGTTAGAAGCACCAAGTGCTTCCGGGTTGAAAGGATTAGCTGGTAACATCACCATTGTCCGGGGACGCCCAGTTGGGACTCCTTTTATGCCCCTATTAATGTGCCTACCAAAGTGGTACCTATCTGTCTATCCATGATTACACGCTTTCAAACTGCTAGGTTGGGAGGAGCGGGAGTGAATGGCGGGAGCTCACCCCATTATGCAGCAGCACTTGAGCCTCAAACACGGCCTTGTTAATCGTCAACCACAGTGTCCTAACCACTTTAATTAATTAATTAATTAACCAAATTAACTACCTTCAAATTACAAGTACAAACTACAGATTTCAGTATTGTATAACCTGACAGTGCTAATCTCTTGATAATTGATTAAATTGCTAGTTGGGACTGGGATGTCCTTGACCCATAAAGCAGAATATTTGTAGCTCAGAGTTGCAACGAGGGGTCCTTGGTGTTCTCTGAGCTGGGGTTGCTTTCTTTTCATGTGTTCTTGCAGACAATTTATTATTCAAACTAGGTAACATCATCAGGGCACTGCAAGAAAACAATCCCAGTTCTGAGATCACCAAAAACATTGACCTGTCATGGCATTCTTCACAAAACTCTGATGACCTAGTTTTTCCAACAGGCCTGGGGCCAGAGTGGGATGGAGCCTATCAAGTGACTTATTTGATTGATTGAGTGCCATCACCAGGAGGGTAGGGGGTTATTGCTATTTTTTTTTATACGGGGTTTTTATTTTTGTAAGCAGCTTAGAGTCACTGAGAGTCAGCTGGGCAACCATATGAATTTTCTTAAATAAATAAACATGCCACATCCTATTCAAATGAGGTATGAGTATTCCCTTGAAAGAAAAACCAATAATGGATGTTTCCAACTATTAGAAAACTTGCTTGTAAATCAGCCCATATTAGAATTAATCTATGTTGGGAAAATCATATTACCTAGGATTAGTCTCTTTAACATCTAGAAATTGCCATTGAAATGCTGTCAAGGGGGTCCTTGACCACTCTATGCATGCATATAAAAACTATGTCTATATATAACCCTTTGTAGAATGTTTTTATTCATTTTTTTAAAAGAAAAATTATATTTATATATGACTGCTCAACTCACTCAATGATTCCAGGTGGCTTACAAGGATAAAACCCACACAAACCACCCTTACCCTTGACATCTCAAGGCAGAGGTCACTTGATCAGAGCTTCACAAATTGTATCTTGTAGAGTTAAACAGACAGCCTGCAACCCACATTCTGTACCTGCTTTGCAATCTCAAGTAGATTAGCAAAAACAAGAACAAGCCATCAGAAACAGATATTTAGTGAGTTGGCGATCGACTAGTGTGCACTGGGCACAGCAGTTTCTGCAATGAAGTATGACGATACCAAAGTGATGAGTGTACAATGATGTAAATATACAAGTGCTGCCCTTATGTCATTGCATCAGAACGGCTGCTGCAACCACATAAGTTGTGGCCTTTGCATGACTACATCATCTTGTTTCATCCATGGACAATCATAATCGGATACTTTTGCCTCTTAATGGCAAACTAAGCTGATGTGATCTAAATGCCAAAGAACGTTTTAGTGTTTTGCTCATATCGACACATAGCATCTGCTTTTATAAGAGTTTATCAGTACAAGTACTCCTTATTTAGTGACCACGATGGGGACCAGCAATTTGAATGTTAAATGATGCCATCACGACGTGAACCATCACAATTTTACTTCAGCTTTCCTTTGCTTTAGAGACCTGCAAAGGTTGTAAATGTGGATATCAGGGACAAAGTTACTTTTTCATCACTGTCATAACTGGAATGGTCACTATCAGAGGCAGTCACTAAATGAAGACTACCTGTACTGAGGCTCTAAGGGTCTGAGATATTCCAAAATTTGTCTTTTGTTAATTACATTTTAAAGTCTATAGTATTCTTTATAGTTTCTACAGTGTTGTTTTAGTCAATAAAGTGCTGGTCTTGAAGACAGGGTGTCAGAATTCATATTACTACTTAGACTTGAAGACTGCTGACTTTCCTTTAGTAAACTTAAGGGATAAAAAAAAGCTGCATGTATTGTTTGTTAGGCTATGCTTTCTTGGAGAAAAGAAAAGTCTGTAAATCTTGTAAAAATGCAGTTGTAATTCTTTTAATTCAAATTTCAATGTGTTTCTCGGTATTTGTAACCATAAAGCAAGAACTTTAGTGGGATTGTATGGCAAGTACAGAGGACAGTTGTGCTACCCAGCAAAAGATGGATCACTGAATGAGTGAATGAGTACTGTCAAGTCAGTATTGACTACCTAGATAGTTTCCAGTATAATTTACCTTCAGACTGGCCTTTTAACCCTTTTGTGGTATATTTACTGCTGTCATAACTGAATCTGTCACCTTGTCATTTGATTCCTCTTTTTCCTTCAACTTTTCCTAATTATTTATTTCCACATAATGATGTGTTCAAGCATGATACAAGGATTACACAAGTTTAATAAAAGCAATTTATAAAGGATAATGTAAAGTTAGGGCAGAGTATTTACTATTATTAATGCTATTGCTGCTGTCTATGCAGAGCCCAGTCAATCTCTGATTTTAATGAGTTGTAAAGAATGAAGCAAGTAGTAATATTGAAGAGCACGAATGACAGGAAAATCTAATCAAAGTAACTATTCATAATTGAGCCTATTCATAGTAAGGTCAGCATATTTTCAATTTGTTTCCAGCATATTTGCATCCCATTGGGCTATCCAGCAAGTTTAACAGCTTACCTTATAAACAAAGCCCTCAAAGGTCAAACACGTTCACAAAGTATTATAAAGATAAAGTTATTCATCTGTTACTTTATCTTGGATGTAGCAAATCCAATCAGTCATCACCAGTGCTGTTCATCAGCTTTCAGATGGAATATCTTTTACCAGCTTATCCTTTCAAAAATTCCCCAACCTCAGTTATTCTTGCTTTCACTACTTTATTCTAATGTAGGATTACCTTTGACAATTGCTTGAGGTCTGCAGATAGATTGCTAATTAGGTCTTGTTTTTTGTATTTGCTATTCTTTCCAGTTCAGTTCAAAGTGCTGGTTTTGAGTTAGTTTGTGTACTGTATATGTATGTGTATTACTACCATGGGTCCTCAACCCCCAGGCCGCGGCCTGTGTGGAACTGGGCCATGCAAGTGGTGGCCACATCCACACTCACGTGTGCAGCTCCACTTGGGTGAGCGGTGTGCACGCACGCAAAGTTCCATTCGTGCAAGCGACGGGTACACGCACCAACCACTTGCGCTAATGGAGCTGCGCACAGGCATGCATGAGCCCGCTTTTTACACAGAACCATGCCCTCCCCCCACCGCTGGTCCGCAAAGCCAGAATGGTTGGGGACCCCTGAGTTACTACCACTACTACTACTAATAACGAGAGAGGATAAGAAGCTAGCAAATTAGTGTTAAACTTTTACCATATCTTGACTATCAGTGGTTCTCGAATGACTGCTTGTTTCCATATACAAGTCCTCAAAATTGGAATTTTCTATGAAGGTTGTCCTATTTGCCATCTGATATGAGGACAGTGGGTTATCAAGAAGAATATACTGTACACTTATGTAGTAGCAAATTAGCATCGAAAACTCTTCCTAAAGTGTTCAGCTAACACATACCTTTCTATCTGTTCCATGCTATAAAAACTTCTATTGGCATAATGTAAGTTCTCTAATTTTAAGTTAATATTATTTTTTGTTTTATACTTTATTATTGTTGTTGTATTTAGATTTTAATTTTAACATTGAGATTGCGATTCAAAAGACATGTATGTAAGTAAAGCTATTATTGCTTAGCTATTTCTAGCAACAGCTAAATTTTGTATTTCTTCCTTTTCTCCCTCTCTCTTTCTCTCTCTCCCTTTCCTTCCTGCCTTCCCTCCTTTGCAGTCTTTCTGGAAAATCTTTGAATGCTGGAAAGAAGTAAAGGGAAAATTGTGATTGAACAAAGTAATTGTTCTGAAGCAATAACAATGGAAGAATCATATACATAAGGTGGTAGATATGTTTTCCATTCCTGTCCAAATATGAAACTTTGGACTCCTGAACCTTTCATGATAAGATGGCATTCTAGTTCTAAGCAATACATGCTGCCTCATCTCCATCTATACTATTGGCTATACTTTTTCCTCCCCTTTGTCTCTCTGCTTTAATTCAAAGCTTACTGAGTTACAAAGCTGGAATCTGCTGTGCTTAGAAAGATAGAAAGATAGATCAGCACTTTGACTCCAGGATGTTAAAGGGTACCAAAGCTGTCCATTGCTCAGGGATATGTAGCACCATTGTTTATCCAAAAAAAAAAAAACCTTGGTGCTTAACGGAAATGCAACTGATATCAAATAGGCTATCTATATGCAAGGTCATAGAGTTAATTAAACTATTCTGTATAATTTATAAAATACCTAGGTCTTGAGAAAACTTGAGAACTTCCATTTTAGAACAATAAAAAAGGTAGGATGGAATACATGCCGTCCCCAAATTTGGCATACTGTTTTTGCTGAACATTCTGGCAAAGAAGTGTACTTTTGCATACTACCCAATTTTTTTCATGTAGGGGTTAGGGTTTCTTTGCCAATGGGAACAGCTGAACAAACATTGGCTACCCTTCCTTGACTATTTACATCCAATTTTTAAACATTTTTTACTCCCACAAATGCTAGAATCTTAAGAGAAAGACAAAGCCTAGAATTAATGTTGGCTTGTTGGGAAAGATCAAGCTAGAGATCCTAATTAAAATTTTAACACTAAATGAACCATTTATAAACATATCCTGATTTGTTTAACAACTCTTTCTGAATGCAAGTGGATAGAGTTGAGAGGATGCAATAGGACATTTTCTCCTTCAAAAGTCAGCCATTCTGGGTTGCATGACCCAGATAATTTTAGGAGCATTTTCACTAGATTTCCCTCATATTTTGACCACCCTTATATGATATAAAGTAATAGATATCTGTTAGAGACGTATCTTTTGTTTAGTATCGGTATTCAATTCCTGTTGTGTTGTTGATGTAACCAAAGCCAAGAAATGTGGGGAGAGAACTGGGAGCTGTGGTTTACCTCCCACTTTGCTTTAGGTTCATTCAGTGGCAATCCAAAACCCACTCAGACTTTTCATTGTCAAGAGTTCAAAAGTTTCACATTAAACCTTGTTCAGATACAATATAATTAAATTTATTGTGTGTTAGAAAATTCTGAAGCAGAATAGTTGGCAGTCTTACAGAAGAAATAACTCCATTTAGATTAAATTAGATCCAGGTAAACAGCTTAGCCATAGAAAAAGATACATTCCCAAGACTGCAACAAAGCCTACCTCAATCAAACAATAAAATTTATTGAAGAAAATATAAGCAGAATAATGAAGAAAGAATCAAGATACAATAATAAGAGTAAATAAAATATTATACTGGAAGTCTGTTCTACTTAACTCTGGATAAAGTGCTAAATTCTTCTATGCCAGTAGACCTCATCTTTAAATGGAATCTTATGTATTTTGTCTTATTTGATGCAAAGAATCAATCAAAAATTTAGGCTCTCCACAAGAGCAAAAAGAAATAAGAACAAAGAGTGTTTTCCAAAGCTTTGTACTCAATTCAAATGCTAGTAACAGCAATAGCATTTAGACTTGTATACTGCTTTACAGCATATTGTCCCCAACAATCTGGATCCTCATTTTACTAATTTCGGAAGGATGGAAGTTTGAGTCAACCTTGAGCCAGTCAGGATTGAACTCTTGGCTGTGAGCAGAGTTATCCCGCAATACGCATTCTAACCACTGTGGCGTGTCCAGGAGGGAGTAGAGTACCTGTTGTTCTTGACGTACGGCCACAATTGAGTCCAAAATGTCTGTTACTAAGCAAGACAATTGTTAAGTGAATTTTGCCCTATTTTACGGCCTTTCTTGCTACAGTTGCTAAGTGAATCTCTGCAGCTATTAAATTAGTAACATGGTTGTTAAGTCAATTTGGCCCTCCCATTGCCTTTGCTTGTCAGAAGGTCACAAAAGGTGATCATATGACCCCAGGACACTGCAACTATCATAAATATCAGCCAGCTGCAAAGCATCCAAATTTTGATCAGGTGACCATATGGAATGTGTATGCTACAACGGTCGTAAGAGTGAAAAATAGTCATAAGTCACTTTTTCAGTGCCGTTGTAACTTTGAACGATCACTAAATGAAATGTAAGTCGAGGACTACCTGTACAGAGACAGACGAAGAGCTATTTGTGGGGCAATTATTCTCAAAGGTTTACCTGGGCAGTTGAGAATGAGTGTTGTTCATTTGCAGAGGTGGCTGTGACGTGATTAGAGGAAGGTATGAATTGGATCATTCTGTTAGTCAAAAGGCCAGCCAGGACCAGACTACATTCCAGAAACATTAAAGGAAATTGCACAAACTACCTGAGAGTTTCATATTGCCATCAGTTGATTCACAATGCACTTAATTGTGATCGCAATATAAGTAAGCTATTTAAGATTTTTTTTTTTTAAAGTCAGTCAAAGATATTTTGTATGCCTGCTGAAAAAGACATACAATATGCTAAATATCTAAGTCTATAATTCGTTTTTGTAATCAATATCTTGGTTACATTTTTTTATAAAATGGAAAAGCAGGAGGTGGCAATTAAGATGAATTTATAATGCCTCCCCTGATTTATTTTATTTTGGTAGTTTATACTTGTACATACCAATTCAGTCAAGTTCATGACTGAGGTTGATTAAAATCTGGTTTTAGCATTCTGTTTACACTAACAAAAATGTGAAATAATATTCAGACTAACTGAAACTTTTCCAACAATGAACCTGTTCAGAAATGAGGTATTATATGTCTATATTTTTATTTCTCAACTTCGGCAATTTGAAGGTGTTCCCTAGCCAACATTCTGGGAGTTGAAGTCTACATGTCTTCAAATTGCCAAGGTTGAGAAACATTAGTTTTGTCTAACATTTTTGGAAGTGTCAGATGAATAATGCCCCATTCAGCAATATCCACATAGTGAGGTGGGGTGAAGTTGATGGGAACAGCATCATGATCTAGATTCCTGTCAGAATCGTAGATGTGAGATGGGCAGCCATAAATTTACCAAATAAATCTAAGGCTGCCCCTTGAAGTTGTAAATATGTATTCAGAGGGCAGAACTTGGATCACAGTTGTATATCAACTATTTTGCAGATTTTGACATCTCCCTTTCTATGCTCATGGTTCCGACTCACATTATGCTTATTGGAGCATAACAGCCAACTGTTACCTGGACACTCTTGCAAAACATTCCAATTAAGTGCAATCTGGGGGAAAAATATTTTGCTAGGCAACATGAATGGATGGGTGGGACAGAATTAGAGAATACAATTGGAAATCCAAAGATGAATGAGATGATGATGATTTGATGAGTATCTACTTTTGAAAAACGTATCTTTGTTTTTATCAAGCATATGTTTGCTTATGCATATACACGGTAAAGGAATGAAATTATTTGGATTGAAACTGAAGCAAGAATGCTGGAAAGAGTATTCTGGAGATTTGTTCCAGAATAATAGCAGTGTGTCAAAGAGTTGAAATGTAACAAATGTTATCAGTGTTATCATCCAAGAAAAATATGGCTAACGGCTAACCTGAGTCTGCTTTTTACCATTTCACTGGTTCTATTTATGCCTACAAGAGCAACAGAAAGTAAGTCTAACTGCTTCCCCAAATGACAAACTTTTGGAGTTATCTGACAACTGCTATTGATACCTTCTATCAATTCTTTCTTCTGCAGGCTAGCCTTTCTTTCTGTAATTGTTTCTCATACAACTTGGCTTTCAGTCTTTTTATCATCTTAGTAGTCTTCCTGATTTGGTTTTATTTCTTTAATAATGAACAGATGAAAAATTATTGTAACAACATTTTTTGTTATTTAAAAAACACTGAAGCACATGTTTTAAATTGTAAAACATAAATGTTGCATACTTTCATCAAACCTGTTCCATGATGCAGAATTTTTAAGCTATTGCTCCCAGCAAAGATATTCAAGTTAAAGTGAATTTGTATCTTGGTGCCCTCTGTGCATACTGTATGTACTAGTTCTTGTTTTTCAATAATCTGAAATTTAGGGAAAGTGATTTTTCAGGACATTAATATTCAATAACTTTGGGGTCTGAGTGCAGAAAAAGAACAATAACTGTGTGGAATCCAATTCAGTTCACTCACTGATGGATCTGCTCCTCTCAGAAACTTATAGTATCTATCTGTACCTTGTGATTTGGACAGGGTGATTTGTCTCAGTATTACTGTAACCGTCAAAATCAAATGTGTGAACTAGATATAGATATGGATCTGTATCGGATTCTGCCCTTGAATGGGGCAATATGTTTTTGATGGGATTGTGGAGAGTTTGTACTGTAGAACAAAAAGTTGGACTTTGCAAGCTCTAATTGTTGAAACTGAGATTGCATACCATCTTGAACTGCACTAAATGGTTAATGTAAGCATTCTTTTTAAGAAAAGAAAGTCGTTCAAAAAATTTGTTAAATTTTAAATTTGTCATAACACTAAGAATTAGTATTGGACTTCTCTAGCAATGCAATGCTAACCTTATCTGGGTCTGAAAACCCTTATCAGATACACATTGATAAACCAAATATAAGACGTTAGCTTTACTTTTCTGGAAAGAGGAGTGCTGTTAAGAATAATATTTACTGAATTACCGTACTTTTCGGCATATAAGACACACTTTTTGCCCCCTAAAAGAGGGTGGAAATGTTGGTGTGTCTTATACACCAAATACAGCCATTTTTGGTCTCCTGAAACCCCACCCCACAGATCCCATTTTTGCCAAATACAGACCCGCTTTTCGCGAAAATGGGATGCGCAGAGGGTTTGGGATGCCTGCAGAGTGCTCCTGGGGGCCGGGGAGGGCAAAAACCGGATGCACGGAGCCCAAAAACTTTTTTTTTCTTGTTTTCCTCTCCAAAATTTTTTGTGCGTCTTATACTCTGGTGCGTCTCACAGTCTGAAAGATATGGTAGTCAAGACAGAACATTACTTGCAACAAGGAAGGGGAAAGCAAGGGTGCAGAATATCTGAGGAGCCATCTCACCCCAATGGGACTAGGCCAGTGGAAGAAATGTCAGTGTGTGGAGTCAAGGAGAAGAGCCTTCTCTGCTGTAACTGCAGCCCTATGGAACACTCTGCCACCGTAGATGAGAACTGCTCCCACCCTTTTGATCTTTTCAAAGGATATGGAGCGTATGCACCAAAAAGAGCCTGTAGTACAGTGGACTAAAGCACTGTTATTAACATCTGCTGCTTGCAATTACTACAAGTTCAAATCTTACCAGGCTCAAGGTTGACTCAGCCTTCCATCCTTTCAAAGGTAGGTAAAATGAAGACCCAGATTGTGGGGGCAATAAGCTGACTTTGTATAAATATACAAAAGTATGAAGGCTATTGCTTAACGCATTGTAAGCCGCCCTGAGTTTCCAGAGAAGGGCGGCATATAAATTAAAGCAAAAAAAAAAAAAACCAAATTCCTTGTGTTTCCACACTTGGCCAATAAAGAATTCTATATTACAATTTAGTTCTGCCAGTTGGTTTGGTATCCTGAGGGGGGGGGCACTCACTGCTGGATGAGGTTGACAGGATGAGAAGATCTCCTTTCCATGCCATCTGTCTCTTGGGCCTGGTTTTTTTTTTCTTTTGTTTTTTGGTATAGTTTTGAATTTTTAATTTGCATAGTTTTAATATCTTAATTATTTTTTCTGTTTATCTTTTTATGATCTGTAGAGAGTCACCTAATTGGGAAGATGAATGGCATGTAAATTTAAATAAAGGAATAATAAATGGAAGGTCATTAAGAAAGGACAGGTAAAGTTTCTTGAGGTTAATTGCCTTGTAGCTTCCCCTAGCCTAGCCTGTACTCCTCTGTGATTTTTGACTTAGAATAGTTGGTCTCTGCATTGTTCTTGTAGCTTCATATTTTGAAAGTAGATTTCTAAGGTAAATGGGAAAACAGTCTTTAGTCGTCCAGGTTCCAGCAGAGTGGGCCTGTTACAGTTTCTGTTGTCTAGGGAGCTGTGGTGCCTGCATTGTGGAATCTTCTCCCGACCCTCCTTCAGCAATAGGATTCTTTATGATACCCATTTTTGAAGATATGATTCTATATGTTTTTAAAACAAAGTGCAGGTACTCCTTAGCTTACAACCACAATTGCAACCAACATTTCAATTGCACATTTTTACCACAGTAATTAAACTAATTGCTGTTGTCCTTATGTGATCATTAAATGTGTCACACAATCATTAAGTGAATCGGCTTCCCCCATTGATTTTGCTTGTCAGATGCCAGCTGGAAGGTCACAAATTGCAACCACATGATCACAAGATACTGCCATTGTTGTAAATGCTAGCTGGTTGCAATTTGTAATTTTGAGGACGAATTGTAAGTCACTTTTTCAAGGCTATCATAGTTTTGATCATCCTTAAATGAAGAGTGGTAAGTCAAGGACTACCTATATAGAGAATGTGAAAATAATATCTAACCAGTTCATCCTTTCCTACCAGCACTTGTAGTAAATATTTTACAAATTTAGGGCACTTCCAGAATCAATCAGCTCGTTCAACTGTTACTTTTATAGTACCACCTACTGTAGTGTAAGACATGGATTTTCCAATTGAGTTCTAGGAGTCTTGGAAATCCTGATGATATTTAGAAACTTGCATATCAGTAATGAATTCAGAATAATGGTTCCTTGAAATTTGGCAAACACTGCATCTCACAGTACTTTTATGAACAGACTATGAAAGAGATTCCGCAGCAATTTGAAAGAGCTTCTTCAGCAAATTCTCTTGGAAAGTTTTAAAAAGTTTAAAGCAACTGCTCCAACAATCTGACTTGTTCCATACAACGCTCACATATTCTACTTGTAAGACTCAGGAGACACTTTGGCTTAATTTAGTGGTAGCTGCATCTTTTTTTTAATCCAGTAGGTAAAATGACGTTGCTTGGAGGTAGTAATTAAAATCCTATTATGGCTAGTTAATAATAAAATGGTTTTAACATAATGCTGGTTTGAGGAGACATTGATTCCAGGGTTACCTTTCAGAGTTGCCTTTCTTGCAATTCCAGCATGCCTTAATCTGTGACAACAGACTCTGAAGAGAAGGAGACATCATGGGGCACCGTTGATTTATGTTTATGGCCACTGTTTTTTTAAAAAAAAGATTGAAGGAAGCTGAAACAAATGTTTGATCTGTATGTTTTTCTGAATTTGGAGATGTACAAATTTAGCCGCAGATTTAGGTATACTACAATGTGTGTAGCGCTTAACATTTTTAATGGTTTACAAAGATTTACAAAATAAAATTAACAAAACTATGAGAACATGTCCAAAACATGGTTATATTCAGGGGTAAAATCTACTTACCTTCTCTACCGATTTGGAAGTGCGCCCACCATGTGTGTGTGCTCACTCCGCTCGCGCACGCGTGCACATCATGTGCAATTTTGCGCAGACGGTTAAAACCAAGAAGTAATGACGTACAGGTGGGTGGGTGGAGCCTCACGCTACCGCCGCTACCAGTTCACCAAACCACCCACCAACGCCGCTACTAGTTTGCCCGAACCGATGCAAACCGATAGCATTTCACCCCTGGTTATATGTTTCAGACTATTGTGCAATTACAATGTGATTTTCAACCAGCTGGGTGGGAAATTCTGGGAGTTGAGGTCCGTAAATCTTAAAGGTTGGACACCTCTGTTCTAAATGGTTCTTCGAATTTGATTTTATTTACTTCAAATGAGTGTATGAAGACAAAGATTGCTGGCTTGAAGTCTGTTTAAGCAAACAAGAGAATTCCAGGGAGTGGTTCAAAATATCTCTAGCAATACCAAATGTTCTCAGTGAAAAAAGAATTCTTATTTGGTTAATAAACAAGTTTGGATGATATTTTGTTCACTTTTACTTACTTTTTGTTCCCTAATCTTAAATATAGATAAAACATTACAGAATGTGGAGACATAATATCTTAGATTGATAACCACAATATTTACCTACTATTTTGAAAGAGAAAAGCTATTCCAATTCAAGCATGTCTTAAATTCAAGGCAAAACAGATGTTTGAATTGCTGGATTTTTCTGGTTTTTGTTTAGTCAAACAAATCAGACATAGGTTATAATATTTAAAATAACAAGATTTGTACCTATAGTGTCTATTTCATATAGTACTGTAACCATTTATAATTTATGTAGAAATTAGTAATATATTTTAATCTATTTTTCATATTTCAATAATTGTTTCGTTATTGTTATTTTTATCCAACTTGCAGGAGCCCTTACCAAAGTGAAGGAAAGTAAGCGGCACGTAGAAGAAGGAAAAATGGAAATCCAGAAGGCTGATGGGATTCAGGATCGTTGTAACATTATTTCATTTGCCACTTTGGCAGAGATTCACCATTTCCATAGAATTCGAGTCAGAGACTTCAAATCACAAATGCAGCATTTCTTACAACAGCAAATCATTTTTTTTCAAAAAGTGACCCAAAAGTTAGAAGAAGCTCTTCACAAATATGACAACGTTTAATGTTGCTTAATTAATAAAGTTTACATAGTGGCTATTTCTTGGATTGCAGATGGAATCAACCACAGAGGCAAATGCTGCTCTAATGACTGTTAACACCTCTCAGGGTGTTTTGCAAAACTCTTTTTTTGTAATTGTTCTGAATTCCAGAACCTAATAATTGCATAAGGAGAAAATAATTATGCATACATAGCAGAGACTATACTATACATTGTAACTAAATTATACCCAAAATGCCTACACTACCATCATAATGTCTTTTGAAATAATGGTTATACTATTTGCCTTATTGCTTTTTTGAAATATGGTATTTTAGTGCATATGCTATAGACCTCAACATGTCGGGGTCTTTAAGGAAGTGGGCTAATGCCCGCTTCATACGCCTTTTAAAAATTCTCCTTGGTTTGAATTTCTTAAATTCAGCCAATTCTCTGTTTACAAATTCCTATTAGAGCAGCTATGCGATTTTGTGCCTTTAGCATTTTTCATTTTTTTTTTCCTAGTAAATGACATTTTTATGATTGAATGAAGGGTTGGCACCTCTGACAGGGCTTGATTTCAAACCTCATAGTGACTCAAAAATAACTAGTTATATAACTTGCACACTAGATACTATGATAAAAGTTGGTAAAGCAACAACAAAATTTAAAATCATTTTAGATTCTGTGTTGATTAAAAATACTATTTATTATTTTTACCAGAATATTAAGTACACAAGCAACAATGCAGCATTGCTGTATTTCCTTTCTTAATATGTCAAGCATAAAATCTTTCTGTGTAATACATCTTTGGATAGAAACTTGGACCATTTATCTAATAAAAGGATACTGAATTATATCAGTGGGATACGACTAAAGGTTCACAGAGTAATGCTTGCTTGCATGCATGTGTCTGTTGTTTGGAAGATTTTTCTGGCAGTTGATTTGTTTGATTCTAAACATGGGCCCACATTGTCACTTGAAACTTGCTAATGCCAGGAAGCATTATTGCTCATGTTCAGTGAAGTTATTCGTTGGTTAGGAAAAAATACATGTATATTAACATATTTTGTGCTCATGATTCCTGTTCTTTAGAGGGTTAAGAACCCACTATATGTAAATGTTAACTGAGGCCTTATCACAAAGAGACTCTGGAAAACGTATTTTACTCAACTTACATACCCTCTATCACTTTCTTCTGCTGGTGTCTCATTTTAGCTTTAGAATTTTAGCTTTAGAATCAACCTATTTCTGTATTGTTAGAATACTTTTTGAATATGTTCTGGAACTTGATACATTCACCAGGTTTTAGTAAATCAATCTAATTTATTTCTGCTAGACAAAAACTTTTAAAAAGAACACTGAATAGTATATCCAATTCAACTCAGTTGAAGAATGGCTTCTAGTTACCATATTTTTCAGAGTATAAGACGCTCTGGACTATAAGACGCATGTACCTTTTTTGGTGAGGAAAAAGAAATCTGCCTCTGCCTCCCAGCAATTTTGCCTCATTGCAGCAAACAGTAAATAGCCTGCTTTACTTTCATTTTCGTTTTCAACATAGCTTGATTAGCACAAGAAAAAAAAAGTCTGCTCCCAGCAATTTACCTCCTTGCAGCAAGCAGCAGAGGCCCAGGCAAAACAGCTGAGAGCAAATCAGCTGAGAGTCGGGAGGCCAATCCGATCAACTTGTGCTATTTAGGCTGTGCTGAAGCTGAAAGGAGCTGTTTCTTCTTGCTGCTTGCTGCAAGGAGGTAAACTGCTGGGAGGCAGAGACCAAAGGGTAGGGGCCAGTGGGTGGGCAGGGCTACATTCGGTGTATAAGACGCACCTAAATTTTCACCCCCTTTTAGGGGGGAAAAAGGTGCGTCTTATACTCTGAAAAATAGGGTATTTCTCTACTGCATACATATGGCATATTTAAATTGGTTCCAAATGTAGATAAATAATATTCTGGCTTGATGCTGTACAGAAGTACATCTGCATATAGTTGGAGAAAAAATCCACACCATATGTTGAAGTTGCTCTAGTTTTCCTGCCTGAAGTTTCAGTAGCAACATTACAGAACACAGGCATGGAGATTGGTGGCCTGGGCCCAAATATTTTTTTTTTTAATTATTTTAAATTTATTTTAAATTTTTTTAAAAAACATTTTTTAAATTTATTTTATTTTAAAACTTTTTTTAAGGAGAATAAACACTTATGTTTCTTTCCAGCATTTTAAAATATAATTGGTAAAATTCTATAAAAATACATAGCTAATTACGCACAAGGTGATCATAAAAAATGTTAAGACTTTCTTAAGTTAAGATTGACTCCTATTGATTGAATCTATGAAGTTTGTTTGTTTGTTTACATCTACACCTGGCCAACTGCTCTGAAATTTTCAGGTGATCTTCCTTTCCAAAGAAAGAAATAGCCAACTGAAAATGGCTCTGTGAAAAAGCTGAGCCAATGACCACAGTGGAATGAAGAGCCAGTGAATAGACTGGCTATTTGTAATTCCTCTGTGGACAAGGAGAGGACTTGAGATCAGTCACAAGTGCTCCAAACAGTTGCTCCCTGCAAGGAGATCACAACACAGAGGTCTCCAGCAGATTTTAGAGTTCCTGGAGATGCGGCAAGTCACTTTGCTCAAACTGCAGTTGGTGCCTTTATTTATTTTTATTTTATTAGTCATATTTCTATGCCACCCACTCTCTGAGGACTCTGGGCGGCTTATACCAAAGACAGTATACTAAATAGCATATTGCCCCCTAACAATCTGAGTCCTCATTTTACCCACCTCGGAAGGATGGAAAGCTGAGTCAACCTTGAGCCGGTGAGATTTGATCCGCTGATCTGCTGAACTAGCAGTCAGCTGAAGTAGCTGCAGTACTACACCCTAACCACTGTGCCACCTCGGCTCTTTCCGAGGAAACTGGGTTTGTGACATTCCATTTTTAATCACATTCAGAAATACTTTATTAACTACTTTTCAGCTATGAGGTATGAGTATTGAGATACTTTCTCAAACATTTCTGCTGCTCTTCAACTTCCATTGTCTTTATTTCTGAAATATATATTTTTTTAAAATTGAATTTAAAAAAGTGCTGTCTGACAGCTGAAGAATCATTCTTCAAGGAGGGGCAGATGGATAAGGGGGAAAGACTCTGCCTTGTTTTTAATTTCCCTCAATAAAATAATATGAATATGGAATGTATGAAGTAAGAATCATATTAGGACAAATGAACAATGCTGCAGTTTTATTTGTTCAAGAAAATGGTGCCAGCATTCTAGATGTATATATACGCATTCTATATTGCGCTTGTCTAAATACAAAAGGTTACGTAGTAACTTTTGCTTGAGAAATTATAGCAATTTTTATTCTTCCTGATTCTTATCCTTCCTGATGCTAATCCTTAAGAAGGTGAAGCATTTTTGTTAGAGACAGTGAAACTCAATCAGTAATTCCTATAGTCTCACTGAAATGCTTGTCATGTGAATATGTTCCATAGATAGATACAGATTCAGATTTATATGGCTATACCAACTAATACATAAATATGCAAAGCAAATTTAAAATCTGTTGTTTGAAGCTCCACCCCCTTTTGTATGAGCATTGAATACATAAGGGAGTTGGGCCATTGGTTGTGCAGTTATGGCCATCCCTTTGACTGGTCACCACTACATCAAAACAATACCCACGTCCACCACTATTACTGATGTTTTTAAATTTAGAAAGATATCACATATCTCTCTGCATCAATACGAAAAGATGCCTGTGTTACAGTTTTAAAAGGCTAAACTATCCTTATAGATTTATGGCAAGAAAGACATTCTATTCTTTTACTAACACAAATCCCCTAATTTTATATATAACAGTTCACACACAACTTTAAACTATTATTAGAATGGGATTATGCGTGTGAATTAGGCGATTGTGAATTTTTCTACAAATCATCATCATTAGGTCCTGTTCAGAGCACATTGGACAGGAAGTGTTTTCCAGCGGTTTCAATCATTCACGGCATCTTCAGCATCATCCCAAGGGACATTAATAAGATCTTCCTTAAGTGTCTGGCACCAAGTTTTCCAAGGCCGGCCTTGTCTTCTCTTTCTTCCAGGAGGTATCCAACAGTGCAATTTTTGGATGCCAGTCTTTAGGCATACATAAGATACGGCCAACAAGCCACATGTGACATTCATTGACAGTTCTCAATAGGTGTTCTAGATTTGTAGTACCTCTTCATTAGTGATGTGATGTCACGATATGAAACGCAGAGGATTCTTCTCAAGCAGCATTGTTGGAAAACATTTAACCATTTAATCATCTTGGTCGTACACTTCCATGTTTCACAAGCATATATTGCAGCTGGTATATCAACACTCTTGAAGAGTTTTATTTTTGTGGCTTATGGCTGCCGTAGACCAAATTGGACGCATGCGTTGAAATACGGCCGCCATTCCATTTGATGGTTAATGTTCTTCTCTGTACCTCCATCAATAAACATTATGCTACCATGATAAATAAATTTATGTTCTACAAATGATGGTTTAAAATCCTGGCTTGATATTATCTGAGAACTACATTCAGATGAAAGAAAGGCATCACCTGATCTGAAGATCTGAAATGACAGTGAAACAACCATGAAGAACAGGTTAGAAGGGAATGGAGCATATGAGTTAAAAACAAAAAACAGTTTCCCTTGAATTTTGTGATAATAGTTGAGTAACAGTAACAATTGCTCAAGTATTTCAAATGATTCTTAAGTTACACATCTGTATAACTTAAGAAATAATATAAAATACTTCCACACTTTGGAGGTACTGATCTGATTTGTTGCTGTTAATTAGACTAGAATAGAATAGAATAGAATAGAATAGAATAGAATAGAATAGAATAGAATAGAATAGAATAGAATAGAATAGAATAGAATTCTTTATTGGCCAAGTGTGATTGGACACACAAGGAAATTGTCTTGGTGCATACACTCTCAGTGTACATAAAAGAAAAGATACATTTGTCAAGAATCATAAGGTACAACACTTAATGAGAGTCATAGGGAACAAATAAGCAATCGAATCATATTAGGAAACAGTCAATATAAATCATAAGGATACCAGCAACAAGGTTACAGTCATACAGTCATAAGTGGGAGGAGATCGGTGATCGGAACAATGAGAAGATTAATAGTAATGCAGACTTAATAACTAGTTTGACAGTGTTGACGAAATTATTTGTTTAGCAGAGTGATGGCGTTCGGGAAAACAACTGTTCTTGTGTCTAGTTGTTCTGGTGTGCAGTGCTCTATAGCGTCGTGCAGTACTCTATAGCGTCGTTTTGAGGGTAGGAGTTGAAACAGTTTATGTCCAGGATGTAAATATTTTCACAGCCCTCTTTTTGACTTGTGCAGTATAGACATCCTCAATGGAAGGCAGGTTGGTAGTAATTGTTTTTTCTGCAGTTCTAATTATCCTCTGAAGTCTGTGTCTGTCTTGTTGGATTGCAGAACCAAACCAGACAGTTATAGAGGTGCAGATGACAGACTCAATAATTTCTCTGCAGAACTGTATCAGCAGCTCCTTGGGCAGTTTGAAGTTTCTGAGTTGGCGCAGAAAGAACATTCTTTGTTGTGCTTTTTTGATGACGTTTTTGATGTTAGGTGTCCATTTTAGGTCTTGAGATATGGTAGAACCTAGAAATTTGAAGGTCTCTACAGTTGATACTGTGTTGTCTAGTATTGTAAAAGGTGGTAGTATGGGAGGGTTTCTCCTAAAGTCAACCACCATTTCTACAGTTTTGAGTGTGTTCAGTTCCAGATTGTTCTGGTCACACCATGAGGCTAGTTGTTCAACCTCCCATCTGTGTGCGGATTCATCATTGACTCAAATGAGACCAATCACTGTTGTGTCATCTGCATACTTCAGTAGTTTAACAGATGGATATATTAAATAAACTTTGTCATTGGATTTTTAAAAAAACGTGGATGTTATATGCATGTTAGAATTGATAAGGAGGCAAGTGGAAATACATATGCAGGCTATTAGTTTTGGAATAGGAAGGTATATAGCTGCATTTCTCAGTTGCTGCTATTTTCAGTGGAATTCTTTCAAATACAGTAACCACAAGCTAATTCTTGTTCAGAACTTCTTATTTCTTTTCATGGGAAATGAACAACTTTCCATACTGAGTTTCTTCTTCCCCTAAACACTCAGTGTTGTAGTTTGTTTATTTTTAACTTATAATGATGGGTGAATTCACTCATTATGACATAATATTATATGCAAACCATGGCAATTAGTTTTGTTCACTGAACTGTTCTTTAAAAAAATCTTTACATGAGAAAAAAGCACAATGATAATTCAATGTTGTTTGTTTCTAAAATATGTATGTGGTTGTCAATGTTAGCCTTGACTTTCCACAGTTGCAGTTTAGGGACAAGCACACTCAAAACTGTAATTTAATTTAATTTAATATTTAAATTTATATACCGCCCTTCTCCCGAAGGACTCAGGGCGGTGAACAGCCAGAAGTAAAAAACATCAACTACAAAATATAAAAACAATTTAAAAATGAATTAAACAATTTGGCCCGAAGGTTAAAATCCCCCATTAGAAATCCAAATTAAAATACACAATTGGAGAGATTAGGCCAGCCCAACTTGATGAAATAAAAAGGTTTTGAGGGCCCGACGGAAAGTACGTAAGTCTGGAATCTTCCGTATCTCCGGGGGGAGCTCGTTCCAGAGGGCAGGTGCTCCTACAGAGAAAGCTCTCCCCCTGGGGGCCGCCAGTCGGCATTGTTTGGCCGACGGCACCCGGAGGAGCCCCTCTCGGTGGGAATATTGTTCACTTAAGCTTCCTGAACAATTTTACTTAAGCACATTAACTGGGTTGAATAGAAGTTTTAAAGAGTTCTGTTATCAGTCTGTTAAAATTTTCAAATTCTTATCTGTTATTTCAGATATATATTTCTTGTTAGAAACCTTTAGTTTGTAAATATTCTCAGGTTTAGATTTGTTAAAATAACTCGTTCTCAAAAGTGAAGTGGTAATCAAGAATCCGTGTTTCTTGAATGTATCCACCTTTTTCTGATATCGGAGTGCAAGAGTTGAAAGATGAAGTCTTCAGACATCTAGTTTTTTAAAAAAGAGGAGATTCTCTTATATTTTGCCCAGCCTCTCATTTGAAACCACAATGCTTTCTGGCAAGGAGTTAACTTTAAAACACTAGGTTTCTATAAATTAATACAAATATTATAATAAACTATAGATTGGTCCATTGAATTAGGCTGTGGTTTTTATCATGGTTTTCTGAACAAGCCATAATGACTTGGTTCATGTATAACAGGGGTGTCAAACTCATGTCATCACGGCGACGTCACATGATGTATTGGGACACTTTTCCCCTTCGCTAAACCGGGTGTGGGCGTAGCCAGCACGTGACGCATCTGGCCCACGGGCCGGGAGTTTGACAGCCCTGATGTATAACCATAAAATCAAGCCTTAAAATGTGTCAAAACATTTTTCACTACACCAAAACAACAGGAGTTACTATGATACACTGATTAGCCCAAACTAACTACTGTAGTTCTCTGTGAGACTGTGGATTATTTGGGAGACAATTCAATGTGACAAAACTTTGTTGGCTTTTTTGTTTTATTGTGCTTTGTAGGATATTGATCTTTGTGTTTTTATTTGACACGGCTATAGTGGCTACAAGAACAATTCATACCTGATTTAGCCCTCAGAGAATACAATGAAATGATCACACAAATGCAAAAAAACAAAAACAAAAATCAACTAATGCTATGCATGTCTAGTTAAAAATGATTTTCACTCATTCACAAAGGGATTTTCTTCAAGGAACCAGCATAAAACTGCAGCCTGGAATTGAGGCAATTGCATTTTGAAATATCTAGAACACACCTCTAAGAGTCTGTGATCTTATTGTTATGATCCATTCATTTCAGTTTAGTTTTGAACACTCCCTAACTAAGGTAACTGTCAGTTTAAACTTTTTTAAAAATCTAAGCTTACTATGATACCATTTGATTTTTGCCTCAATTTTCTCATCATTGAAAAACAATTGTCCTGCCGCTGTTTACTTAAACAAAACTTTCTGAACATAAAATATATGCAGCAAGGATCAAATCTTACAACACAGTTTGGTTTCCTGCATTCCTCTGCTGGCAGCCCTCCAACTATAAGTTCCTACATGGGGAAAAAAATCAGCAAGGTATTGCAGCAGCTTGTTCTACAGCATACTCTAATTATTTTGTCCTGTGTTAAATAACAGTAACCAAGAATCATATTTACTATGCAATGCAAGGAGATTAATATTTGGAATAAGTATATGGACTTTAAAAATGGTTTCACTCAAATGGAATCCATTATCTTATTTCTTTCATTAGCAGAATCCTGCTTTTGTATAATAATAAGTAATTATCTTTCGGTTACCCGTGTTTCCTCAAAAATAGGACCCTATCTTATATTTTTTTAACCCCAAAATAAGCGATTGGCCTTATTTTCGGGGTGGTCTTATTATGTTGGGGCACGTGGAGCAAGATGGGGCTCCTCTTGCTGTCTTACTTGATTTCCAGCTCTGCATTTAAATATTATCGGGGAGGACTTATTTTCAAGGGAGGCTTATTTTCGTGCATGCGCTCAAAAGCCCGATTGGGCTTATTATCAGGGGATGTCTTATTTTCAGGAAAACAGGGTACATACCAGTCTTTTGTGGGGCTTCTAAAGCACAGAAGGAATCTTTTATATCCCTGTCTGTATTGTTATCATATACACAATTGATATGAAGGAAGATCACATATAAACATGCATATTTAATAATGGTCAATTCAATTATATTTATGTGCAAATTTTGCACCTTGGGTTTTTTTAAACTTTACAGGTAGAACGAAATTAGTGTTACTATTATCAGTTAATATCAAAAGAGAATTCATATGAAGGTGAATGAAGCTAAATTATATTAACAATTGAATTTATCATATAGTTAATAATTTAATCATTTTAATAATTTAAAACCTTTATTTTTATTCTGTAAATTGAGACCCTGTTAAAAATATGCAATTATTTTTATTCTGTAAATTGAGACCCTGTTAAAAATATGCAGTTATTGTTCTACAAGCATAATGTTGGAAATCTCACACTAACCATAATGTATAAATTATCAGTTTTTCATTTTTTCCCTCAAATTAAAATACATACGAGAAGAATCTTAACCAGAAAATTGCCTAGTGGGAATTTTCAGAATAGACAGGTTATATTGCTGGTTCCATAAAATAAAAACAAAAGGAAAAATATTTTATTAGGCAACCTTTTAATTTAGGAATATACAGAATTTTTAAGAAATATTTTCTCTTATAATTAATAAAGTGATTTCACAATTTCATATGTTTTTTTACATTAGAAGTTCAGATAAAATTGGCTTAAACTGCATCTGATGTTAATGGAATAGAAAGAGTACTGCAATAATTCAAATTCACAGAATGATATCAGAATCCACAATATCTCAATATAGGTAGTCCTTGATTTACAACGGTTCATTTAGTGACTGTTTGAAATTACAACGGCACTGAAAAAAGTGATTTATGATCATTTTTTATACTTATGATCACTGCAGCATTCTCATGGTTATGTGATTTAAATTTGAATGCTTGCCAACTGGTTCAAATTTATGACGGTTGAAGTGTCCCTGGATTATATTTACCTTTGGTGACCTTCTGACAAGCAAAGTCAATGGGAAAGCCAGATTCTCTAAACAACGGTGTTACTAATTTAACAACTGCAGTGATTCACTTAGCAAATGTGGCAAGAAAAGTCATAAAATAGGGCAAAACTCACTTAACAAATTTCTCACCTAGCAACATGGATTTTGGGTTCATTGGGGTCGTAAGTCAAGGACTACCTGTATTGCCTCTGGTTGTTTATTTATTTATTTATTTATTTATTTATTTATTTATTTATTTATTTATTAAATTTATATACCGCCCTATTCCTGAGGGACTCAGGGTGGTGAACAGCGAACGATAAAAAATACATGTAATACAAATGTTAATTTGTTGTTCCTTATCTATTTTTTTTCTTTTTCTTTTTCTTTTTGTAGACAGTCTGTTCAGGGGGCAGATGGAATATCTGTAGAGTGCCTTGGAAGCATTAAGAGTCCATTGCCTAAAATAGTGTACTCAATTCTACTCAAGGGGAAAAAAATCAATATGTCTTGTGTTTGCCATTGAATCTCCTGGCAAACTCATACAGAACCACAAAATACATTTTGAACAGAATTTGCAGGGCGTTAGATGCCGATGAGCATGTGCAGCATGCTAGGTTTCAGAAAAAAATGATGTTTTGTAGTTGGGCCCTTTTGAATTCTAATTTTTGAGCAAGAGAACAGTGTGTCCTTTTGTGTCCATTGATTGGGGCAGTATAAATGGCATTTAGCGTAGTTGTTCTTACTGTGATGATAATACCACTTAAGTCTCAAGTAGCTGTAATTGATACCTTTTATTCTAAAATTTAGAAAAAAACCATTTGTTAATTATCTCTTTTGGGTTATTTGGTGGGAAATGTTATAAACACATTGTAGAATTGCTATCTACATGGGGCTCCCCCTGGGGTGCACCCGGAGGCTCCAGCTGGTCCAGAATGCGGCCACGCGGGGGATTATGGGAGCGATGGTGCTCTCCCATGTGACACCTCTCCTGCGCGAGCTGCACTGGCTCCCGGTGGTCTTTCGGGTACGCTTCAAGGTGTTGGTGACCACCTTTAAAGCGCTCCATGGCTTAGGGCCGGGATATTTATGAGACCGCCTTCTGCCACCAATAGCCTCCCACCAGCCAGTACACTCGCACAGAGAGGGCCTCCTCAGGGTGTCCGTCCGCCAGACAGTGTCGGCTGGCGACCCTCAGGGGGAGAGCCTTCTCTGTGGCGGCGCCCATCCTCTGGAACAACCTCCCCCCAGAGATACGTACAATACCAGATCTCCTGACTTTTCGTCGGGCCCTGAAAACTTATTTATTTCACCTAGCCAGGCTGGCTTGATCCCACAGTTTTAATTAAATTTAATTGATTTTAATTGGGTTGTTTTAAATTGCGGCCAAAAATATTTAATTATTTTTAAACTGTTTTTAAATTTTGTATGTTCTGTTTTATTCTGGCTGTTCACCGCCCTGAGTCCTGCTGGCGAAGGGCGGTATACAAATTAAAACAAATAAAATAAATAAATAAATAAAATAGAATTATCAAAAAGCCTGCCATGATAAAATTATAGTTTTATTACACAAACCTAGAAGTAAATATTTTGGAGAGATGTAGTGCCACAAAACCTAAAAGTAACTATTCTGGAGAGATGTAGTGTCTCCTTTTTTCAATTCTCCAAAGTGCAAAACCACATAAAAAAACTTTGTATGGCTTCTATTTCACCATATATGATGATTTGGGATATGAATCCCATGACCACCCACCTCCTACATTTATATTTCTCAAACTGACTTCAATTAAGCCATCAGGCAAAATTATGGTTTGTTGTTCTTTGCCTTAAAGCAGGGGTGTCAAACTGGCGGCCTGTGGGCCAGATGCGTCACATGCAGGCCACGCCCACCCCCGCTCCGCGAATGGGAAAAACCTCACAACACCAGTGCCTTAAAGAGTCTCTTCAACAGAAACTTCAATGTCATAAATTAAGGGGAGAAAATTATGCAGAAGACTATACATTATGGTCCGTTGTCTTACAATAACACTTCTACGTAGCCATGTATTGCATTACTATGAATATAATTTGGGATTTAATTGGGAGCAAATCAGATACTTTGTTTTTGGACAGATATGAACAGGGGTGAAATCAGGGGTGAAATCTAAAATTTGTTACTACCGGTTCTGTGGGCGTGGCTTGGTGTGTGTGTGGGGGGGGGATAATGTGACTGGGTGGGCGTGGCCAACTTCTTACTTTTAAAAGCATTTTTTCTATAACCTCTTCAGCCAAAGAGGTTGTAGAAAAAATGCTTTTAAAAGCCTCTGACGATCCCAGCTGAGCCGCACGATCATCAGAGGCTTTTTTTTTCACTTTTAAAAGCATTTTTTCAGCCAAAGAGGTTGTAGAAAAAATGCTTTTAAAAGTAAAAAAAACAGCCTCTGATGATCGCGTGGCTCAGCTGGGCATGGGGGGGGGGGGCACAGGGATTTTTGCTACCAGTTCTCCGGACCACCCGCCGCCATCGGTACCAGATCAGGCGATCCGGTCCAAACCGGGAGCATTTCACCCCTGGTTACACCAACAGTTACAGTAAAGTATCATGTAGTGACTTTATAGTCCCAACCTTAGCTGCAAATAAATCCCATTGAATTAAAAGGACCATGGTTATGTATATCACAATACAGAATTATAATATATAGCATGTGTGTTTTGTTTCCTACTTGTCCTATGGACTGGCGAGTGAGGTAGTTAGCAAAATAAAGGCCAGACATGATTATCACATTGACTTGCTTTACCCATCATGCTAAACCATAGTTTGCTTAAGCATGATTTTTATATCTGTGCTACGTTCACAAAATAAAAGTTGTAAAACATGGCTTAGGCACCATAGCTAGTTTTATATAAAATACTAAAGTATAAATCAATCAATTATATCATTTGTTAATCAAACTCAATCTATTAACAATTTGATCAAAGTCTTTGATCAAATACTTTTTCACTTAATGATAAAGTTGCCTCAATCTATTATTGTTGCTGCATACCTCACAATATGAAATCACAGCTGCCAGTTCTTTATCTAATGTTGGCCTTCATATACATCAACTTCTTTCTGGGAACCTAGGATTTTTTTTAATGAATCATTGAAATATATGTGCAGATTTTTGTCAATGTGCAGATTTTCTAAGTGCCAGCCAAGATTTTTCAGGTATGGCAGGAGGGATGAAATTCAGCAGGTTCCGACAGGTTCTAGAGAATCGGTAGCAGAAATTTTGAGCAGTTCGGAGAACCGGTAGTGGAAATTTTGAGTAGTTCAGAGAACCGGCAAATAACATCTGTGGCTGGCCCCAGAGTGGGATGGGAATGGAGATTTTGCAATATCCTTCCCCCAGGAGTGGGGAGGGAATGGGGTTTTGCAGTATCCTTCCCCTGGAGTGGGGTGGGAATGGAGATTTTGTAGTATCCTTCCCCTGCCATGCCCACCAAGCCATGCCCACCAAGCCACACCATGCCCACCAAACCATGCCCACAGAACCGGTAGTAAAAAAAATTGGATTTCACCGCTGTATGGCAGCCAGTGTGCCAAAAACCATTGGGACCACCATGGCTGATTTATGCTATAACCTTTCAACTTCAGTTTTCAGATCTTGGTACTTCGTGATCTCCAATTTTTTGTCTGATATTCTACTATCCCCTGGTATTGCCACAACAATTATCCATACTTTCTTCTTTTCAACCACAGTTAAATCTGGTGTATTATGAGCCAAGATTTTATCAATTTGTATTTGGAAATCTCACAATATTTTAACCTCCTCATTTTCTACTACCTTTTCAAATATATATTCCATCAATTTTAAGTACTGGCACATGGTATTTTTATAGATGTTCCAATTTTTAACTTGCATCAATGGTTGTTCTTGGCTGTCTTTTACATAATCAATCAATGCATGCTTTTCTTCCTCCACAGTTTGCTTGACCTGAAGTAAACCTCTGCATTGATTTTTAGGGGGCAGGTATAATCTATCAATATCACTACAGGGAAGTAATGTACAGTGAATAGTCATCGGTTTTCTTGTTTTTTGGTCCAAACTACAATTCAGCTTGTGTCCAATTAATAATTCCAGTAATGGATCATATTCAAAGGCATGGTCATAGCTTTGATGGCGTTCCCACTGTTCAATTTTGTCTTTGGCAATTTTCTTTCACTTTACTAATCATATTTTTTAACATCAGTTCTTGATGTCATCCAATTGTGAAATACCCAAATACCTGTAGACTTCATTCTGATGATTTGGCCAATAATTATTTAGTATTATTTGCAATCATATAAGTGATAAGATTTGCACTTACAGTAATGTAAGATGCTAGCATAACAAACTACAAATTTTACCACCAGGATCTTTGAAATAAATATGCAGGAGTAAATATAACAAGGAGTAAAAAAGATTTTTTTTGAGCTAGTAAGGAATTATGACTGTTCAGTCTATTATTGTTATTACTACCCTGTTTCCCTGAAAATAAGACATGCCCTAATAATAAGCCCAATCGGGCTTTTGAACGCAAGCACTAAAATAAGCCTCCCCCTGAAAATAAGACCTCCCCAAAAATATTTAAACGCAGAGCTGGAAATCAGGTAAGACGGCAAGAGAATCCACATCTTGCTCCATGTGCCCCAAAATAATAAGACCTCCCTGAAAATAAGGCCAAGCGCTTATTTCGGCGTTCAAAAAAATATAAGACAGGGTCTTATTTTCGGGGAAACAGTACTGAAATAAGACAAGCTAGCAGTACTCCATATTTATATGTGGCAAATTTCTTCTCTTTTTCCAAAATACTATTATTGAATGTTAACATATAAAATATCTTAAGTAACAGACACAAACATAATACAGGTAATCCTTGACTTAACAACCACAATTGAGCCCAAAATTTCCATAGGTAACCGAGACATTTGTTAAATGAGTTCTGACCCATTTTATGACCTTTCCTGTCATAACACAGTTGTTAAGTAAATCATAGCAGTTGTTAGGTTAGTAGTTGTTAAATGAATCTGGTTTCCCCATTGACTTTGCATGTCAGAAGGCTGCAAAAAGTGATCACATTATCCCGGGATACTGCAACCGTCATAAATTTGATCCAGTTGCCAAGCAACTGGATTTTGATCATGTGGGGATGGTGCAATGGTCATAAGTGTGAATAACGGTCATAAGTCACTTTTTTCAGTGCCGTTATAACTTTGAACGGTCACCGAACGAATTGTTGTAAGTTCAGGTCCTACCTGTATAAAGTTGAGATGTTCACATTAGGCTTCTTTCCTGTTAATAACAGTTATCTAATCTCCGGGATAAATAAGTTGCTATTGGCAATTTTAATAAATATTTAAGTTAGATGATGAAAAGGGAAAAGCACATAGCAAATAGAAGAAATCCAGGGGTTAAGAAAGAGACATTTTTAAATATTCCACACAAATGGATTCCATATGTCCAAAACATTTCTTTTTTTATTATTCCTTTAGTCTGCTTCAGTATGTTAGGTTTCCATAAGCAAAATCCTCATTCTCAAGCATACTGAAGTAAATTTCTAGTCTCTTGCTGTTTCCATTCCTATGCACACAAAGGCCTGGAAAGAATACTTCTTTGTTTAATTTAGCTTAGTTACATACTGTATGCTCAGAATGGCAGAGACACTGCAGAGCTTCTCCCCAAAGTCACCATCACTCCCTCTTGATCCTTGAGATGCCAGAGATTGAATTTGAGATCTTTCAATGCTGCTTGGTGTTACCCTGAAGTATTATGGTGCCTTTATATCAGCACAATTCTGCCACAATGAATTACATCCTTAAGGACTGAAATAGCTCCTCAACACTTGAATAAATAAATAAATAAATAATATAATGAGATTACCTCTAGGTTTATCTCATGTTGTTTTCCCTCTGGGTACAGTTCTAGCTTTCTAGCGCAAGGCGGCACACGTCTTTCACTACCTACTTTTATATCAGCTTCCCCCAATCTAGTTGTACTACAGTAGTTCAGAATTCCTAATATGGCTGTGCATCATGGAGTAATATTTAAAATCATCTGAAGAACATCTGATTGGGAAAGTACTGACTACAATTATGGAATGCCATTTGGGTATCAAATTCTACAGACAGTAGATCTGCTATCCCTCAGTGCTTAGAGCTTGTATAATTTTATGGACAATAGACTGAATTAGGGGGAGGATTTTACAGGTAGTCCTTGTTTTATGACCGTTTCTTCAGCAACCATTTGAAATTACACCAGTGCTGTATGCAGGGACTTACAACCCTTGCCCAAAGGTACTGTTGTGGTCCGCCAGCAGCCTGCGGAGCTGGCAGCAGACAGTGAGGAGGCTGGGGAGGAACATGGGCCAGTCCTCGAGTCTGGGGAAGGCTCAGACAAGGGCTCTGCATCGGAGGCAGAGATGGGGCCAGGGCCATCTGGGAGTTATGTGCGGACTCCGGAGCCTCCAGAGTCAGACATCAGAGAGGCAGAGGAACAGGAGGAGCCTGTTCCTAGTGCGCACATGTGCAGAACTGCCAGAAGGCAAGAGCAGTTAAAACTAAAGGGACGACTTGGGAATAAGGCCTGGAGATGATTGGCCCCTCCCATAAGGCTTAAAAGAGGAGCAAAGGCATGTGGGCCCTTTGCAGGAAAGCAAACTTGTTAATTCTGTTTCCAGTCAGCATCTCTGTTTGATTCTGGACTCTGTGTGGCTTTGCCAAGTAGGTCTTTGGCAGCGTGTCAAGGGAGATAAAGGTTGGTGATTATCCCAAAGGACTTATCCCGAAGGACTTTTTGCAACTAATTGGGACTCAGCTGTGAATGAACACAATTCACAGCTGTTGCAATAAAAGAGGTTTTTGGGACTACTCCTATGTTTTAATGACTCAGGAAGCCTAGATCACAACAGGTACAGCTGCAGTCATGTGAAAAAAATTCAGCTGCTTGGCAATCCAACCACCCTTATGATTGACCGCAAGGATGTCTTGCCCCCATCCCACTCTGCTGGGTCCCCACAGACCTTAGGCCTGCTACCCACCCTGCTGAGTCCCACATCTCCTCTCCCCATCACAACTCAATCCACTTACTTTTCTGTACATCTCTGGAAAGCAGCTGATCTGCCACGTAGTCTTCTTACACTAAGGCCCCATAGTGGCTTCCTGGAAACAGGCACCATTTTGGGAATGGGTACAATGAATGAAAATAGCATAATATAGCAATAGCACTTAGACTTATATACCACTTCACTGTGCTTTACAGCCCTCTCTAAGTGGTTTACAGCATATTGCCCCCAACAATCAGTCAGTGAGATTCAAACTGCCAAATTGCAGGCAGCCAGCAGTCAGCAGAAGTAGCCTGCAGTACTGCATTCTAACCACTGCACCACCACGGCCCTAAACATACTATACTATATGATTGAAAATCATAAGGATATTGACTGTTCATGTTCATTCCTAAATTGATTATATTGTTTTGGATGGGCTTTATAGGAAAGTGCAAATATTATTGCATTATGAATTAGGGACATATCTACTCCTGCCATTAGGAAAACTGACATAGCTGGTTTAAGCAGCCAACAGTGAGTGATGAACAATGCATTGGAAGACAAAATCATGTGTGTTTTACACAGTCACCTGTATATCTTAGGTCAGGGGTGTCAAACCTCCGGCCTGTGGGCTAGGTGCATCACGCACTGGCCATGCCCAGCCCCGGTTTAGCAAAGGGGGGAAAAGTCATGATTCATCAGGTGACGACAATGTGACGCCCTAGTTAGACACCCCTGTCTTGGGTTATGGCCCTCTGGTGCCATGGCAGAAATGTCCTGTCCCCAGAATTAAAGATAAATTCAACTGCTGGTTCTGCTGTCTTCTGCACATTGAAAAAAAGAAAAGCATTCTCTTCTTTTAGAAAAACTCATGGTTATAGACTTAATGTTACACTATCCATTTTAACAGGATAAATGAGAGCATAAAAAAATCCCCAAGTCACAAAATACTATATAAACAAATGCCAGAGGAAAAGTTTAATGTTCAAATAGTGCTTCATCAGAAGAATTATTATTAATTATTGAATCTGAATTTTCCAATACATTGAGGACCTGGATTGTGGGGGCAATAAGCTGACTTTGTATAAAAAAGAACACCACTTAGGGGGAACCGAAAGCCCTACTAAGCAGGTATATACAAAAAGTATGAAGGCTATTGCTTAACGCATTGTAAGCCGCCCTGAGTCTCCGGAGAAGGGCAGCATATAAATCGAACCAATAAATAAATAAATAAATAAATAAATTTGAGTAACTCAAGAAACATAAGGGTCAGAGAATGAGACCTAAATGTACTTGCTTGATCTTTGTCCATTAGACTGTGATTGAATTGGAATTAACATTTTATGTAAATGTTGAAAGTGTGCTCTCAGTTTGAATTTAGTCGGTTGGATAAACCTACCCTGTGTATTAAAAATGAATTATTTTGCTATTTTTATGATCTCATAATAAGTCTCTGTAAATATCTACAAGAGACCAATGTGAATGTATTTCTTTGTAAATGAATTTGCACGCATGTTGCAAAACAACCATATTTTTAACTTTTCCTAAGATCAAATTGAATATAAGAGAGTAACTTTGTGATGGAGAGGGAGGTGGAAATACTTCTTGGGAATAGATCCATTAAGCACCCTGATTCGTGGTAGTGAAAAATATTCTAATATATGGGAGAATGTATCCAGTCCTTCATGCACCTTTTACATACCCTTTAAATATCCTGCCTGTACTATTTACTATCTTTGGCTCTTTGACTCTACTCTCTCTCTCTCTACTCTTTACTCTGCCTTAACTGACGGGGAGGGAGAGAGGGAGGGAGGATACAAGGACATTTTATTAATTCTTCTGAAAGGTCAACCTATTCTTGTATTGCTTCCACCCAAGAAATATTTAACTTTATGAACTTATTTTCCTTCTTTTCCTCTTCACTCCCTAAGGATAAAAAAATGGAATGAAAAGAGAATTCACCAGGCAAGCAAGCAAAGTATATACAGGCATCAATCATAGGAAAAGTATGACAGCAGAGCTCTTTGACATGAAGATTGTGCAAAGCGTTTGAGGCAGCTGCTTGGTAACATATTAGTGGATCCAGCAGAAATATTGTATGTGCATGCACATGCAATCAGAAAGAGAAAGACTTTGAAAGAGTCACATGAATCTTCCAAAAATAAAGCGGCCTTTATCATGTGACGAAGAGTGCTTTACATGGATCGTCCCAAAGGTGCTTTTTCAAGAGGCAACTGGACTTCCTAGGAGGAAAAATAAAGCCCACTTGCCTTTTGAAAAAGCACTTTTGGGACAACCAGGACCTGGATGACTGAGAATCTCCGTAGACATTTTACATGGTTAATGCTTTTCCAAAACACTTCCTTCGATTGCTTTACATAGCCCTAATTGATATGAATCTACACACAAATAAGGATTGGACAAGAGCCTAATGAAATTTCATAACTCAAGACTCTACATGTGCCTACGGCATATATGGGAAAATGGTATTGAAATACTCCTCCACTTTCTTAACTGTTTTCCTAGTGAAAATAATCCTAATAGCACACAGTGTCCTCTCTTCCCTTCTTCTTTCTCAAGCAATAAGCACAGGGTGAGGTATCCTATAAAGAGATGAGCCACAGGATTATCGGGTTATTCAACTGAGTGATCAGATCATCGAGAAGGACCTTGTTGTTTAGATCAGTTGACTTATAAGACGTGGTTAGAGTACGTAAAATGGGAGAGCTGGGAATAAATAATTTGCTTTGAAGTCTGCCCTAAACCAGATAAATTTCTACTCTGACTAATGAATTTAAGAATTCAATCAGATTACAAAAAATAATAGTAAGTTAACTGGTAACTGGTTTCCAATCAAATTCAGGGGGGGAAATGCAATTTGGGAATATCACAGATACAAAGGAAAGAGTTGGGCTTTTATACAAAGAGAGTTTGCTATCAGCCAAACTCATGCTGATTAGGGATGAAGAGATTTTCCTACCATATCTCTAGGGAATCAGGTTTAAGAAGATTATCATATAACTGTGAAAGACAGCATGTTGAGTGGGGGATCTGGAACCAATGCACACAATAAGAATTATTTTGATTTCACTTCTGCACATCAGGGTTTAGTGTGTGGTATAAACTCAGCCAGTTCGGTTTTATTTAACAAAGCAAATTTAACACCGTTCCAGCAACACAGACAGTTTGAATCCAATCAGGATCTCAATATTCCATTAAAACAAGAAGGGAGAGGGAAATGACCCTGCCTATCTTTTAATGAAAGATGTAACTCCATCCCACTTCTCAGCCTCTTTCACACATATACTGGATAATTCTATTTTTATGCTCTAGATTAAATGCTGACTAACTGAATCTATTTAAACTCCATAAACAGGAAACTGAAGTCATAGAGCATGAGCCGCTGATATAAATTGCTGAGTAATTTTCAGGTACAAAAAAATTACCATCCCCTCTCTGGCCTCTCTTGCTTATTATTTCTTTTTTTTTTCTGTACACACTTCCTTCTCCCAAGTATGCTGACTGTTCTTACTATCTAATGGTTCAAATTTATTACAGACAGCTCTAACCACCTTGGAGTCACCCAAGAACATACATAAATGCATCTTTCTATGGCCTTTGCATATCTCCATCTGAATAAACTCTACAACTTCTTAAGATGAGATAAATTATGTATTATTTTTCTATTGCATTATATCTAAAATATTCCTGAGGAATTTGTTAAAGGCTAAGCAGTTAATAGATTGGACTTCTAATTTGCACATGTAAAAGAAATGTAATACCGGTAGTAGTTGGAAATTTTAAACAGATTATTCCATAAACATGAGGTGAACAGTATCACCTCATCACCTTTGCCTTTGAGATTTTATAAATCATCTTATTATTTTATTGCCCATAGAATATTTCAGTTGCAGCATCTTATTTTCATTTTTCATCACGCATCCCACATTTAAAGAAATAAAACCATGCTGAATGGTATACAGCATCTCCACAGTATTTCTGCCACCAACAGTTATGCTCACAGAAGTGTGCAGCAGGAGTGTAAATAAATGTAGCTGTTTATTTGTTTGTTTGTTTGTTTGTTTAGCTTTCTAGCTTGGTGCCTTAACCACTAGACCTGTGATGGCGAACCTATGGCACGCGTGCCACAGGTGGCACCCGGAGCCATATCTGTGGGCACACGAGTATTGCCGTAGCTCAGTTCCAGCGTGCATGTGCGCACCAGCCAGCTGATTTTCGGGCCTTCTGGTCCCACCGGAAGTCGGGAAATGGGCTGTTTCCAGCCTCTGGAGGGCCTCTTGGGGGGGTGGGGAAGGCCATTTTTGCCCTCCCCAGGCTCCAAGAGAGCCTCTGGAGCTTCGGGAGTGTGAAAAACGGGCCTACCGGGCCCACTGTGCCATCACGTTTCAAAAGTGGAGGGGAAAGTGGGGGGGAGAGTGGGGGGGTCTCATGCGCACATTGAATTATAGGTGTGGGCATGCACATCCGCGACCCTCCTGGGCTTGCCCCGCTTTTGGCCAGCTCCAATGATAACATCGAAGAATTTTAGCCATCACTGCACTAGACCAAACTGGATCATGACATCATAGATAGCAGTATCCCTAAGTAAAGGTGGAATTCTAAAGGAGTTCTGGAACTAATGGTTGGAAATTCCAAGGCAGCAGACTGGGGTTAAAAATGAAGATAAACTTTGTAATGGTAATACTTTAAAATTCTTCGATGTTATCATTGGAGCTGGCATCTACTGCTGGGCCAGAACATTAGGCCCAGCATTACTATAGTAGACAATGAAGTGATTTCATTAATATTACCCTATGAAACCATATGTTTATTCAATTGAAATGGACCCACCTCTGACAAAGCAAAAGGATCATTTATGAATTATTTGTGAATTGTTTATTTAAATCAAAATAAGCCAGTTTTCATCTACCGTAATAATAAATGTTTCTTTCTTTATCATTACTTTTGTTTAATATATGTTTTGACTACATGAGATTAAAGGTTGGGCCCTAGAGCTTTTTCTGTAGCATCTTAAAAAGTACATGATATGGATTGTTATTTTCCTTTGATTTAATTTATGTTTCCCTGTTTGTTGTTTCAGAACTAGCTCTGTCAAAAAATAACAAAAGGGGACTATCCTTTGCACTCACAAAAAAGAGAACAAGATTATGAATGTTCCCTCCCGGGACACAAGGTCACAAATGTTCACACTGTTCATATATAAACAGATTATTATAGAGGGAAGAAAACCATTTCCTATTGCACGTATTTATTTTACACTCTAACAAAAGTGTGAAGTGTCCTTTCCTGTTTTTCCTTTGCATTATTTTCTAATGTCATTTTCCCCCCTTAGCTCAACTACAGTATATTAACCCTTAACTCACTGGAGGGAAGAAAAAGCATATAGAACCCAGGCATCATCAAAATTCATTCTTTGCATTCCCAGGAATACAGGTCAAGTGCAAAAAAAAAAAAGCTATGTAAAATAGAATCATTTTGGAACCAAGTGGCCTTTTAAATGAGCCAATCAATCAATCAAATAAATAAATAAATGCCATTTATTCAAGAAGATAGTTGATTACAGATGGTCCTTAACTTACAACCATTTGTTTAGTGACTGTTTGAGATTATAACAGCACTGAAAGAAGTGATTTATGACCTCTCCTTGCACTCTGAACTGTTGCAGTATCCTCACAATCACATAATTAAAATTCAGCCACTTGGCAAACAACATGTCTTTATGATCCCATCTTGGGATCACTGATTGCCATTTGCAACTTTCCCAGCTGGTTTCTGACAGGCCAGATTCCCTTTACGGCAGAAGTATCAAACTCACGATGACATGTTGTCGTAACATGATGTATCGCAACTTTTTCCCCCTTTGCTAAAATGGGGTGAGCGTGGCCAGCATGTGACACATCCGGCCTGCGGGCTGCGAGTTTGAC
The DNA here is from genome assembly GCF_059756535.1 of Pantherophis guttatus. Lineage (NCBI taxonomy): Eukaryota > Metazoa > Chordata > Lepidosauria > Squamata > Colubridae > Pantherophis > Pantherophis guttatus. The sequence continues at coordinate 27,824,045 of NC_142064.1, forward strand.
ACCCCTGTTTTAAGGATTCTCTGTATGTTTCTCTTAATAACTGCAGTGATTCCCTTAGCAACCATGGCAAAAAAAAAGTCATAAAATCAGGCATGATCGCTTAACAAGTGCTTAACGATGGAAATCCTGATACCAATTGTGTTAATAGGTTGAAGACTATCTGTACAGAAAGGCTGACTTTTCTACAAGGGCATTTAATCGTGCAACTGACTCATAAAACATAAGCTATAGGTAGTTTTAAAAATTGATTTATACATAAGGATCAAAGCCTCTGGCACATTTCTCTATACTTACGTCATTCTGTTTAGTAGACACCCTTGTGTGATGGGGCAAGAGGAGGCATATTTGCTCATCGTCAGCAAGCAACATTAACACACATCAGGCATGTGATATTTCTGAATCGTAATCAAATCCTCATCTGTTGACCATGCCAGTTAGGAACTCGAGGAATTGTTGGTCAAACATCTGGAAAGCTCCAAGTGGATTATTCAAATCAAATAGAATTTAAAATATGGATACTGATAGCCTGCATAGATTGAAAATAGAATAATATTTAGAAGGCAGGCTTTTCATGTAGACTATATGCCAAACAAATTTAAATCTTACAAGTATGTCTTTGCTCTGTGATGTTTGAGCATGGAATAAAAGAGTTTTAATTAGTGGAACCATGTTCAGGATTTATAATCAATATGTATGAGGTGAGTCAGATATTGACACTAGAGAAAAAGACTTTTAACCTACCTGTGTGCCAGGTTTTTGCACCGATATAAATGGGTGTGATAGATTTGCTATCTATAATGTATGCATGCCCTAGTTGAGAGAGCAGTATTGGGGCACAGCACATGACCATCTCCTGAGGCTGTCGCCAGTAAACTTCCTTACGCTCATTAATCCATTATCTACATTCAGCTTAATCAAAACTGGGAGGAACATGGCATCTTAAGCCTTAGACAAATCAACCAAGCAATTATCATGGGGCCACTTCAGCATCTACAAAGCTTTCAGCTTTGTTTGGAACTAATCTTCACTGAGTTTTCTATTTTTAAACACATCCTCCAAAAGGATGGCATTTTGCTTTTTGCTTGCAACGGAGACTCCCTCTCAGTTGCCAAAAAAGATGCTTAAAGTAACTTGTTGCTATTGTTTTTGTTCTTAAAGCAAAGGTTTGGATTTTGTTCTTATGAAAGCTGCTTCCCTCCCTTCCAAATTTGCAACCGCTCCACTCCAAAGAGGAAATGTGCACACAGAAAGCTAGGAATGGGGGTGGGCAGAAAAAGAGGAAGCAAAGGCAGGACTGAAAATACTGAGACTTTTGCCCGAGTGGAAAGTCTGAGCTGCTATTGGCCAAGCAACAGAACTATAAACTGATCAGATGGGCTGGACTCACACCCGTTGTAGAGTAAAATGGGGCTAGTTAGCTTGTGGCTCGTTTGATCATGCAGCCAAGCCATTGTTGAAACGAATGGATTGTATTACAACATAAAAACGGCCGTAAGGGATTGTGGTGTTGAAGCTATCATGGTGGAAACCACCCTGATTCCAATTTCCCCCATTCTGAAGTTGCTCCATTCCAGTAAGGGAGTTTTATATTATTAACCAGTGCCATTATGAAGATTGTAAGTTTATGCTGTCCAATCCACTTGGGCAATGTCTTGTGTATTGTTAAATATTTTTAGAATGGCATCTTGATTTATAATAAACAGACTAATTGGGCCTCTTCTATACCTCATTTTTAATGCACTTCGCCATTAGGAGATAGTCATAAAAAGTTACACTGCTAATGATTTGGGAGGTATGAAGCAGTTAAAAACAATAGACAGAGCCCCAATCCATTATTTTTGTATGCAGGTAGTAGTGGAACGGTTAAAGCTCCTGATGGCATTAACGTAACTATGTTGTAAGTGGTCCAGCAGCATAGCCTGTGCTGAGGAATAGAAGATTCCCTTTTTATGCATAAAGACCAATTGTTGTACACTAGATACAAAGCAGAAAATACATGAATAAGGAATTAGCCCTGAAGCTTTGCAATCACCAGAGAATATTGTGTTCTGGACCAGCAGAGAAATGTTTCTCCTTGTTTTGGAGTCAGGAAGATTAGTTTTTGAATTTGTGCAGCCAGACGTCTTAAAAGTATTGAATATTTGGTTCTTATTTCTTTTTTAGTACATAGGAAAATTTGATTGATGCTAGGTTAATTCAAGGGTTCTGCTAATCCAGACTTTGTTTCTAACGTTAGCTAGCCAAACGTCTTGGAAACTTAAAACAGTTTGCTTTTCCTGTAGTTTGCACAGATTGCACAGTTTGCACATAAACTACTTTAAAATATTTGAAGTCCTATTTCCTTGTTAAGGATAATAACTGTTGCTAGACATATTTTTCCTAATTTTGTCTCTTCTGGAGTAATTTAAAATGGTACGATCCAGTGTTGAAATCCAATTTTTTTTACTACTGGTTCTGTGGGTGTGGCTTGGTGGGTGTGGTGTGACTTGGTGTGCATGGCTTGGTGAGCGTGGCAGGGAAGGATATTGCAAAATCTCCATTCCCACCCCACTCTGGGGCCAGCCAGAGGTGGTATTTACCGGTTCTCCGGACTACTCAAAATTTCCGCTACTGGTTCTCCAGAAGCTGTCAGAACCTACTGGATTTCACCCTTGGTACCATCACTGTTTTATGATGCTATCTTATGATATAGATTGCATTCTATATTACTCAACATTACCCCGCCAGCAATTCTCTAGGGAATTCTGGGAATTGAAGTCTACACACCTTCAAGTTGCCAAGGTTGAGAAATACTATTCTGCTTACTTACTTAGCATCTTCTACTTACTTAAAAATATTTAGTATTTTGGATTTCTTTCAATTACATTGTCCTTTTCTATTTATGACTGTAAACATTTCATATTACCATCCAAGGATTCAGTGGAAGTCTGAGTATTTAAAAGGAAGCCTTCTTAAGATTCATATAATCTTATCCTGGACTTTGGGCAAAAGCCACAACAGCTTCTTAATGACTCTTTGTGGCTCTACACCTTCCAGAAGAAAAGCAATTTTTTTTATTGGAAAGAAACCTATTCTTGCAAAAGCAATTCCTCAACTTAAACAATGGGAAACCTGAACAAATAGCTGATAAATATTACAAGTTAGTGAAACTAAACCATCGCAAAATTGTATTAACTTGACATATTTATTTATTTATTTATTTGATTTGATTTGATTTGATTTGATTTCTATACTGCCCTACTCCTGAAGGACTCAGGGCGGTGCACAGCCAAACAATAAAATACATATATACAAAATTTAAAAGTGGAATTATAAGTATAAATCTATGGGGAAACAGCTTTTGTTTTCAAGGACATTACAGCATTTCTGGATGACAATATCCAACCCAAAATGAGTAGCTTCTGTAAATGGTGACCAAAGAAGCAAAACTCTGTGGCAGAGGAACGGTGTAGGAAGTAATTCGTAAAACTATCTGGGAACAAAAAGAAACAAAAAAGCATCCCAGAAGGAAATAGGATGGACCAGTAAAGCAGAACCTGTTCTGAAAAGAAAGAAAACAAGGAAAGGAAAATCAAATCTCAAAGCATAAAGGCAAAGAAGATGTGATTAAAAGAAATTAAAGCCCAGATCTATTTAAACCAATTCCTTTTATTCCAGTGTTTCAAAACTTTGGCTTCTAAACCTTGGCAACTCTAAGATATGTGGATTTCAACTCCCACTGTTCTAAGCAGTTCCCTTGACCTTCCCACAATTACTTCCAAAACTTTTCACTATTCAGAAATAATTGGGCAATGACAGTTGCCAAAAAGACAATTCTTCTGTCATGGTCCTGCTATTTGCAGCCCTATAATAACTATTTATACTTTTCTTAAAATAGAATTTAAAAAACACAGTCTCCAGGTTCCTAACCTAATATCTTAACCAACATATCAGTCTGGCTATGTTTTTCCATTCTTATATCAGCACAGCAAGGAAACTAATTAGCAATGTGCTCTTTGATGTTAAGACACATGTTTAATTTTCAGTAGTCTTTTACATGAAGGAGAATTCACAAATAATATTCTTTCTTCCTACCTGATAGAGTGTTAAACTCCTTTTGTTTTATCTGTCCTATTTAGCATTTTGCTGTATGCTGTACGCATAGAGCAGGCCAAGCTGTAGCTATTCTCTGGAACATTGCTAAAGACCCTGAGAAGTTTCCACTCTTGTTGATCCAGAAATGAAAGGAAAAATAGTCATAATTAGCTAGGGTTGAGAAAGTGACCTTGGCATGTCAACTTAAGAATTTTTATTCCACAATCCAACATTTGAAAGAGATCTTTTATGCATTTACTGAGGAAAGAACAGAACAGCCCATCAGTTAATGTCAAAAAAATGCACATAATTAAAGCATATGATTCAGATTAAGGTAATATCTGAAGTTCTGTGTTAATATGCTGGTAAAGGCTAGGACTGTGATGGCGAACCTATGGCACGCCTGCCACAGGTGGCACATGGAGCCATATTGGTGGGCACGCAAGCTAAACTCTGGCAAGCAATGCGTGCGCCGGCCAGCTGATTTTCGGGCCTTCCGGTCTCACTGGAAGTCAGCAAATGGGCCATTTCCAGTCTCTGGAGGGCCTCCGGGGGGGGAAGGCCATTTTTGCCCTCCCCAGGCTCCTAGAAAGCCTCTGGAGCCTGGGGAGGATGAAAAACGGGCCTACTGTGCCCACTGTGCCATCACATGCCAAAAGCGGGAGGAACGCAGAGGGGTCGCGCGTGCATGTGCAGGGGGACAGGGCGCATAGAATTATGGGTGTGGGCATGCGCATGCGCAACCCTCCCACGCTCCCCCTGCTTTTGGCATGCGATGGCAAAAGGGTTAGCCATCATTGGGCTAGGATGTAATAGATGGGCTTATTGTTTTTTATTTATATATATATATATATATATATATATATATATATATATATATATATATATATATATATATATATATATAGTAACTATAATTTTTTTTTATGGTACTTTCATTTTATTGTGTTAGAAATATCTCTGATGAATTTAATGTTTCTGCTTTAAACTGTGATGAGTTGCTTTGAAATGAGATGGGCGGCAAATAAATTCAATAAATAAAAAAATATGGCCTTGAGCACATTTTTCCTCTTCTTTGTAAATCTACTCTAAATCTGGAAGCCAGCTGGTCATCTGCCAATTTTCAAATGTTATAATAAAATAGTGAACAATGGCTAAGACCACCCGTGACATAATATGGTTTGGTTTGGGATTAGCCTTTTGTCTGCCTTCAATTTGTTTGTCAACAAACAAAGATCAAGCAAAGCTACAGTAATTTACTACGACGGTTCATACTATTCAACTCCTATAATCCCTGATAGGAAGTTCCAAAGGTAAAAAAATATGCCATCCAAAGTCTTTCTGATAATGATGGAACATAAAGAAAGCTCTGGTTTCTGCTGACTCTAAAGCCTTTTCATTCTTTTGTGAAGCCATAGGACTCAGCCATTCAGCCACGCTGCCTGGGAACTGACAGGGTCTCCATGGTTTCTGTCCATTCTATATGTTAGGCAGAGTTGACATTCTCTGGATCCCATTGATTAGACTGTATCTGTGATGGCGAACCTATGGCACGTGTGCCACAGGTGGCACGTGGAGCCATAGTGGTAGGCACACGAGCTCATTTTCGGGCCCTCTGGGCCCACCGGAAGTAGGGAAACAGACTGTTTCCTGCCTCCAGAGGGCCTGGGGGGTGAGGAAGGCCCGTTTTTTGCTCTCCCTGGGCTCCAGAGCCTTTCTAGGAGTTTGGGGAGGGTGAAAACGGCCTCCCCCACCCAGAGGCTGGAAATGGTCTGTTTGCTGACTTCCCCCTGGAGCCTGGGCAGAGCAAAAAACAGGCCTTCCGTTATAGGGCAGTGATGGCTAACTTTTTTGCCATCACGTGCCAAAAGCGTGGGGAGCGTGGGGGGGGGGTCGCACATGCATGCACGGGGGCACATAGAATTATGGCTCCCCCCGCTTTTTGCATGCGATGGCAAAAAGGTTAGCCATCACTGGACTATATGATCCAATAGAAGGACTTAGGAAAGATGGCTACTCTGTCACAGCTCCCATTCTTTGGGGGGGAAAAAGTGCCTCCTACAGATTCAACCCGGCCCTACCCTCTCTGTCTTTAAATACACCTTGAAAGCTTGGCTGTTCCCCTGGGCCTTATCGGTTGTCAGACCCATCTAGACTGGGTGTTGTATGGGGGAAGGGGTTTCATTGTTTTTCCAAAGGGGTAATTGTGTGATAGTCTGCTTAAAAGAAAAAAAATATTGAATAGTTTTAAACAGAATACACCATAACTGCTAGACTGTGAGGTGCCATGAGACTCTCTATTGAAATTGCTGATCGGATTTTTTTTCCAGGTGCAACGGAAAATATTTTCTCTTAAGCTTTAAAGTATTAAATAGACTGAAGCCACTTCAGTCTATTTAATACTTTAGAAATGTATTCTGTCCTGTAAGAATCGATTCCTCTCGTTCCCAGTCATCAAAGAATTCTGGGACTTTAGTCTAGTTTTAGAATAGAATAACAGAGTTGGAAGGGACCTTAGAGGTCTTCTAGTCCAACCCCCTCCTTAAGCAGGAAACCCTACACCACTTCAGACAAATGGTTATTCAATCTGTTCTTAAAAACTCCCACTGTTGGAGCATTCACAACTTCTGGAGGCAAGTTGTTCCACTGATTAATTGTTTAACTGTCAGGAAATTTCTCCTTAGTTCTAAGTTCTTGTTTAGTTCTTGGTTCTTGCTTCTCTCCTTGATTAGTTTCCATCCATTGCCTCTTGTCCTGACCTCAGGTGTTTTGGAGAATAACTTGACTCCTTCGTCTTTGTGGCAGCCCCTGAGATTTTATCCAGAGCACATCCAGATTTTATTCCAAATATACAAACCTTCAGAAGCTAGATCAGGGAGAGAGAGTTTTGCTAGTGGTCCATGAGGTTGGTTTAAGACCTGGCTAAGAGACAGGAAAAGATAAACTTTCGTAAGTTTATATATCAACTACATAAGTGCTGGGACAGCACTGTATCACTCAGTACAGGTAGTCAAGGACTACCTGTACTGAGTGATACAGTGCTATCCGAGTATCTATGTTGTTGACCTCTTGTTTAGTGACCATTGGAAGTTACAGCAGCACTAAAAATAAGTGACTTACAATCAGTTCTCACAGTTACATCTGTGACAGCATCCTCACGGTCATGTGGTTGTGATCTGGGTACTTGGCAATCAGCTCACATTTTCAACAGTTGCGGTGTCCCAGAGTCACGTCATCTCCATTTGCAACTTTTCCAGCTGGCTTCCGACAAAGTTAATAGGAAGCCAGCAGGGAAGACTGCAAATCACAATCATGGGATGTCTCATTTAATGAGTACAGCGATTTGCTTGATGGCCACAACAGAAAAAAAAAATGTCATAAAATTGGATGCAGTGGTCATGTGACGCCTTGCTTAACAACTGCACTACTTAGTCATGAATTATCCGGTCCCAATTGTGACTGTAAATCAGGGACTACCTGTTCAGCATCCTGAGCCAATATTGATCTATGAATTCAGTCCAAATACTAGCAATGTCAGGGTTCCAAGTAATAGATCCATCACAAGCAAAAACTCCAAGGCAGGTAGATTCCTCAAAGAATAGCTTTATTGGAAATATCATATTGGCACATATCTGGTGAAAACCAAATCTGAAGGGCCCCTTGGTTTTCACCTAATTAAAAGTTTTTTCCCTCAACCCCAAACGATCAGTCACATGGCTCAATTAAGGCAGCGTCCGCTATCCTGTGACATCACTCCTCCTTCTTCCAGCTAATCAACGTCCTTGGTTCCCAGGGGAAGGAATTTTATTTTGACTACACAACCCCAGCTATCTCTAATCCTCCCTCCTTATCCCTCAGCTCCAGTGTTGCAGCACTGAAGTTCCAAGATGGCTCCGGCCAGATCAGCTTCAGGGTTGACAAGTGAAGCATCTACTTCCTCACTGCTTTCAACACTGGTGCAAAGATTTTCTGAAATTCAAGATTTGCCCTAAGCCAAACAGTGCAAACCGAAGTAACTAATTAATCATGATGTAAATGAGGGTTATGAGGGTTATATGAGGCTTACCCTACTTGTATTTATTGATGCTTCCTTTCTCTGTTTTGTTTTGCTGTTGGGCTACTACTGCTTTTTTTTTTTCTTTTCTTTGCTTGTTGTGTATTTTTACATTTATGTTCTTAAAACAAAGCTGAGTAATTCCATGCATGGAGAGGCAAAAGTACACATTTATCAAAAACTTAATTAAATAAAAAAAACACGAACAGCATAAACAATGCTGGAATGGATCAATTGCAATCATTCTGTCTATTACACCATTTTCAACAGAAAGGAAATGAAGTGCATCCGGGTGGCTGGCTTTCCAAGAATCCTACTTGTAGAAATCACAGAACGGTAGAAGTTACAGCAAAACAGAAAAATAACCTGTTACCTTTTAAACATAAGAGCATTATTCAGCAGAATGGCACAAATTTACAGTTTGGAGGTGTCACTCAAATACATTGCTATCAGGTTTCTACACTGAATTGAGTTTCTGAATCAAAGCAACAATTCAGTTCAAATAATCAAATCAAAATGGATTGCTTTGGACTAATCAGGAGCCCTTTGCATACTCAGACATACTAACATAGTTTCTCCACCCACATCAATTCAAATTAAATTGGTGCAGTTTGTACCAGGATTCAAATACATCTGAATTCTACTCAGATTGACAGCTTGGATTGGGTCAGATCCAATTTGTCTAGACCTATTACCCAGAGGTAAGTTTCACTGTTTTCAATGGGACTTTTTATCAAGTAAGTATGCGAAGAGTTGCAGGCGAGAAGGAGTAATTTGGAAATATGACTGGCTTATTTATTTCTCCCTGGAGAAATAAATGCTAAAGGCACACTTACTTGGCATACTTTGCATATTTATTCTGCAAGAGCATTAAAACAATTTTCACAAGCAGTCCATACAATACCGGAGAGGTGGGGTGTAATGGCAGAAAGGGACAATTCACGCACCAGCATCCCTAACTGTAATTTTGAATTATTGTTGGGCTGCCACCTGTTTGAGTTTGCAACTTCTCTTTTTCCCTGCTTCTGCTCCCAGCTTGGGCCGATGATCTGTCAAAATCATCAATGCTGAGCTTGATGGATGATCTTCCTACCAGCCGGTGACATTGAGAAGGTGGGGCCCAGGGGTGTCCAACCTTGGCAACGTGAAGACTTGTGTACTTCAACTCCCAAAATTGCCCAGCCAGCTTGTCTGGGAAATTCTGGGAGTTGAAGTACACAAGTCTTAAAGTTGCCAAGGTTGGACACCTCTGGTGGGGCCCATTTCTGTGCATCAATGAGGAGAAGACCATGACCAGGCAGTAAACAGAACCAAAGTGAGTGATTTTGGGAATAAGGACAGCAACATTTGTGCCATTTTAGTTTTCTGCTGGCCCCAGGTAAGAAAAGAACATGTTCATTGGAGAAAAGCTCCAAGTTAATCCATAGAAGGCTGTTCAAAATGTGAGCAGCATAGTACATTCTTCCAAAATCTACACAGGTAAAGGACTTGATTTAAGTAAAGGAACAGGGTGGTGTGTGTGTGTGTGTGTGTGTGTGTGTGTGTGTGTGTGTGTGTGTGTGTCTGTATGGGTATGGGTATGGGTATGGGTATGGGTATGGGTATGGGTATGGGTATTGATATGGATGCGGTTCAAATCCCTAGTGCCACATAACGGGGTGAGCTCCCATTACTTGTCCCAGCTTCTGCCAACCTAGCAGTTCGAAAGCACATAAAAAATGCAAGTAGAAAAATAGGCACCACCTTTGGTGGGAAGGTAACAGTGTTCCATGCACCTTTGGCATTTAGTCATGCCGGCCACATGACCACGGAGACATCTTTGGACAGCGCTGGCTCTTTGACTTTGAAATGGATATGAGCACTGCCCCCTAGAGTCGGGAATGACTAGCACATATAGAACTGATAGTAAAACCGGCAGGAGGCTCTGCCCACCGATCCCAATGTCATCAGAACGCTTCTGTGCATGTGTGCACGGTCCCGTTGCGAACCGGAAGTAAAGGTAAGTAGAACCCACCCCTGACATATATGTATATGTATATGTATATGTATATGTATATGTATATGTATATGTATATGTATATGTATATGTATATGTATATGTATATGTATATTTTAAGAGGATTTGTCATTTTGTTTCATCATCTACACCCTGGATTGGACGGCTTAGTACATTTCTATTCCAGTCCCAGGAAAATATTTGTGTACATAGCCTGCCCTTCTATTTCTAGTTATTTATTTTATTTCTAAAATTGGATATAAACCTTCCACATATTTTCTAATCTGCCTACCCACTCATTCTGTCCATTAGTACAATTTTCATAGCACCAATAAAAATAGCCCCTTTTTTATTTATATTTTCTGCCATTTTTAATTAGTAATTGTATGGCATATTTGGTACACATATATTTATTTTATAACTCATAGCAAAAGAGCTCTGTTGTTTCCTAATCTAAGGATGGATTGGACCTGTTTTTTATTACGCTATACTGACATATGCCTTCCCATCAGCAATTCTAAGCATGTTTGGGCCTGATGTATTATATTCTCCTTTACTACAGTTTATTTTCCCTCTTCAGCTTGAATAATTGGAAGGGTTCCAAGCGGAATCTGAGCTTCTGTGTAATCTCTGTTTGTTTAAACAGAAGAAAATATAATTATACCTATTTCACCAAGACTGTATTTTTCCCAAATGTTATACAGTTCCTAGTGGGATTAGACGCATTCTTTGCTACATTTTTTACTATGAAAAGTAGCTTGCAATCTTATTTCACCAGCTGGCATCTAGTTTGCAAGGCAGAAGAGAGTCACCTGCTCCCTTCCTGCCTCACATTAAAACAAGAATTCTGCCATAAAAGCTATGAGGTAATTTACTTTACTTTACTTTACTTTTATTTGATTTGTATACCGCCCTACTCCCGAAGGACTCAGGGTGGTGAACAGCCAACAATAAAATACATACATACAAAATTTAAAAAGCAGAAATAAAATCGAATTAAATAGTTTGGCCCAGACAGGTTAAAACCCCAATCAATTTAAAACAAATTTAAACTTTGAGTATTAAAAATATTAAAATATTAAAATTGTTTAAAAAGAGGGAGAAAGTTAGGCCAGGCCCGCCTGGTGAAATAAAAAGGTCTTTAGAGCGCGGCGGAAGGTGCGCAGATCCAGGATCCTCCATATCTCTGAGGGGAGCTTGTTCCAGATAGTAGGTGCCCCCACAGAGAAGGCTCTTCCCCTGAGGACCGCCAGTCGACATTGTTTGGCCGACGGCACCCGGAGGAACCCCTCTCTATGAGAGCGTACCGGCCGGTGGGAGGCTATTGGTGGTAGTAGGCGGTCCCGCAAGTACCCAGGTCCTGAGCCATGGAGCACTTTAAAGGTGGTAACCAAAACCTTGAAGCGCATCCGGAAGACCACCGGGAGCCAGTGCAGCTCGCGCGGGAGGGGTGTTACATGGGAGCGCCATGTCGCTCCCATTACCATCCGTGCGGCTGCAGTCTCCACCAGTTGGAGCCTCCGGGTGCTCCTCAAGGAGAGCCCCATGTAGAGAGCGTTACAATAGTCCAGGTGGGAGGTGACGAGGGCATGAGTGACCGTGCGTAAGGAGTTCCGATCCAGAAAGGGACACAACTGGCGAATCAGGCGAACCTGATGAAAAATCCTCCCGGCCGTCAAGTGCTCTTCTAAAGACAGCTGTGAATCCAGGAGGAGGAATCCAGTTCTTCTCTTTAAAAATGCAAAATAAATATACCTTTGGCTATGATTATATAAGTGATGATTTGTAAGCCAACAAAAAATTCTAGCTGGCTGATTGGTTGGGCAGAGTTCATCATAAACCTGGTTTCAGATGTTCTGCAGTACTCTCTTGTCTTGGTTTGTATTTGCAACAATAGGCTCCATATTCTAATACAGATGTCTCCAACCTTTCCAGTTAAATGGACCAGTGAAGAGGGAAGCAGCAGTGGCAGGGAGTTTGAGGGGGGGAGAATGATTTCACGTGTGTGTGCTGCTTTCAAAATGCAGCTTCACATGCACATACACGTGTGCTCATCCACATTTCCATGGCCCGGTTCCGAACAGGCTGCGGCCCAGTAGAGGGCTGTGGACCAGGGATTGGGGACCCCTGCTCAAATATGTAGATTAGCTGGCTTCACATTATATACCTAACCTGGTTGCCTAATTTTTTGGGTCTAGAACCATGATGGCGAACCTATGACATCTGTGGCACGCGGAGCCATATCTGTGGGCACGCGAGCGTTGCCCTAGCTCAGCTCCAGCGTGCATCTGCGTGCTGGCCAGCTGATTTTTGAGCCTTCCGGGCCCACCGGAAGTTGGGAAATGGGCCGTTTCCAGCCTCCAGAAGGCCTTGGGGTGGGTGGGGGAGGCTGTTTTTGCCCTCCCCATGCTCCAAGAAAGCCTCTGGACCCTGGGGAGGATGAAAACAGGCCTACCAGGCCCACCAGTAACCTTTTTGCCATTGCGTGACAAAAGCAAGGGGAGCACGGGGGGGAGGTGTCACATGTGCATGCGTGGAGGGGCGGGGCAGGGGGCATTGAACTTTGGGTGTGGACACGTGTGTGTGTGTGACCCCCCCGTGCTCCCCCGTTTTGGCACATGACGGCAAAAAGGTTAGCCATAACTGGTCTAGAATAATATACAATTAATCATAAATGAATCAAGCAGGTTGAGTTTGAACTACGCACTAAGCTACACACAAATCTAATCAATGTTTATTTATTTATTTATTTTTATTTATAGGTTCGATTTATATGCCGCCCTTCTCCAGAGACTCAGGGCGGCTTACAATGCGTTAAGCAATAGCCTTCATACTTTTATATATACCTGCCCCCACAATCCGGGTCCTCATTTCACCTACCTTGGAAGGATGGAAGGCTGAGTCAATCTTGATCCTGGTGAGATTTGAACTTGCAGTAATTGCAGGCAGCTGACAGCTAAGTGCTACTTAGTCTGCTGCGCCACCAAGGCTCATGTTAAACTACTCAAGCTTAGCATTGTATGTGAACACATTTGCTAAGTTTTTAACTGATCTAATGATAATTTGCTACAGAATTTTGTTGGCGCCAGGATAAAATGGTCTCCCTTTAACCTTCTTGCAACTGATAAGTAAATGACCTGAGGGGAGATTTCTTTATTCTGAATCAGAGTAGAACTCGTATGGAGAGTAAGCAGCACAAGCTGGCAAAGTTTAGATTCTAGTCAACAAAGCTCCAGCCATAGCTTCAATAAGGAGTCAACCTATAACAGCATTTCTCTTCATTACATAACATCTTGTTTGTTCACTTAATATCTGATACACTCCCTATCTTGTTCTCCTGATGTTATTACACTCCAGATTTTCAAAACTCCATATGGCTGCAGTTGCCTTGTGTTCCTACTTTATCTGTATGCAAACTTGGCAGTGTTATAGCTCCTACCAGTAGCAGAGTGTACAAAACTAAAGAAATTGTTCTTCAATATTTTCTCACCTTTTCTTTGGAAAAATGATTTGCAAAGAATACATCTAGTCGCTTTTTTAAGGTATCTTTTTCCTTTAAGAGGAAATCTATATGCTACTCAGTTGTGAATAGTTGCACAACATTTACTTTTAAACCAGTATTACTGCATAGCTGTGTAGGTATGTAAGAGGTTACTAGACTTCTTTTTCCACACTGATAGTTGCACTACCCACACAAAGCAACTGCTTTCCAAGATACCAAAGTAGTTTATGCAATTACTGGATTATCATCCAGTAATCAATGTGTTTCAACATACGGTGTTTCAATTGTGTATGGAAAACAATCACGTAAGGCTTCAAAAATGGAAAAGCTCCAGGACAAATATGCAAACAGTTAGGTAGCCAAATTATTTAACGTGTTACCCAAATGGATTTGAAGCTGCTCAGCAACATCTTCAAAGTGGACATATAATAAAATCTGGTATGTTCCTTATACATTCCTTGTGCGTGTGCATGAAAATATGATCTTTTCATTGTGATTCCCAATTCTGAGTTACAATTGAATACACTTCATTGTATATTTGGGTTTACTTTTCCTAGGGTAGGGGCCCCTTACAAGTCCAGATGTGCCGCTGCGGTGTGGCCCTAGGGTGTTCCTGGGACGCATGAAGGAGAAACGCAGCATGCATATTGCATAATCTAGACGTTTACATTCATAGCAGGATAGAACTTCAGTACTATGTAAGACTCCCAAGAAAAGCCAAATAATTATGGATTGTCCAACCAAGAGTTCTCACTTCAAGCACAAATGACCAGGCTCAAATTATCCTTCTTCAACCGCCTTATGCAGAGATCTACCTCTCTGGAGAAGGGTCTAATGCTGAGAAAGGCAGAAGGAAAGAGAAGAGGAGGAAGACCAGGGGTGAAATGCTCCCAGTTCGGACCAGATCACCCGATCCAGTAGCAATGGCGGTGGGTGGTTCGGAGAACCGGTAGCAAAAATCCCTGCCCCACTCCCATGCCCAGCTGAGCCACACTATCATCAGAGGTTTTTGTTTTTTTTTTACTTTTAAAAGCATTTTTTTCTTTGGCCGAAAAAATGCTTTTAAAAGTAAAAAAAAAAAAAAGCCTCTGATGATCATGAGGCTCAGCTGGGATTGTCAGAGCCTTTTAAAAGAATTTTGGCCGAAGAGATTGTAGAAAAAATGCTTTTAAAAGGCTCTGACAATCCCAGCTGAGTTGCCTGATCGTCAGAGCCTTTGGTAGAAAAAAATGCTTTTAAAAGAAAAAAAAAAGTTGGCCATGCCCACCCAGTCACATTACCCCCCCCACACACACACCAAGCCACACCCACAGAACAGGTAGTAACAAATTTTACATTTCACCATTGAGGAAGACCAACCGCAAAGTGGATGGACTCAGTTGTAGTAGCCTTGAGTCCACCATTGGAAAACACTGGGGGCAGATTGTCATGGAAAAGATCTATCTTTTTTGTCACTACAAGTGGGCACATAAGTCATCATAGAGAACAACCATGGTTACAAGCCAGATCACATGTGGCATCCCAGAACTGCTATGGAGTATACAACCCTGAAATTTCTTTTGCAGTGGAGATGGACTTTTAAGGAGGGAAATGGATGCCATCATTTTTAAACTTCTTTCGCTCCATGACATCCCTGATCATAGTTCGTTTTTTTTAATTCTCTGGGAAAATCTTGAAATCAGTCCCCAGCTGAAAAAGGGTACCTGTTCATGATCTTCCTAATGCAACTATTTTCTAGTACAGAGTTTTAAAGTTTATTTTAAAATGGTTTTCATGGGGCTGGAATTATAGGGCCTTTGTATCCTAACAATTTTTAAATTGTTTGAAGAGAGAAAATATGTTTCGCCGCAGATGTCAAAAGTTAAACTACAAAACAACAAAGCAATCTAAACTGTATAGAAAAGAAATTTTAAGCCATCGTGGATCAGGAAAACATCAACTTTTCATGTGGTTGAGGTTCCATGCTAGAAAGGGCAAATTCCAGGCTAAATAATAGAGAAAAGACACTCAAAATGAAGTCATTTCTGAGATTGGGAATTTTCCAATCTCAGAAATGATATTGTAAAGCTAAGGAAAAAAAGGGGGCAACCAAAATAGTAATAGTGTTGCAGTATCTTTTCCATCAGAAATGTTTTTTAGGGAAGAAAATGACAATGAAAGCAATTATAATCCCCAACAAAGGCTTGTGAAGTGGAAGAGTTCTCTTGAAACAGAGAAAAACTGACAAGGCCTATGAAAATGCCTGTGAAAAGCCATTTAGGTTAAAGAGAGTTGTCCATAATCTATGGGTGGACTTCAACTTCCACCATTCCCCAACCAGCAAGGCTGACTAGCGAATACCAGAAGTTGAAGTTCACTCATCTTAAAGCCACCAAGGTTGGGAAACATTGATAGGAGGTGTTGCAATATTTTCAGGATCAGACTCAATAAAGATAATAGGAGTTAGAGCTTTAAATATATTTCTTTTTAATCATGATAGGCATTCTATATTCACTGAATATTCAAGGTAGAAGCACAGAGAATGGTGAGGGTGGCTCCTTATATATACAAGGGGTGGAGCGAGGAATGGGAGTGGTAAGTTATGAATACATTAAAGTCCAAAGAATAAGTTAACCTCTGATGTTCCATATATACATTATTTACACATTGGAGAATAAGGCATTTACATCTGACAAATCCCCCTCTAAATGCCGGTTCGTTACACAACACCAATTACATTCTGATTCAGGACAATATAATACATATAATTTAGAAGTTAAATATTTGTGTTGTTTAGAAGGTAAGGGTTTTGTTAATATGTCAGCTAATTGTTCAGAAGTATCGCAATGTATTGCTTTAATGAATCCGTCTTGAGACAGTTGTCTCACATGCTTAAACTTTATATCAATATGCCTGGACCTTTGTCCAATTGCATCGGATCTGGATATTTCAATGGCCGCTTTATTGTCTTCATGCATAATAAATGGTAAAGTGGGTTTCTTCCAAACATCAGTGATCAGATCATTGAACCATACAAGGTTATTTGCAGCCTTGGACAAACAAACATATTCCGCTTCTGTAGTAGAAGTGGCCACTAGTTCTTGTTTACCAGTATACCAGTAAACTGGACAATCATTCAATAGAAAAACATAACCAGAAGTACTCTTTCTGCAAGATGTATCACCAGCCCAATCTGCATCAGCATAACAAGTAATTTTTGGTTCTCTGTCATTATTGGGTTCCAACATTAAACAAAAATCTAATGTACCCTTCAGATATCTTAGAATTCTTTTGACAGCTTCCCAATGATACAAGGTTGGTTTACTAACATATCTTGACAATAGATTGAGAGGTAATGCAATATCTGGCCTAGTCCAATTAGATATATAAAGGAGTGAACCTATAACTGATCTGTAAAATGTGTTGTCTTTAAACTCAGGGGAAGATTCATCAGTGTTTCTAAGAAAATCAGTTTGCATAGGGGTGTCACAGGTTTTGGCATTATTTAAGTTACATTTGTTTAGGAGTTCGATGATTTTATCTTTCTGTGTAAGTTTGAATCCCCTTTTAGTTTTGTTAATTTGCACACCAAGGTATTTATTCACTTTACCCAGAGATTTCAGTGAGAAGTGTTCATTTAACTTATTTACAAAGATTTCCCTTCTCTCTTTATGCTTTCCAATGTATAAAATATCGTCCACGTAAATTAATACAAATTCAATATGATCATTACTCTTTTTTACAAAGAAACAGTTATCAGCAGTGGTGGCGTTGAAATCCATGGTCTTAAGTACTTTTACCAAGCAATCGTACCATCTTTTGCCGGATTGCTTTAATCCGTACAGACTCTTATTTAATAACCAAATTTCGTTCTTATTAGTGTATTGACTGTGTGGTGCTCTTACATATATTTCCTTATCTAATTTTGCATGTAAGTATGCGGTCTGTATGTCATATTGGAATACGTCCAGATTGAGTGCAGATGCTACTACAAGGGCTGTTTTGACACTCTCTGTTCTCACTGTGGGTGAATATGTATCAGTATAGTCTTCAGGATATTTTTGTGCATAGCCTTGTGCAACTAGTCTAGCCTTGTATAAGGTATTGCCTCCTTCTAAGTTCTTAATTTTATAAATCCACCTGGTACCTATAATTGTTTTATCCTTAGGTGCGATCGCAGGTGTGAATACATTTAATCCTTGTAAACTTTCCATCTCTTTTTCCATAGCTAGTTCCCATTTTTCTCTTTCTTCATGTGGAAGTTTCAATACTTCTTCATATGTATTAGGTGTTATTTGTTCTCCATTCATATGCATTATGTAATCTTTGTATTTATTTGGTATTTGGTTTCTATTGTTTCTAATAGTTCTTTCAGGCTTGCTATGGTTATCATGCAAATATCTAGCTTCCTTTTTTGTTAATGTGTCTGTCTTTATTTTATGCTGACTATTAGTCCAAGTTTTGGTTTTGTTCTTACTTTTGTTAATATTTTGATTTTCTGTTGTTCCTTCCTCGCAAGATATCGTATCTTTACATTTATTAGGAAATATTTCATTAAGGTGCAATTTTGACCAATTGGCCTGTTCATGGAACACAGCTGTTCTGGATACTATAAATTTGTTATTACTATCAATAAATCTGTACCCTTTGGTTCCAGTTTCGTATCCCATGAATCTTAATCTCCTGGATACGTTTTCTCCCTTTCTCCTCAATTGTTTAGGTATGTGTACGTCTGCAGTGACTCCAAATATGTGCATGTGTGATAATTTGGGTTTTCTATTGTACATCACCTCATATGGTGTCTTATTCACAATACTGGACCAGGTTCTATTTTGAGTGTAATTCGAATAATGTAATGCCTCTGACCAAAATTGTTTGCCTAAACCAGCATCCTCTAATGTGCACCTAATCATGGTTTGTAGTGTGGAATTTTTCCTCTCTGCAACTCCATTTTGAAATGCAGAAAAAGGATTGGACGTGAAATGTAACATTCCTCTATCCTTTAACCATTGGGAGAATTCTTTAGACATGAATTCACATCCCCTATCTGTCATAATTTGCTTTATTCTGATATTATGTTGTGTTTCTATACGTTTGTAGAATTCCTTAAATTTCTGAAATGTTTCATCCTTGTGCTTTAATGTGTAAACAAAACCATATCGGCTGTAGTCATCCACTATTGTTAGGAAGTAACGTTTTCTATAGGTAATTGAGGGACTTAATGGACCAACTAAGTCCATATGTACCAAATCAAAAATATTGTTAGTTGATCTGTTAGATTTTTTTGGTCTGGGACTGGTTTTTAGTTTGGTGGACTTACATACTGAGCATTCCAAATAATTTTCACAATTTTTTATTTTGACACCTTCTGCGTGTTCAGTCATTTTTTGTACTACAGGAAAGCTTGCATGTCCTAACTTCCTGTGTAAGATGTGAGCACACTCATCATGAATTGGTTTACCTATTTTTGGTTTCTTTTCCTTGTATGTATTTTTGTGATCATGAGTTATTCTACACTCATCATTGTCACTGTTACTGACATTTTCATCATCTGCTTCAATACAATCTTCCATATTTGAATCAATGTTATGTAAACATCTTTCTTTAGTTATCAGATAGGGTAGACCTCCTTTTATCATTACAGTACCTACATTTGTTTTGTTCTTTTCTATAGTTGCTTTCCCCTTTGAGAAAACTATATTGATATCAGATTCTCTGCTTAATTTTATGGCACTTAGTATGTTGTGAGGTATTTCTGGGATTAATAATACCCCCTCTATTTTCCCTAGACCAGGCAAGGTCACATTTCCTTTGCCTAGTACTTGAACCTTTTCTTGATTAGCTACCTTTATCACAAACTTATCTTCTATAAATGAAGATAATATACTTTTGTTGTTGGTGGTGTGATTTGTTGCACCAGAATCAATAAGCCAATTGTTATTCTCATCCTGCTGTGTTCTGGTGCTGTCTTGTTTATTTAGCCCATTCAGTGACCCAGATTTCCTCTCTTTTGAATTTTCTCTACCCCTTCTACCTTCTTTGTAATTTGGTGGACTTCTATATTTGTGTCTATCTGTGGAAGATTGTCTGTAATTATATTTGCTCCTATATTCTGGTCTATGTCTCTCTCTTGAGACTTTGGGGCAGTCTCTTCTACTATGTTCCCTGGATCCACAATTGTAGCATCTAAAGGCCTCATTATGTTTATCTTGAAAGACTACTTTCCTAAAAGGTTTGTGGTCTGTTTGGTTACTGGATCGATTTTTTCTTGAATTGTCTTCTGCTATCAATTTGTTAGATAGACTTTCTATGGATAAATATCCCAAATTAATGGTATCTAAGTGTGACATAAAGCTATCCCATGATGGATCAAGTGAATTGATAATAACACTTTTCATTGTTTGATCTGAAATCACTTCCCCCCTCAATTGTAGCTCAGCTCTTATTTTGTTTAGATTTATCAAATGCTCACTTATAGAAACCCCTGGTTTTACTCTAGAGGAAAAGAAATCCTTAGACATTCTTGTGGTTGTAGCTACGCTATCGCTGTGAAATAGATTAAACATGCATTGAATTATTTCTGATACAGTTAGGTTTGGTTTGATGCTATGATACATTGCAGGAGACACGCTAGATATTATTATGAAAAATGCTCTATGATGTAAACAATCTATTTTTAAAGTCCAAGGTCTTCTTGGAGGGCTAGTTATAAAGAATAGTAAATTTTCTTTCATGAAAATAACCTGAAGCTGTTGATACCACTCTTGTAAATTAATGCCATCAATTCTAAGTTTTGGGAAGTCACTGGGTAAGTTACCTACATTATTCTGTCCATTACTTACAACCTGGGGCAGTCCGTGATCTCTCAAGTGCAGGAAATTACAGAACGGCATTGGGATGCTTGCAATGAGTCTGCGCGGTTCTCTGGCCAGTTCAAGTCCTTCTGGGTCGTCTACGTAGTTTCGCACATGCGCGTTGCTCATTTCTTCTTTGGTGGCGTCGTGGAAGGTTCTCTCCCTTTCAGCTCTCTCGATCCGCTCCTCCTCAGATGAGTCGGTCTCTGGCTCGGTTTTTGGGGTTCTGGTGGTGGCGACGGTTCTTTTCTTCTTTTTGTGTGCGTTGGTATTCGATCTTGTCTGTGGTGTAGGGCGAAATCGGCATGGCTCTCTGGGCTCGGGCGTCGTCGCTTTCGAAGTCAGGATGGGAGCGTGCAGGTCTTGAGTCGCCGGTTTGATTTCTTGTTTCTTCGTAGATGTCTTGGTAATTTTCAGTCTTGGCCCAAAAGCAGCAAAAAGCGTTTTCATTGCTGATTTTACTTGAGATTTTGTTAAATCGTCTTCACTTTCTGATTTTGGATCATCTGAAGAGTTTGAGACTTCTTTCTCACTTTCTTCGTCTGATAGTGTTTTTCGCGCCAGAAATTTTGAACTGAGCGTTTTGATTGGCTCTGCTCCATTCTCTTTTGAAGTTCGTTGAAACCAAGATGGCTGCCATTCAAAATTTCGCGCGGGATCACATCTTTTCTTTTTAACAACTATTTTCTCAGTAGTCATCTCACTTACGGTTTTTTGATCTTTGGGTTTTTCTTTAATGACGTTTTTCTCTCTCGCTGCTCCGCTGTTCTTCAGCATCTCCTGGAGGTCCGCGATGAGACTTTCATCATTCTTTTGGCTTTTTAGTATCTTTAATATCTCTGACCTGAGTTCGTTATTTTCTATTTCGATTTCTTTCTGGTCATTATTTTCACTCATTAGTTCTTCTTCTTCAGTGGTGTATTCTTCGGATTCTCTCGAAATCGCATTGGTGGATTCGTTGATCATCTCTTGATCAGTTTCTATTTCTTTGCTGTAGGCCCTGGTGTTGGGCCTATCTTTCTTGGACATTTTTAATTACTTATTGAGTCAATTAACCATCCTCTGCTACCAGTTTGTTGCAATATTTTCAGGATCAGACTCAATAAAGATAATAGGAGTTAGAGCTTTAAATATATTTCTTTTTAATTATGATAGGCATTCTATATTCACTGAATATTCAAGGTAGAAGCACAGAGAATGGTGAGGGTGGCTCCTTATATATACAAGGGGTGGAGCGAGGAATGGGAGTGGTAAGTTATGAATACATTAAAGTCCAAAGAATAAGTTAACCTCTGATGTTCCATATATACATTATTTACACATTGGAGAATAAGGCATTTACATCTGACAGGAGGCTTGAGACAGGGAAGCAAGAGAGAGTAGGTCAGCAGTTTTCTCATATTAGGAGTGAAAAAAATATCATCTGCAAACACCCACGTCCCACCACCTTCCTTTGTAGCCACCAGAGGGGGGGAAAATCAATTCATTTATATTTTTATGGAGTTTGAGGGGATTTTAAGGAGAAAATTTAAGTTATTTCATGTCACCTTAATTAAGCCCAAATTAGATCCTTTTGGGTTCTCATATTGCTTGATTGATATATAACATTAAGCTTTATAAGTGGGTTTACCTATTGCACTAAACTAATAGGAAAACCCCCATTATGGCTTTGTATGATGTGTGAATCCACCCAGTGAGGAGAGACAGAGAAAATAGTAATTTATCAATCTCAAAATCCTTTTTTCCCCCTAGATCAGTGATGGCTAACCTTTTTGCCATTGCCATTGTGGGAGGAGTGCGGGGGGGTTGCGCTCGTGCGTGCCCACACCCATAATTCAATGCACCTCATCCCCTGCACATGCGTGTGTGACCCCCCCATGCTCCCCCGCTTTTGGCACGTGATGGCATGGTGGGCCAGGTAGGCCCGTTTTTCGCCTTCCCCAGGCTCCAGAGGCTTTCTAGGAGCCTGGGAAGGGTGAAAACTGCCTCCCCCCCCCGGAGGCCCTCCAGAGGCTGGAAACACCCAGTTTCCTGACTTCCGGTGGGCCCGGAAGGGCCAAAAATCAGGTCGCTGGCGCATGTATGCATGCTGGAGTTGAGCTAGGGAAATGCTCACGTGCCCACAGA
Organism: Pantherophis guttatus; assembly: GCF_059756535.1. Taxonomy (NCBI): domain Eukaryota; kingdom Metazoa; phylum Chordata; class Lepidosauria; order Squamata; family Colubridae; genus Pantherophis; species Pantherophis guttatus. Next base: position 27,846,631 of record NC_142064.1, read on the forward strand.
TACGGCTCTGCGTGCCACCCATGGCACGTGTGCCATAGGTTCGCCATCACAGCCCTAAATCATCAAATAACACTGCTTGAAAGTAATGTTCTGAAACAAAAAATGTCCATTTCTGAAAAATATACTGTAGTACATCCCATATTGAAGGACTTGCTATTAGGACATATTGAAGAAGTTATAACGCTTATAAAGACATTACGAGGTTCCTCTTTTGGGGGGGATATTCTGCAATATTTTCTTGTAGGTTTCTCTATTATACGTGCTAACAGAGCTTTTCAGAGAGGGTGCGATCTTTGATACTATTTCAGGAAAGAGAGAAGGGTTTAAAAAAATAAGTAATTGCTTAGTTTATGGACATGAAATATCTTATTTTTAAGAATTAAATAAACTTTGTGTCCAAGTTAAGCCCAAGTCCAATCAAAAACAAAACCATACAAACTGCAATCTTTGCAGTGTCTCAGGAAATGCCGATCTCAAATGACTATGAGTAGACATTTCAAATGAGGCTGTCAGGAAACAAGTATGACCAATACATTTCTTTTAACGCAATCCTCTTTTACCTAATTCAGTTCTGAGCAGGGAAACAGAGGGCTACAGTACTGAGACAGATGATTCATGAATATGAGCTGTAGACCTAGCTGCATTCCAGAAAGAAACTGTAATCAACTTTGAGCAGCCTAGATTTGCAGCAGAATTGTCCCTGCGACATCCTACCCTGGAACTCTATCAGCCCTAACATTCCTAAAATGAAACATTTATTTTTTGAATGGGGAAACAGCAGAGATTTCCAAGATATTTTAGAAGGAACTTTCACACAATGGAATCTGGCTGGCACCCAATCTTGTATGAAACACACACACACACACACACACACAAATGGGCTTCTTGTGAATCATAGCCTTGACCCACTGAATTCAGTAACGTCTATCCAGATTGGGAGCAGATCCCTAGGGTTTTAGACCAGATCTTTCCCAGCTTGCCTAGAGATGCTTGGGGACTCAGCATAGAACATTCTGCATGCATTAGAATGAATGATGTGCCAGGGCTCATAAACACTCTTATGGTCTCTAGGCTCAATTTCCCTTCCATTAGGTATGGATCCTCTCCAAATGCAGATATTGCCCATTGAAAAGGAAAATTCACAAATTTTAATTCAGGATCCCATGTCTGCCTGCTGGAATTTCACATTACAACATTTTTATCATTTTCCACCCAAACCAGCATCTGCTCTAAATCAAAATGCCTGTCTCGGGAAAGGAAGGAGGAAAAAGCCAAATCTATTTATTTGTTTCTATTTAGATCTTTTATAATTATTTATTTATAATTATAAAAGATCTAAGCTTGAATTCAGAGTTGACCTTAAAGCTTCCACATTGCTGGGAAATGTGAATTCAGACATCACCATTAAACTGAGGAATTTACAAATTGTGGTCATAGTCCCATTTCCCCCCCCCCAGCTATATTGGGGGGAAACTTTATTGATAGACTTTATTGATAGTGTCTTTCCCATATAAATAATGATCAATTGGTCTTATTTGACACTGGAAGTGAAGACTTCAAACTAGACTTTTTACTGCCTCTTTATCCATTTCTTCCAAAGATTCATATTTGCATTTCAGCCGGATCTATTAATTAAGCGTCTTAGTTCTTTTCATTTAAGAATCACTTGAAATTGTTTGAATTGGCTTATGAACCTATTATAGCCTTCAAGAATCAACTATATATATGCTTCACTACCAGAAATTATCCTAAAACAATTCCCAAATATTTATTGACTTGATCTCTGGTTTCAAAGCTATAGAAGATCCAGTTTCTTCTTGGAAAGAAAAGTGTTGGCATCCTAAATGTAAATTCTGGCAAGAGGCAAAATTTCAAAACAATGGGTCTTTTTATCATGATCAGACTTATTTCAGTGTGAATTTGTAACCCTTTGTTCCTTATTTTTGAATTCAGTTTTCCAGTAGTTTTAATTTATAAGCAGACATTTGAGTCAGTATTATTACCAACAATCTTAAATGTAGCATCTCATTAAAACATTTCATGACAGTGTTTATTAAAGATAAATGGGTAGCAGCTGCTTAATAAAGTGGTTTTGTTTCAAGCTAAAGACACGTGCAGATGGGCATAATAACAAAGCATTATTAATCAGATGCTTAACATTTCTTTTTTATAGAATGTGCTGCAGTGATGACAGGTTAATAAAATACAAACACATTTTGTGATCTCATTCTTTAAATAAACAGATAGTGGAAAAATATTGACTTGTGAGTCAGGTTTTTTGTTCATCAATTTCAACCTAGATGCTGTCTTCAAGCATCTTTTCTGTGTCAGGATTAGTTCCAGCTGTGTGTTGCTTTGCTCTTACACCACCAGCTGGAAAAGGAATTAAATCAGTATTTCTGCATTGTGTTAAATACAGTACAGTGCTAGCAGGCGTATCCTGGGTGTGTCTTCTTTTTAAAGCCATCTTGTGAAAATAAATGGAAGCATGTTTGTGCACTGAATTTGGTCAATATGGTCCCATTTTGTAGTTTTACTGGTGAGCCACTTAAATGCCAGCCAACGTTTTGCAGGGGGCGGGGATCCCATTTTTATGTTTTCCATCTTTGAATTTTCTGCATCTACATTTTTTCACGCATGTTCTGAGTATGTTCTTTTCTGAAGAAACAAATCTGTTAATGCATGATTTGTGTGTGTGTGTGCTGAAAGTAATTTCTTTTTTTTAAAGAAAAAGCACAAAGCTTTTGTGAAAAGCCACAGTGGTGGAACCTGGTAACGATGATGCAACCAGGAAATGGAGCCAAGGGCTGCAGAAAAGGCAGGGCAATCACACAAAAACACATCAATATGAGCCCCTTCTTTTGCCAGATGTATTGCCAGTTTTTCCTGGTTCCGTAATCAAATCGTAAAAGTAATAAGAAAAGAGGAAAAAAGGGGGTTAGTCCTTTACAGACCTGTGAAGGTCATACATATGAGGATTAGCACAAAATTATTTTTTCATCTTTATTGTAACTGCTACAGTCACCGTACAAGGCAGTTGCTAAATGAGGACTACCTGTACTAAGCCAAACCAAAAAAAAAAGAATGCCCTGTACCCGTGATGGCGAACCTATGGCATGCGTGCCAGAAGAGGCACGCAATGCCGTCTCTGTGGGCGTGCAAGCTGTCGCCCCAGTTCAGCTCTGCCCCAGTTCAGCTCCATCCGCGCCTCCTGCCAGCCAGCTGGACTTTGGATCTCTGTTGCACATATGTGGGGGGCGGGGCAGGTGCAGAGGGGCCACACACTCATGCACGGAGGGGCAGGGCATATGCGGGGGACATATGAGCGCATTGCATTTTGGGAGTTTGGGCGCACACATGTGCATTCACGCGTGCATGTGTGCACTTTGTGCACTCGGTCCAGAAAAGGTTAGCCATCATTGCCCTATACAGTACTGAAAATTAATGTCTATGAAAGAGATTTATTTCTATAGAAATGTCTATAGTATACCAAGCTGTGAGACTAGTCTGAAACTGCCATGCCTAAAGAGGAAGCAGGCATGTAAGCAGGTGGACAAAACCCAGACATTTTGTCTAAAAGATCCTTTAGATGACATTGATAAGAAGGAACTAAGTCATTAATGAAAGAAAGAAAATATTACCTGAACCAGAGAAAAGGAGATAGGGCTGAGCATATGGCAAACCCCTCCCCAAATCCCATCAACAGCTACCAGACTTGTAAATTAACAAGGCAAGAGTAGCTGCCAGACTTATGAATTAAAAAAAAAAAGCAAAGACTTTGGGGAGTAAAAGGGGTCCTGAAACCCATTCCTCTTGGAATCATTTTTTGAGCCAGATTTGGTAGAGAAGAGTGGTTAAGTGTGTATTTGTGCATGTGAGAAAGAGCAAATGTTCATTGTAACTTTACTTCATTGAGTTCTTCAGGAGAAGGGCGGTATACAAATTTAAATAATAAATAAATAAATAAATTGTAAAGTTTTGCTGTTATTTTAAATTCAGTCTCCATCAGTGATGGGTTGCCCCCGGTTCGGACCGGTTCTATAGAACCGGTAGTAAAACTGGAGGGAAGCTCCGCCCACCCACCCCAACGTCATCAAAACGCTTCTGCGCATGCACAGAAGCTTCTGCGCATGTGCAGAAGAGCGCACGCGGCCCCATTGCGAACCGGTAGTAAAGGTAAGTAGAACCCACCCCTGGTCTCCCTGTATTCTAAAAAAAACTGCTTGTGCCTCATTGTTTGGTTGAAAGTGATTTGAGTTGGCTGTTTTCCAGTATATGAGTGAGTGACCATAAGCTGAGCACATAACAAAGCTCCAGACAGAAAGAACTGAAATAAAAATATGTATGCTTTTTATAAATCTGGCAGCGGCTGAGCTTTACATGCTTCTCTCATATATGCGAAAGTGCAAAATTGTGGCATTATCTAATCATGAGAAATGTGTAATACCAGGAACTAAATCCCAAGTCAGAGAGAGACTGTTACAGTGGGAGAAACACAGGATTTCTTCAGAGGAATACAATACTGTCTGGAATGTGATTCTCATTCATCATCAAGATATGGTGTTACAAGCTAATAAAAAAGTTGTAAAAGTTTTGCAAACTGAATCACTTAACTACCAAAATGTTTAATCAGGTAATTGAAGAAAAGACTGAAAATGGTAGTAAACAAGTCATAAGTAATTTATGTAATTGTAACAAGTCATGGTGCTTGATGCACACCCTGTAAAGGCATATACTGAATTCAGCCAAACACTTGCAGCTGAATTTGTACAGTTCAACCAATCTGTGTTTTTTTTTAAATACAAGACATGAAAACTTTTTTTAAAAAAATTCAAGATTTTTGGCCAAAGTTTGGAATAGTCATGTTTGTAGGGAAATGCTTTTCTTAAAAAAAAACATTGAACATGTTTTGGTGGTAAATAAGAATCCCAAATTTCAGTGGGAATGTGCAGGGAAGAAATAAGTTTGGCAATGCTACCAGAAATAAATAGCCATTTTGAAATTTGTAGCAAAAAGATTTGCCTTCTAGAACAATTTTTCTGAAACTCAGCAACTTTACAACTTTGTTTATATATACACTGAGAGTTTATGCACCAGTGCCAAATTTCTTGTGTGTCCAATCATACTTGGCCAACAAAAAATTTGCTTCTGTTCTGCTCTGCTCTGCTCTGCTCTGCCCCGCCCCACCCCGCCCCGCCCCGTCCCGTCCCGTCCCGTCCCGTCCCATCCCATTCTAGCCTAGCCTAGCCTAGCCTAGCCTATTCATGGGTGGACTTCAATTCCCAGATTCCCTAGCCATCTTCTCATGCATTGTTTTACAAAGGTTACAGAGACAAATGCTATAACACTATTTACAAATGTGAGCAACAGTTCCCATGAACTGCCAGTTCATGCATGCATGCCAGTTTCAGTAAGAAAACCGTTCAATCTCTGCTTGTACCTGCTATTTTATTGTTTTGCAGTCTTAATTTGATATGTCAAACCTTTTGCTTAAAAAACAAACCATGATTTTGTCTGTGATGTGTCCTCCAGTGCATCTAAACAAAACCCACATATTAATAATAAAGCCCTAATCTATTCGATTTACACAAAACAGTTTCAGAATAACTTATTTCCTTCTTCTTTCTTCTTCACCTGGCTCAGATGCTTGGATTATGGATGAAACATGGCTAAATATTCCTTTTTTACTTACTCTTTTCATGTATTCAAATTATGTTTAATTTGAATTATGTTCAAATCTTTCCCCTTTAAAATGTAAATTTTAATTTGTTTTTAAAATTATTGGGTGTTTTAAATTTGTCTCAGCCAAATTGTTTAATTCGGTTTTATTCTGTTTTTAAATTTTGTATTTATGTGTTTTATTCTGTGGCTGTTCATCGCCCTGAGTCCTTCGGGAGTAGGGCGGTATATAAATCCAATAAATGAATGAAATGAAATGAATGTTTATACTTTTACCTGTTATCTTATATATGCTTGACAAATAAACTTTGATTATGATTATAAATAAATGTTCTCATGAACCAAAAGTGGCTATCAAGATTTCACCAGGAAGACAAGGCAGTCCCTGTCTCAAAGGGTTACTCTGCATTTCAGCAAGACGCAGATGGTGAGGCAAAGAAAGCCAAAGATTAAAGCCAGGTGGGAGGAATGTCTCCTCTCAGTGATAATTTTTGAGGCTGTGCTCATAACAAAAGCCTTTGTGCAATGCTAGTCAAAACACAGCAGTTGGGTGAGCAGATAAAAGGGCTGAAGTGTGATTATCTTTGTTGCAGAGAAAGTGCAAACAGATGTATTACTTTCATGTGAGTCATATTTGCTATTATTGGATTTTTCTGTACCAATCCAGGGGTGTTTTCTGGCTCTTGGGCATAGCATCATGGATGTAGCATACACCATGCCACATACTGCCTGCAGTCACCGAATTGTGGGGCTCCACCTGGAAATTTTGCAAGATCTGTTGGCAAGAACAGGGATGGAGAGCCGCAACAATTCTTGTTCTTTCTTTAAGATAAACAAATTTTGACAGACCTTTACTGTATTTCATTTTTTTAAGGCAAATAGAAAGCAAAAAAAAAAAGGGGGGGGGGGAGAAAGCATGACCTGAAGGCCACAGTAATCACAGCCAAGATGTTCCAAAAACCCACAAAGCCAGTATTTGGGGAGGCTGGCAAAGAGACTCAGAGATCTTTGGCTTTTTTAGTGTGTTAATGGCTCATGCCTGTATTTTGTTTTGTTTTGTTGCCAACATCTTTTGGGAACTCTATTTTGCAGAGGTTTGCTGAAGGCATTTGAGGACTGTTTACGGTCTGTGGTCTGCAAACAGCCTTGCTGTTCTTTGCTATATTTTTAATATAGGGGAGTGGAGAATGGATCTGTTTGGAGTTAACATGCATCTGAACCCAACAGTCACATTCATACCATGCGGGTAGTACTCGACTTACAACAGTTCGTTTAGTGACCATTCAAAGTTACAACAGCACTGAAAAAAGTGACTTATAACCATTTTTCACACTTATGACCTCTACGGCATCCCCATGGTCAAGTGATTTACATCTGGATGCTTGACAACTGGTTCATACTTATGACGGTTGCAGTGTCCCAAGGTCATGTGATCTCCTTTTGCAATCTTCTGGCAAGCAAAGTCAATGGGAAAGCCAGATTTTATTTAACAACATGTTACTACCCTGTTTCCCCCCAAAATAAGACATCCCCTGATAATAAGCCTAATCAGGCTTTTGAGCGCCTGCCAATAAGGCCAAGCACTTATTTCAGGGTTCAAAAAAAATATAAGACAGGGTCTTATTTTCGAGAATACATGGTAATTTAACAATTGCAGTGATTCACTTAACAAATGTGGCAAGAAAAAAAACCGTAAAATGGGGCAAAACTCAGTTATCAAATTTCTCACTTCACAACATAAATTCTGGGCTTTATTATGGTTGTAAGTCAAGGACTACCTGTATCCTAGATCAGTGATGGCGAACCTTTTCAGCACCAAGTGCCGAAAAGGAAGCACTTTGTGTGCTCATCAGAGCCACGACCAGGAAGAGGAGCTGCCCAGTAGGCATGCGCATGCCAGATAAGGTACTTCCGATTTCTAGCAAGTCTTCCAGTTTCTGCCATGCATGTGCACAAACCAATCTGCTGACCGGTGTGCATGCTCACACTAGAAAATGGAAGACCAGCTCTTCTGGTTCCTGACACTGCCACACACACAAAGGCCAGCTGATCGTCGTGTGCACATGCACTGCAGAAACCCAGAAGAAGAATGGCCGACGCCGTGCGTGCCAGGCAACATGGCCCCATGTGCCACTTTGGGCATGCGTACCATAAATTCGCCGTCAAGGCCCTAGATGAACTAGCTCATATTCTGGGTTTGCACCATGCATTAAATCATGAGTGCCTATAGCCATGTCTTGTTATGATTAAAATGATGGAAGTAGCATTGTGCTATCATGCTATAAGCTCCACCCCTTTGGGGCATACAGGTGGGGTTCCAAAGTAAATACCAAAGTGGGTGGGGCTTCAGTTGCAATAATAGGACATTGCTTTCATCAGGCTAGCCTGTTTGACCCTCTTGCAGATGCTACTGCTTTACCAAATATAAATGGATTTGCATAAGCTTTTTAGCAAACAAATATTGGTGATGGCAATTGGGACTGGCAACTCCATTGCTAAGCAACAGTCATTAAGTGAATGACTATGTCAGGGGTGTCAAACTCGCATCATCACAGCAGTGTCTCGTGATGTATCAGAACTTTTTTCCCCTTCGCTAAACTGGGACTGGCCAGCGTGTGACGCATCCGGCCTACGGGCCATGAGTTTGTCACCCCTGGACTATGTGATTTGACTGTGCCAACTTATGACATCAGATCCTGCTGAGGTTGTGAAGTGAATCACTGGCAGTTAAATAGCCACATGGCTGCCACTTGCAACCTTCTGCTGGCTTCCCCATTGACTTTGATTCTTGTGAAAATTACAAATAGCTAGCTATGAAAGTTGCAACTGGTGATTGTGTGACTGCAGAATGTTGTGATTGTTGTAATAGCGTGCCACTTGCCAAGCACCCAAATTGGGATCCCTTGAGTGCAGAAATGCGGCAATGACTGCAAACTTGTAGATTGGAAGTAAATCTCTTTTTTCAGCACTGTCCAAACTTTGAATGATTGCTGAATGAGCAGATGGTAAGTGAGGACATATATATACACTGTTTAGTATATGGCCTGAATGTATTTCCTTATCTAATTAGTAAAGTTTAGTGTAAAAACTGCCAGCAACTGAGAATAACCTCCTTTATTTAGGATTGAATTGATGCAGTTCTAACAACATGCAAACATACATAAGCCACAGCTCTGAATACATCATATGTACAACACTTCATGCATTTAGTCACACACTCAGAATAACACAAAAAAAAAGATGCACAGAGTCCTTTTATGGCTTAATACAGTAGTACATTACTAGATCACAGCGGACTCAACTTTAAGACCAGAGACATTCTAGGAAAATTTAAGATGCCATGATCAATGTCCTACCTGTCAATGACTACTTCAGCTTCAACCACAACAATACAGGAGCAGACAATAGAAAATCAAGGTAAACAACTCAAACTCGATTGCAGAAAATATGACTTCAGCAACAGAGTGGTCAATGCCTGAAATGCACTACCTGTGGTTTCTTCCCAAACCCCCCAATTTTAACCTTAGACTATCTACTATCGACCTCACCCCATTCCTAAGAGGTCTGTAAGGGGCATGCATTAGCGCACCGTCATGCCTACCATCCCTGTCCTAATGTTTCCTCTATTTGTATCTATTTTATGTAGTCAATTCATGCTTATACTTATATATATTACCTAATATGTTCTTGACAAATAAATAAAATAAAAAATAAATAAATAAAAAATATCTGATAAACAAAATAAAGCAAAAAAAAAATTAAGCATCAAATTGATTACCAGCATTTGTTTCTCCATATACTATATTATATGTAGGTAGTATAACATCCAAGTAACATGGGTTACAATTGTCCCTGCAAGGAATACAGTGTTGCTTCTTTCTATAAACTGAGAAATAAAATTATCCTATAGTTAATTATTTTAATGAATTATAATTAAATCCATTATTAGGTCATCTTTCACATTTTGGCTTACATTTGACAAAAATTTGAATCAAGATTATTGCATATCATGATAATATTGTCAGTTAATACTAGGAATTGCTCAGGAAGTTTTATCCCATTTTAGAATTGGATATAGCAGGGGTGTGAAACTCACATCATCATAGCAGCATCACGTGATGTATCAGGACTTTCCCCCCCTTCGCTAAACTGGGTGTGGGTATGGCCAGCGCATAACGCATCCGGTCCAGGAGGCCTGAGTTTGACAGCTCTGGGATATAGGATTGGACATAATTTCAATATTTTCTTATATCCTTCTTATATTCTTCTTATAACTTCATTTTGGTTCAAAAAGAACATAACTAACACAGGGGAATTAACCTTGTGCAGAACAGAAACTACATGGAGAATTGCCATTTTTACAACAACAGAACTGAATCTGTTGTTGAATATATAAAACAGGTGGCTTTTCAGTTACTTCTCCTGGCACTGCAGATTAAAATGTAAGCCCTGGATCTCTTTCATCAGCCTCTTCCCCATCAGCAGCTGAAAACTGCTATCTTGAAGCAAACTGAAATCAAAGCTTGTAAGGCAAACAAAGCATCTCACTTCACTTAGCTATTCATACATTTGCTCAGGGATGCTGGGATCTTCCCTGGAGCTCCTTTCTACCTCTGAAAGCTGCCAGGAGGAGCAACTAGAAAGAAAAACATGTGTGAACGTGGACGTAGCTGGGAGCCTGTGACAGCCGTTTTGTGTACGTCAGTCCTAATAAAGGCAGCTCTGAACAATTAGTTACAAGACAGCAGCATTGTGCCTCTGAGAGAGAGAGCGTGAAACACAAACCAATTTGCAACTCAGGTATTTTATAGCTGAAATGGAGATGTAGCCATACTGTTACTATGAATTGTGAGGGCTGTGTATGTGCCTGCTTGCCTGCCTGTATGAATTTCAGTTAACTGGCAGCAAAAAGGATTTTGAATAATAATAAACCAGGATAAAGATGTAATCACAATACTCCTTCCCCCTCTGTTCTCAATAACCTTTTCCAGACCAAAATTGCTCATTGACCTCAAGAGTCCACTGTTGAGTCAAACCCCAGCATCACCAGAGAAAGATGACAGGGGAGATGATACTGACTAGTGCAGGGGTCTCCAACCTTGGCCACTTTAAGCCTGGAGGACTTCAATTCTTTGCTGGCTGGGGAATTCTGGGAATTGAAGTCCTCCAGGCTTAAAGTGGCCAAGGTTGGAGACCCCTGAACTAGTGTGAATACCTCTCCTCCCTGTCCCCCACCCCCAACACAGTGTCCTGTTCTTATTCCAATATTATATATCAAGAACAGTTCACTAGAACAACAGAGATGCATCCATCTCACATGCCACTAGCCGCATCTGTAAGTCATTATTTTTTTGGCACAGGAGCCTAGCTCTTCAAATATTTGCTGATGTGGACTCACACAGGATATTTTTCAAAAGGAAGGCTGGTGTGTACATCGGTTCAATATGCTGAATTTGCACTGAAGTGGGCTCAGCCAAGGAAGCAAGTTGCCTTCGAAAATTTTATATGTCTAGTTTTACTGGAAATCCTTTTCCTTCCTGTTCTCTAGAAAAGAAATGAACTAAAGCAGTAATGCTTTACAACTTTACATTGTACGAAGCTGCAGGCTTTCTTTTAGAGATGATGTTTTTATCTCAACATATTTTTCTTTCTGTCAAGACTTTGGGATGCAGCTGCACAAATCCTTTGGAAACGATCAGCGCAGAAGAGAATTGCTGAATGCGTCACCAGCTTCAAGAGAAGGAGGAAGGGTAAAAAAATCCATAAACCTGACAGCCACCATTACATTCTCCTTCTATATCCAATTTTAAAATTATTGAATTTATTCATTAAAAATCAGTGGTGAATGAAGGAGTGATTGGGGCTTTGGAGGGGCCAGAGACTACCTTGGGACCTCAAAATGTTCACCCATGCATTATTCTATTTACAGAAATATATAAAAGTCTCTTCATTAGAATCCTTTCATTCTTTTCTGTGAATGTGATAAGTTCTAGGAAGTAATTTTGGTAATTTCTACTGAAGATGACTTATTTTAAGGGTCAATTTATTTTATTTTTTCTTTTAAAAAGTTTAACAAATCAAAAGATAAAAGCATACATTTGGCTTTAAAATCAGTCCAAGAAGCTGTGAAGGATTTGTCCCACACTAGAGGGTATATTTTTGAACTATGCTGCTGAAGAAGACTCCTGCGAGTCCCTTGGACTGCAAGGCGATCAAACCGGTCAGTCCTAGAGGAGATTAACCCTGACTGCTGTTTAGAAGGCCAGATCCTGAAGATGAAACTCAAATACTTTGGCCACCTAATGAGAAGGAAGGACTCACTGAAGAAGAGTCTAATGCTGGGAACGATTGAGGGCAAAAGAAGGGGATGACAGAGAACGAGGGGACTGGATGGACTCACTGAAGCAGTAGGTGTGAGCTTAAATGGACTCTAGAGGATGGTAGAGGACAGGAAGGCCTGGAGGAACGTTATCAATGGGGTCACAATGGGTCGGACATGACTTCACAACTAACAACAACAGAGGGTATATTTTATCACATCTCCTGGAACAACCCTCCTCAACCTGATATCCTTCAGAGTTAAGATTTCACCTTCTAGAATTCCTATGTAGAATGAATGCTAGGGAATGCTGGAAATTTCTGTTGCAACTGGAAATCACTATGTTAGGGAAGATTGCCCTCAGGCCATTACACTTCAGATATTGAAGTGTAATGGCCTGAGGGCAATCTTTTTTTTTCTTTTCAAAGAAAAAAAGTTGCTTCACCTAGCCTTGGAATGGAAGTGGACAAGATTTGGAAGAATTGTGGCTGCATTCAACATTTTAGGTGAAATGGAGAGCCTGAGAGAATGTGTGGAATCATAGCACTTGTGGCTAGAGCAGGAGGTTGGAGAGCATTTAGCTTATCTTTGAAAGAGCTATTTTAGAGTTTATATTTTAAGATTTCCCAGCTCAAAGCAGAAGGCTTTGCCATCTGTATCAGCATGCATGTTAGAAGAGTCTTTGAAGTTAACAGAAAGGAAACTCGTGGACTATATGCAGTTTTGGAACCAGAAGTCTTAGAGCTTAAAATCATGCCCTATAGGCAGGGATGGGCTTCAAAAATTTTAGCAAGGGGTTCTTTGCCCAGTTGCTCAGTGGGCGTGGCCATGGTGGGTGTGGCCTAAGTCGGTCTCCTGCATCATGGCGGAGGGGGGGCGTTTTTGCCCACTCAGGGCTCCAGAGGTTTTCCTTAAGCCTCCAGGAGGGCAAAAATGACCTCCCCAGGCTCTGGAGACTGGAAATGAGCTTGGTTCTGACCTTACTGAACTTTCGGTAGGCCCATTTTTCACCCTCCCTGAGCATGCTTTCAAACTGCTAGGTTGGCAGGAGCTGGGATAAATAAGGGAAGCTCACCCCATTACGTGGCACTAGGGATTCGAACCGCTGAACTGCCGACCTTTCAATTGACAAGCTCAGCGTCTTAGCCACTGAGCAACCACATCCCAAGTAATACTGTAAATACTATAAATAAGTAAATACTGGGGTTAGGCTAGAGATAACTGGATCATTGTATGATGAGGACAGACCCAAGAATTGGTGAGATGACCCAATCTCTTCCTTTTCTCTCTGTTAATTTCTTTTTCCCCACAGCAACTGGTGGGAAGAAACCGATTACTTTTGCTAGTGATCTGATGATTTACAAAGAGATTTCAAAATTACTCTGAAGGTCACAGGTTACTCCTCCTTCCTTTGAATCTTTTAGTTGGAGTACAACTAAAGAGAAAAGACTCACTCTTTGCTGTCATTTAGTGGTTGCCTGTTTTTTTGTAGCCCAGACCTGGTACTCTTACATGGAAGAACTTTACCTTTTCAGCGAGTTACATCAAAACTTTTCTATCCCAAAACAGAACTTATTTACCATCAAGAAGTCACAAGATGAAGAAGCTTGCCTGAATCATAGCTTCCTGTCTGCTACTTCATAGAACAAAAGAGAACAGAAATTAAGGCTATGCATGCTCAAATGATGATTCAGAACTGCTTCAGACTATATACAAGTACAAAAAACAAGCACTTCTAGCCGTTAAATCTTTTTTAAGACTTACATGGGAGCCTGAAAACAGATGGGGCTGCTTTTATTAGTAGCAGAGAGGAATTGTGGTTACACAAGATTTAAAGCAGTTCTTCCAAATTATTTTTGCAGGAAATATAGGAATGTACTTTGATAATCATCTGTCTGATCCCAAATACAAAAATTGTACATTTGGCCATATCTATAGTCTGGAAATATAAAACTAAATAAGAAGAATACAATTAATTTTCTAACTTTTTTAAAAAAATCAAAAGTAATGTTTTATCACTTTACTCTTGAAGTTCATTGATCTAGATATCCAGAGAGCTTTCTTGTCCCACCCACAAATAGCTAAATGCATATTTTGTTTCCCCTATTTAGCACTTAATGCTACTTGCTTTTGTTAGGTTTAATATTTATGACATGTAAAATTGCTTCCAGGAATGACTAGCTTTAAAACCAAATAAAACAGCATTTACCTGAGGATACAACTTAATTATTCATGATGGTAAAAATATGTACCTGCTCAAAATGCACCTAAAATAATATTTAAATTGACCCCCTTAAAAAAAAAAACCTATTCAATAGTCTTCCTTTAGCAAGTTTCCAGCCTAAACATATATTCAAAAATGGCGGAGTGGGAAACCTGGCCTTTTCTACTAATATTCTTTAAGGATAGAGTGCAGTGGTGGGATTCAGCCGGTTCTGTGTGGATAGCGTGAACCGGTAGCAGCGACTGCGGGAAGCTCCGCCCACCCACCCACCCGGACATAATACACGACTACTGTGCATACACACGCTCACATTTGCGAACCGGTAGGGAAGGTAAGTGAATCCCATCTCTGATTGAGTGACTTTGGCATGGGAAGTCTATGTAACGAAAAACCTTAGACAAGTTCTCAAAAAAATTGCTAGATCAGTGTTTCTCAACCTTGGCAAATTTAAGATATGTACACTTCAACTCCAAGAATTCTCCTGGCTGGAGAATTCTGGGAGATGAATGTCTTAAAGTTACCAAGGTTGGAAAAAAAATTATCAAGGCTCTAGATCAGGCGTCAGCAACCTGAGGCCCTGGAGCCGCATTTCGCTCTTTCACCCCTCTGCTGCGGCTCCCTGTCACTCAAAATATGCATCACAACCGCCAATGTGCAAGACCCGCTGGCACGCAATTTATTGAGCTTTTCAATCCCCGGTAGGCCAACCATGGATAAATCCAAGAAAAGAAAAGTTTCAGAAGAAAACAGAATGTTTAATTCAACTACTTATGCTAGTTTTGTGGTTACTCAAGAAATAGGCACAGGAAGGCTTTTGTGGTTCCTGGTGTTTTCTTTTCTGTGGGAAATGGGTCCAAATGGCTCTTTGAGTGTTTAAGGTTGCAGACCCCTGCTCTAGATACTAAGAAAAGCAGTATAGTGAATTCACACTGATGGATGAACAGACCTAAGAGTAGGGACAAGCCAATTGTTTCCTTCAATGCTGTTTTTAAATTGGTAAAATATGGAAGGAATGCCAAGTATTTTCTGGACAGCTGAAATGAGAGCTGTCCTTTGAACATTACTTGTCATTTTTCACATGAATATGTTACAGTAACTCCAGAATTTCAAAAGACAAAATCTGCATGCCATTCCGTTTGACAAAGCACCTTAGTCTTGCCTAACCTATGATTACAGCTTCCCTGTTACATTTCTTCCTGTGCTAACAAAAACTGATTCTTTCCCTCCAATTACGCAGTCATTTTGCAAGGCATCCAAAGATCTAGGCATCCCCCAATGCCTTCTACTTCCTTGAAGGAGCCCTCCTGGGACTTGAACTCCATACAATTACTTTTTTCCACCTAATTTTGAAAAAAGAGTGCCTTTCTCATTTCTCCCCAGCTTTATTTCCATTCTGAATGAATGAATTGAACTGGTGTTATAGCAGCACTGCTCTTCTAAACAAACTATAACATTAACATTGCCTTTGATTCCACATAACCATGTAGGAAACTCTTCTAAAATCCAGCTGAATCTCTGGAACCTTTGATGAGGCATTAACATTTTGTTTTGCACTTTAATTAATTGATTGACTAAAACATGGCCCAAACCAATTCAGTTTTGCAGGCCTGACCATTTTACTAGGGGCATATGGTTCAGATTATCAGTGTTGTGCCATAAAGAGGAATCTTGCAGGACGTTCCAAAAGAAAAAGGCAGCTTTCTGCTAGAAACAAATTCAATAAATTCTAGTCAATCATGCAACTCTCTGGAAGATACCTAGTGTAACATATGTTTTATTAATTTTCTGAAGTATGTTATCCAAAAGGAAAGGATAATTGGAGGATCCTATGAGCAATTTGTTGTTCAAATTTTTTGAAGTTTGTTGTCCAATATTCTGTCCTTGTAAAACTCTTTTTTTTAGAAAGGGTAAGACATTTTTAATTCTGCAACAATGTTTTATGCTGTTTTCCCAAGCTGTTTAATTCAAATGTAAATGAAATGTGGCAAAGTTTCAAATATTTCTTCCTGGTTCTGCCAGCTTGAATGGAAAAGTCTGCAGCTTGCTAGCTTTACTTGGCCTCTGTTACAGACAAGATCCAAAGATTTCTGCAGAAGAGGTGGAGGACAACAGAAAAGAGCCATGTTGGATCCAACAGATTAATGACCTGTCTATCCTGTTCCTGTATCCCCATCAGATATTTTGGATAAATATCCAAAAAACCGAAAGTGTCGCGGCGATACTGGTTGGGAAATAGCAAAGCTCTGTTGAGCTTCGTGAAAACCCAAACTGAAAAACCGCTGTTGGGGGGTCTTCGGACCGGATCCGTCTTGTAGGGATGGGGGAGAGAGAGAGGCACTTCGGAAGACCAAGAGGAACAGGCAAGTTCCTCGAAAGGTTGGAAGCATCTCTTTGACCCCGCGGCGGGGGTGGCGGCCATTGAAACGGCCGCTACAAGCTGAGGCAACTGGACTAAGATGTGAGTATCACCTCCATATTGACTCTGCAGACATCTTTGCTAAAATGATACTATAGGACAATGTTTCTCAACCTTGCCAACTTGAAGATGTGCGAATTTCAACTTATGTTGCCTAGGGAATTCTGGGAGTTGAAGTTCACATGTCTTAACACTGCCAAGGTTGAGAAACAGTTTTGCTATAAGTCAAAAATAGTCAATGAAAGACGTTTTAATGCCCGAGGCAGACATTTCCTTCTGTGTATGAAAGCAAGCTTACCAACAGTTTACTCTTTCAGTGGTAGAGATGGTATAGGGCATGGATGTCAAACTCGCAATGTCATGCTGCCGTCACATGATGTTTCACAACGTTTTTTCCCTTTGCGGAGCTGGGGTGGGTGTGGCCTGCATGTGACACATCCGGCCCATGGGCCGCCAGTTTGATAGCCCTGATATAGGGGATTTTCTAATGAACCTGAAGAAATCTTGGGCAACCCATATGGATCCTTCCAACCATCTGATGCTGCCTTTCAACAACTGCTGGCTAAGACGACCACCTCAGAGATTAATATTTTTGCTCTTGGCAAAAATATCTAAATTGCCATTCCCCTTCTCACAAAGGTGCTATTATTGCAGCAATAGGTAGGCCTGAAAACTCCACATGTGCCTTCTTGAACAATAAATGTGCTCCTTCTATCTATTCACATATAAGTATCATATGAATCATATAAGTATCATATGAGTTTATATGAAATATTTCAAATGTATGAAACACAGATTATTTTCTTTTCATTTGTTCAGGTTCAGGATTTTTTCTAGATTTAGAAGTGCACACTGTGTACACTAGCTAAAATTTATTATTTATTCAATTTATATGGATGCTCATCTTGCAGATTGGGTGGCTAACACAATTAAAGCATTCATATAATAGCAAATTACAAAAATAATAAAAGCGCATTGAACGTAGAAAACCGAAGAATGGCAACACAACAACAAATTAACACATTTCATGAGTGCAGCTACCTCCCAACCAAAGGTCTTAAGAGTTTCAGGGAAGACCAGCAAGATTGGGGCCAATCTAATCTCAGGTGGAAAGATGAATCAAAACTGCAACAGAAAAAGAATGCTTCTGGAGTCTTGGCAGATAATTTTTTTTTTTATTGACAGGGCTGGTAGAAATAATTGTAAAAAGAAAATCTCTCAAATATCCCAGTCCCATGCTATGACAGGCTTCCTAGATATTTGTAGGTCTTTTATCCCACCTTTATTATTTTTATAATTTTTTATAATTTTTATAATAAATTTTTTATAATTTTTATAATTTTATAATTTTTTATAATTTTTATAATAAAATTATTATTGTAAGTAAAGTGAGTTATTTATAAATAACTCAAGGTGGCAAACATGCCTAATACTTCTTCCTCCTCCTATTCTCCCTACTACAACAACCAACTGAGGTGGATTGGGTTTAGAGAGAGTGATAGGCCCAAAATTACCCAGCTAGCTTTCATAGCTAAGGTGGGACTAGAACTCACAGTCTCCTGGTTTCTAGCCAATGCCTTAACCACTAGACCAAACTGATAGTATCCATCAGCCTAAAATCTCATTGTGACTAGTAAGGATTTTCTCAGTATCACAGTTTTGGTTTCTTCTGTGATCATTATCTGTTCCTCCTGTTCCCTCCATTTTGGCCAGTCGGCAATTGCTACATGTGCCAGTACATACTCTCAAATTAACTTATTTTTATAAGCAAATATTTTTATTATCACAAGCTTGGAAGAACTTTCCACCTGTTCCAATTAGTTGAGTCAGTAATAGAAATACTGATTTTTAAAAGGGCTTAACTCATAGCAAAGTATTCTTATTATTAGTCAGATGGTTTCCTGGGATTCTTATTTTTATAGTCTCTTTATTAAATTTTAACATCAAGCATTAAAATACAAGCTAACATAAAGGGAAAGGGGAAAAAGAATAACAAAACAAATTAAAGTTGACAAAAATTATACATGTTCTGACCCGGCTCCCAAACATGACAAACTCTCTATAGTTAAATCAAGTATTCCTGTATTAGGAGCGCCAGCAGCCCTGGCAAAAAGTCTCTCTATCATACACACAGCAGGCTAACAAGTCTGTCTGGCAGAGAGATTAATAGTTGTCTGCCACATCTATTCATCTCCACCCCTGCCTTTTATCCCCAGAGCTAGGGTGGGGCTTCGCTAGCAGCGGTGGCTCTTCTGTCCCAAGGATCGGCCCATAGATTTCCACTGCTCTCCTCTCCTCTGCCTTCTGCACATCTGTGCATCAGGCACTTGACCCAGTTGTTCTTCCTCATCACCCACCTCCAGACCTGGGGGCTGTTGACTCTCCATCTGAGGGCTGATGGACGACCCACCTATGTCTCTATCTCTGACACTCCATTCCCTCTTCCCCATTGGAGTGTACGGAATGGTTGTAGCATTGTGATTGGTTAAGCCAGTATATAAGAGCTGTCAGCGGGTGTTCCTTATTCTGTTCTGAGGAGAATGTGTTCCGTGTCTCCGGTCATGAGTTAAATAAAGAAGTTGCCTCAGGCGTTACCAACTTGTCGTGGAGTCGTCATTAGCACCCAGCTGATATATATTACCACTGACCTTCTTTTAGTATTGAGATAATTGAGACAATGTGTTTATGAATTATAGCACGCCACTAAAATATAAACTGAGAGCAAATCCCACTCCTTACTAGTACTGATGATGTCACTTAGCTTGAGTAATGAAACATCTGCAAGAAAAGAACCAAGGTCAGAGACCACTAAGGACCCCTCAATTATAGCCTCAGCTATGTTGGCTGTGAGCAGTTCCTAAAACTTGACCAAAGTGAACACAATTCAGTTATACAGTGAATTATGAACAAATACGTTTATATATTTTAGAAATCAGGCCAAATCACAAAGGATTTTCATAACACTGCTACAACTCATTAATATAAGCAGCAAGCAGGAATTTATTATGAAAAATGTTGGCAACCTTACAAGGAATGTTTTATTCCCATGATGGCGAACCTACGGCACGTGTGCCACAGGTGGCACATGGAGCCAAATCGGTGGGCAAGCTCAGCTCCAGCGCACATGTGCGCCCCGTCCAGTTGATTTTCAGGCCTTCTGAACCCAATGGAAGTAGGGACACAGGCTGTTTCCTGCCTCCGAAGGGCCTCGGAGGGTCGGGAAGGCCTGTTTTTTACTCTCCCCAGGCTGCAGAGCCTTTCAAGGAGCTTGGGTAGGGCAAAAACAGCCTCCCCCCGCGCTGGAGGCCCTCTGGAGGCCAGAAACAGCACGTTTGCCAACTTCTGGTGGGACTGGAAGGCCCATTTCTCTCTCTCCCCAGGCTCCAGAGCCTTTCTAGGAGCCTGGTAAGGGTGAAAACTGCCTTCCCCACCCATCCCCCGGAGGCCCTCTGGAGGCCGGAAACACCCCATTTGCCAACTTCCGGTGGGACCTAAAACCTCTGGACCGTGGGGAGGGTGAAAAACGGACCCACTGTGCCATCCTGTGCCAAAAGCAGGTGGAGTGCTGTGGGGAGCGCACAGGGGGTGGAGCACATAGAATTATGAGTGTGGGCACACACATGCGTGACCCCACCGTGCTCCCCCCGCTTTTGGCACGCAATGGCAAA
This sequence comes from Pantherophis guttatus, assembly GCF_059756535.1. Classification (NCBI taxonomy): domain Eukaryota; kingdom Metazoa; phylum Chordata; class Lepidosauria; order Squamata; family Colubridae; genus Pantherophis; species Pantherophis guttatus. Next base: position 27,866,937 of record NC_142064.1, read on the forward strand.
AAGGTTAAGCATCACTGTTTTATTCTGTAGTTTATCAAATAATAAAAAGTAAAGCTATCCAGGACTAAGCAATATATATAAAAAGTCCATAGTGCCTGTTGATCCTTGCAACTGATATTATAATGCCTGTTTTCTTTTGTGCCTACAGTAAACTTTGATCCTGAGCACTTGCTGTTTTACCGACATCTCTCTAACAAGTTCAACATCAGCCAGTGGCATTCTTGGACAACAGCCAGATAATACAGCAAGATACATGGCATCACTCCTGTCCTCAAATGCTCTTTAAATATTTTAATTATAATCAAATCAGTGCTGGCTAATTCCAGTGGGATCAACTTTTATAATTCTCCATCATTTAGGAATCAAGAACTATGTTTCTTTCCCACAATAGTGTCGAATGGGAATTTGGAGATATTTTAGAAAATTAAATTGTCAGCTCTAAACCACAGTCTGGATTAACCAGTTCTGATGGGAGCATTGCTGTGGCTACCGCTGCCAAATAAGCCCACTGAAACTCAAGAGAATGTGTGGATTGGCTACCTACAAGTCTCTTAGCCACAGAGCTGATAGTTCACTGCAGTCATAGCCTTAGATATCAAGAGGTTGGAATTTATATGGACAATAAATGTGACAAGCATGTTAGCTGTCTAATTCTATACCAGCAGAAAAAGAAATAGAGAATATTATTGTGAGATTCTCTTGGTGTGTAAGAGTTTATGTAAAGCATGAATAATGGGGATTCCAGCATTGTTGTCTTCTGCAGCAGAAGACAAACACATCCAAATTTCCACCCCCTTTTAGGGGGGAAAGTGTCTAATACTCCAAAAAATACGGTATGCTCTACAATTGAGCAACAATAAAGCAAGATGAAATACTATCAAGTTAGAAAACAAACATTAACAAATGACCAATGCTAGTTTAGATCATCCTTTTTATTGAAAAAACAATTGCTATCAACCTGCCTTCCATTGAGGACCTGTATACTGCACGAATCAAAAAGAGGGCTGTGAAAATATTTACAGACCCCTCACATCCTGGACATAAACTGTTTCAACTCCTACCTTCAAAATGATGCTATAGAGCACTGCACACTGGAACAACTAGATACAAGAACAGTTTTTTCCCGAATGCCATCACTCTGCTAAACAAATAATTCTCTCAACACTGTCAAACTATTTACTAAGTCTGCATTACTATTAATCTTCTCATTGTTCCCAAAACCCATCTCCTTCCACTTATGACTGTATGACTGTAACTTTGTTGCTTGTATCCTTATGATTTATATTGATATTGTTTCCGAGAGCGTATGCACCAAGACAAATTCCTTGTGTGTCCAATCACACTTGGCCAATAAAAAAAAAATCTATTTAAAGGTCTGTGGTGATAGTATTTTCTACCTGTTGTACAAAGGCTAACACATCTCCCCAGGTAGGATTTCAATTACTACAAAACCTCTTCCAAGAGACAACTGTCTCAAAGGTCCAACCGTTATATTCCTAGCTCTTTTCCCATTTATAACAAGTTGATTTGGGAATCAAGACTGAGAAATGCAAAATGTCATTTTCACAAAACAAAGGCTACTTTAGATTTTACAGTTACTCAGTGAATATACTGTGCATGTGTTTCTTTTTTTTTTTATTGAAAAAGTTTTTCAAATACAAATTTTCCCCCTTTCCCCCCCCCTCCTCCCTCCCCCCTCCCCCCCTCCCCCCTTGGCTTTTCCAAAATAAAATCCAAATTGATATCACATTGTATAATACTTTACCATCCTTTTGCACCACCCCCCATATGCTAACCATTTCTTTCTAACATTATTATTATATCCCCCCTATACTATACATTTCAAAGCAACATTCAGCTATAAAATTATATAATAAATTCTAATTTGGCATTTATTCAACTCATAATCTACCCATTTCCTCCACCCCCATAACATCCCTTTCCCTAAACTAAACAATCAGTAGCCTAACCTATCTCCACCCACTTTCCTACAGGTCTACCATACATAATATTTTTAATATCTTTGTTCTTCTGCCCACACCCCTAAAAGATATTTCCATATATAAATAAAATCCTCAAATGACTTTAAGTTTGTAATCCATATAGTATCTTCTGTAATGTCTTTCAACTGGATTGTTAATTCCATCACCCATGTTAGGGTAACATCAAGTTCTGCTTCCAACAGTATATTCAGTATCTTCAATTACCATCTGCCCCCATCAATAAGTGTTTTCATATATAAAAAACCACCCGAGTGACTTTATATTTATATTCCATATAGTATCTTCTGTAGTGTCTTTTGTCTAGATTATTAATTCCAACCACCACATTAGGGTAACAACCAGATCTTCTGCATGCCCCAATTCCATAGTTCTCTTGCCTTATAACTCATCATATACGTAATCCATTTTTCAAAGAGTCCAAAATAGAAAGTTCCAGTCCGCTCAATTAAAGGCCATCTTCCACATCCCAAGAACACCAGCACTGCAGAGATCTGTTATTCTTCTCAAAATAGTGTAAGTCTGTAATTTGCCTCAGTTATATTTCATGTATCAGCCTTCTATAAATCCCATTTATTATATTTAATCGTGTCTTATGTAACTGGCATTAGTCTGTTGGCTAAAAAAAGAAAGAAAAAAAGTTTTTTATTTAGTTTAAATTTTTTTAGTTTTGTAGAACCTGCTTCTTCTTTTCTTAACTTGTTGTGGTTTAGATCTCCATCCTGGTTGCCTTTCTAGGACTTGTATATCAGCTGATTAAATTACATGCTGGTCTGTAACTTGATAAGACATCAAATCGAAATCCAAAGCCGCCTCTCTTATATTTATAGGTAATCCAGCTATAGCCTCTGAAGGAGAATCCAAAAGCGGCTCATCCAAAAAGGCCTCTGTAACTTATTGTTTTTCCATTACCTCCATCTCCATCTGCTTAGCCTGGGTTTCAATCTCTTGTTCATTTTGCTTTTCTTTATCCCCCTCCTGTGTTCCTAACACTGATGACATACGTGGAGATGTTGGATCCATTTTAAAAACCTTGTAGTAAAATTCTTCCGCTTTTTCAACAGTATTTAGTTGATATCTTTCTCCTTGATATCTCAATATTATACCAACTGGAGCATCCCACCTAAATGAGATGTTTTGTTTCTTTAACTCAGCCACCAAAAATCCAAAGTCCTTTCTATCTTTTAACATCTTGGACGGCAGCTCTTTGTATATCCAAATCTTCCTTCCATTCATTTCTAGAGTGGAGTTAAAAGACTTTTGCACAATATCATTTCTTATTCCTTTATCAGTAAAGTAAATCACCACATCTCTAGGCAACTGCCTTTGCTTTGCCACCCAAGAATTTACTCTGTAGGCCTTATCAATCTTACAGGATACCTCTTCAGGACTAACCTTTAAAATCACAGCCAGAACTTCAGCAGACATCTTTCTCAAGTCATCTCTGTTATTTTCCTGTAATCCCCTTATTCTGACCGCAAATTGCATGGATCTAAATTGCATCATTGTGACTTCATTTTCAATCCTTTGTTTTATATTATCTGCATTATAAATCTTGCGATCAGCTTCCTTTATTTTAGACTCTACTTCTGAGCTATTTTCTTGAATATTTATCAAATCATTTTCAATTCTTTGTATCTTATTATCCAGATTATGAATCTTATAATCAGCTTCCTTCATTTTAGACTCTATTTCTGAGTTGATATCTTTATCCATCTTTATAATTATTTCTGAAAAGCTTTTCAAAGCTGTTACAATATATCGTTTCAGGTTATCATACTTTTGTTGTACCAACTCTTTAATTTCCTGTCTAACTTTTTCAAGATTCTGGTTCACAATCTCATCATGTCTTGCCATCTCCTCCAAAACAAATTCCTTTAGGTCTTTAAAGCCATTCTTCTGCATCTGCAAGCTCAAAACTTGTTCATGTGATTTATAAATGGGGGAGCCCCCCCCGCCCCCCCCCCCCCCGCAGCTTGGTTGTCTGGCTTTATCAGTTTTAACGCCATCCTGCCACACAAACAGACTCTTTTTAAAGAAAAAGACTTCTCTCCAAACAATATCAATATCAAGTCTCTAAGAAGGAAGAAGCATAAAATAGGAATTTTTCTCTTCACTTCTAGCCAGCGCTATTGCTTCAGATACTTTGTAATGTATTAAACTATTCAAACGGAAGGACTTTCGCTTTCAGCTTTCTTCTCAAGCCTCAGCCAGTCACCATTTTAAACTTTCTTTCTTCCCCCTTTCACTCTTTCTTCACTTTTAAAATCACTCATAGGGTTGTTAGAAATACTTGCAATTTAGAGTCCCAGATCCAGATTTCATCCTGCTTGTTCAGACAATCTGTTAGTTTTCATTGATTGGGTTGGTCCCATCGCCTGGCTCTGCAAGGCGTAGAGTTCTCCCGAAGCCCGGAGCAGCGGCGAGCTGGATAGGGAGCCATATTCTGCTTCCTCCCCAAGAGTAAAAAAAAACTCTGGGGAGTTCGCAGAGGGCTCTACCTGCTCTCGCCGGCTCTCTCTCATGTGTCCTCAATGAGACGGAGTTTTTCGAGCCGTCTCTCAGCTGTAGAGACGGCTCTTACAGGCGACGAGGCTGGCGGTCCCGAAAGACCGTCTGGCGGCGACGGAAACCAAACCGGAAGCCTGTCCATGTGTTTCTTGTTTAAGATAGACTTACTTAGAGCTTTCTGAAGCAATCAAAGCATACATATTTGCATATTGTCCATTATATATTGTAGATATGAAGATATGTATATTGCAAAAGTCAGAAAAAGGACTGTGAAAATATCTATAGAACCCTCACATCCAGGACATAAACTGTTTCAACTTCTTCCCTCAAGACAACGCTGTAGGGCATTGCATGCCAAAACAACTAGTAGACACAAGGACAGGTCCCCCCACCCCATGCCATCACTCTGATAACAACTAATTCCCACAACACTGTCTTATGCCCTGGGATGTCAAACCACATAGTAAGGCTGCATTACTGTTATCCTTCTCATCTTTCCTATTACCTATTCCTTTAGCATGTTATGACTATAACTTGTTTGTATCTTATGATTTATGTCGATTGCTTTATTTAGTATCCTATGACGCAGGGGTGGATTCTAAAAATTTTTATTACCATTTCTGTGGGTGTGGCTTATTTTGTGGGCGTGGCTTGATGGTCATGTGACAATTCTTTAGGATTTAGCAGAGGTACTGGTCTACCAGGCTTTAAACTGCTTGCAGAGCTGTATCGGTCTACCCATTTATTTTTGCAGGCACTGGTCTACCACCAAACTGCCTTTTACCACTGATCAGCTGTAGGGTGGCCATTTGAAGCCCTGTGGCAAGAGTTTAAACAGTTTTTTTCCTTATAGCCCATCAGCTGGGACTCAGAAGGCAGCAATAAATTGGGGGTGTGGCCAAATAAAAGGTAAGAATAACGCGGAGCCACGGGGGGGGCAGAACCAGTTCGGTGATGTCATATCATCACCACTACCGGCTTGGCGGAACTGGGCGGAACTGGGAGGAACCCACCACTGCTATGACGATCACTGAGTGCTGTACCTTATGATTGATGATTGCATTTTATGATTATGATCATGATTTATCACTTGTTGCTTGCATGTACACTGAAATTTACGCACTGGTGACAAATTCCTTGTATGTCCAATCACACTTGGCCAATAAAGAATTCTATTCTATTCTATTCTATTCTATTCTATTCTATTCTATTCTATTCTATTCTATTCTATTCTATTCTATTCTATTCTATTCTATTCTATTCTATCCTATCCTATTCCATTCCATTCCATTCATTCCATTCCATTCCATTCTATATCTGATGTACAGATAACAACTAAAGCCACTGACTCAACCAGGGTATTCATTTTTTCTTTAACAGTGTGGGCTCCTGCATTAGCTCATCAAAGTGACATGGTGGAAGAACACAAGAAGTTCAGTGCAATGGCAGGGATGCCAGTCGAATGCCATCTGCCTCCATACTGCAGTTTTGCTCTTGCTCACTTTATTACAGCTACTGGCAATAGAAGAACTATAGGTAGACCTCAATTTATGACCACAATTTAGCCCAAAATTTCTGTTGCGAAGCGAGATCTTTGTTAAGTGAATTTTGCTCCATTTTATGACCGTTCTTGCCACAGTTGTTAAGTGAATCACTACAGTTGTTAAATTAGTATCACAATTGTTAAGTGAATCTCACCTTACCATTGACTTTGTTTGTTAGAAGATCACAAAAGGTGATCATGGGACACTGCAACCATCATAAATATGAGTCAATAAGCATCAGAATCTTGATCACTTGACTATGGGGATGCTACAACAGTCGTAAGGGTAAAAAACAGTCATAAGCCACTGTTTTCACTGCCATTGTAACTTTGAGTGATCGCTAAACAAAGTATTGTAAGTTGAGGACTATAGAAGAAAAGTCCACATGATATAAAGTAGGTCATATCTAGTTTGGCCCTGGGTTTATATCATCCTACAGCATGCAATGTGATGTTGAAATGGTAAAGATCATGAAATAATTCCATTTGCTTTCAGTGAAAAAATGATGCAACTCTTAATGTTAATTTCACTTTTGATACCATAGGTGATGGTATGTAGTGAGCATAAATGAGATCTTTGCTGGTTAAAAATTCAGCACCCTGAGATCTACATTATGTGCATTTCCCCATAATTGTCTACTTTTTTGTGTGCATTTCCCCATAATTGTCTACTTTTTTTTGTGCATTTCCCCACAATTGTCTACTTTCTTGTGCATTTCCCCATAATTGTCTACGTTTTTGTGTTTATGCTGCTCTTGTTCATCAACCCTTTTCTTAAATTTCCATTGCTGACCTTAGCAGAAATGACATCATATTGGCCACAACCCAGAACCACAGAAACAGCTCATGTTCGGCTTTCCAGCCTTCTCTGCAGTCAACCTCTGCACTACAAAACCTAGCAGTAGTTCTCTTATTGAGTGTTATGTGTGGGTTATCTGAGTCTGAAGAAGTTCAGTTATCCTGATCAGAGTTATGTGGGATGAGGGGAAGAGGTTTAAAGCTGATGGTTACTACAAAGAAATGGAAAAGTAAAGAAATTCTTTTGCTCCTAGTTATTACCCCATAGAAACCTTCCTGTGCGTTCAGAACAATCATGCCTCCTAGTCTGCCTTCCACTACGATTAAGTGTAAAGCATTAAAAAGGCAGAGTTGATGGTTATCAGAGAAGTTCTGTTTTTGCGGGATTTGCGCTCAAGTTTTTGAAAGAAAAAGTTATTTCCTAAGCTGCTGCTAATTCCAAATGTGTTTTGAAAGCTGTTGGTTAAAAAGGCTGTTCTTTGTGGGTTGCAACATTCTGTATGAAAGTTTTCAAACCTAAATATGCTACATAGCAGTCTGAGTTTGCAAAAGGCAAACATTTCCTGCCCCCCATCTATGAATCACTCCCATCCTTATAGATTGGATTGCTGGTTTTATCATAGCGCTGATAAAAGCTGATTTTGCCGATTTGAATATTCATGAGAAGTCTGTTGGGAGGGGGTATCTTTCCTTTATTAGGTTCATGGATTTCATGGCTATTAAGGCTATTTTGTACCTAGTATTGCTTGTGAATACTCTTGAGCTGAATGACACAGATTCCTATCATTCAGACGTCAATTCCCAGTTCTCAGACAAAGCTTAATTTACTTTGTTCTAAACTGAAGCCGTGGGCATCTTCCCCAAAAGAGAATGGCTTTTCTATAAATTTGGAAGAGTGCCACTCTTCCTTTTCTTCATTGCTCCTTGACTGGAGATGGCAAAAGCTGTGCCTACTTTTAAGACAAAAAGCGGATCTCATGCGTGTAAAATGTTTTGACGGCTCTGTCTGTCACATTAGTCATGTATTCTGAGTAACTGATCCTTAGATAAAATATCTACTTTTTTAAACTGAGAAGTCTTCAATCATAGTAAGGAGTATAAACAAGCTGATTTAACCTTGTAAGCTTGACATTGTGACTTTTAGTTTTTGTTTCTTATGAAAGAGTTTAAACTGGGAAAATGTGCATCTTTACAATGTTTTCAGTCATGTGGTCCTGACTGTAGGTTAGAGCTTTGGACTTCTGTTGGAATATAATCACAGCTGCAGTGCCCTACCCACTTACATGGAAGAAGTCCATGGACCTCCAGCAATTTATTTTGGAGATACCATGCACATCATTCCATTATTTTTTTTTATTAGTTTATAATATAAAATACAAAAATGCAAAAGAAAATAATAGAAAAATAGAGGAGGGAAAAGGGAAGGGGAAAGTGTAGAAAAAAGAGGAAAAAAGAAAGAAAAGGCATTGATTTCCAACTCCCTTTGGTGCAGTAGAATAAGATAACACCAAATCTCAACTTTTTACTTTTACATAATAGTATAAACTAGCCATTGAAATGTATTTGAACTAGCCATTTCTATAACAACAAAACTATCTAATCAGTAAAGCCCAAAATCAAAGTTGTATTTTTTTTCCACCTCAAGCACAAAGTCCAGAAGTGGTTTCCAAGTAAAAACAAAAGTAATCATATTTTTTTCTTTAATCAAAGCAGTTAGTTTAGCTACCTCTGCTAACTCCATCAATTTTTGCAGCCATTCATCCATTGTGGGAATCAAAATGTCCTTCCATCTTTGTGCATAAATTAGTCTTGCTGCCGTCAACATATATAACATCAAAGTTCCAATTTTTTTCCAAGTCTTTGGAACCATTAAACCATTAAGTCCATTAAACCCAAAAGAAAAGTTTCTGGTTTTATCCATATATTCAGTTTGAGAATCTTCCGTATTAGGATGTGAATCCTACTCCAATATTTCTTTGCTTTGCCACTTGTCTACCATAAGTGATAAAAAGTTTCTTCTTTACATTTGCATTTCCAACATTCATTTGAAATACCTTTATACTTTCTTGACAGCTTGTCTGGCGTTAAATACAGCAATATATCATCTTATAGAAATGTTCTTTTAAATTATAATTTAGTATGAATTTTAAACCTTTCAACCACATATTCTCCCATTATTCAAGCTTTACATTATATCCAAAGTTCCTTGCCCATTTTATCATGCAATGCTTTACATATTTATTTTTCAAATTCAAATTCTTTTTTTTAAAATAATTTTTATTAAACAGTTTGTCTTTAAAAATAACACAAAAAACAATCACACATATATAAAAACAAAACATGTTAAGACATAACGTATTGAACATTACATAACATTAATGGTAATTTTACAGCATTTCGTATCGACTTATGTATTTTGCTTTTGTAGTTCTCTATTTTATCATTTTATTCACTACTCAATAGTAGGATAATCTCATTACTCCAGCACACACACACACACACACACACACACACACACACACACATATATATATATATGTCTTTTTCTTTTTCGTAGGCTTTTATGTGCATATTCTTTCTAGCCAGGTTTTACCTACGTAAACTAAGTTGTTCTGCAGCTCTGGTTGTGTGAAATCTCAAGCCCTGAAGCTTGTGAATGAGATTTCACACAACCAGAGCTGCAGAACAACTTAGTTTACGTAGCTAAAACCTGGCTAGAAAGAATATGCATATATATATATATATATATGTTTTCTCAGGTTTTCGCGGGTGTTTGTATGTAGGTCTTTGGTTATTCGGGTCTTCTCCCACGTAAAATTGGAATATGCATATTCTTTCTAGCCAGGTTTTACCTATGTAAACTAAGTTGTTTTTCAGCTCTGGTTGTGTGAAATTTCATTCACAAGCTTCAGGGCTTTTTTTCACTGTTGACAAACTGCAACTCTGTGTTGTTCTCTGGGAGACTCAGATAGCTATTTCTGGCTTATAAGACTTCGTCAGTGAGCCACACCCACTTCTCAGTTATTCCCCCTGTAAAGGTATAATGTGTCTTTTTCTTTTTCGTAGGCTTTTATGTGCATATTCTTTCTAGCCAGAAAGAATATGCACATAAAAGCCTACGAAAAAGAAAAAGACACATTATACCTTTACAGGGGGAATAACTGAGAAGTGGGTGTGGCTCACTGACGAAGTCTTATAAGCCAGAAATAGCTATCTGAGTCTCCCAGAGAACAACACAGTGTTGCAGTTTGTCAACAGAGAAAAAAAGCCCTGAAGCTTGTGAATGAGATTTCACACAACCAGAGCTGAAAAACAACTTAGTTTACGTAGGTAAAACCTGGCTAGAAAGAATATGCACATAAAAGCCTACGAAAAAGAAAAAGACATATATATATATATTGTTCTTATCTACACATTTATATTCGTTTATATTTACATCTCTTTATTTAATGTTGTCCAAATTCAAATTCAATAACAATTTATAGACCTTAGCAACAATATGTTCATCACTACCACACAGTAGGATTGCATTTTTGACAAAATTGTAAATATGTAAACCAATGGCAGACCCATCCTTCTGATTGCACATCATCCCAACTATTATGTAAATAGTTACTGATGTAGATGTATTAACAACTATTGCCTGTTTCCAAACCATTTCACCAATCTGCAAGAAAGAAATGATAGATAGCTCATGGTAGAAATATCTGCAATAGTTGCCGTAACACAAAACAGGCAAGTTTTTTGCAATCACAGTCTATCTATTCCCCTTTTTGGAGGACAAGTTCTCCATACACTCACCTATCCTCTATCTTCTAAAGGAATCTACTTTTTCTGAGAAATGGTGGAGGTTTCCATCTCAATGAAAATATTATCAACCATTACTCCTGTTGTTTTTGCAGGTACAATGGTGGAGGTGCTCTTTTGTCCTTTCTTTCAAAATGTCTTGATCCCATTCCTGCTGTCAATAGACCACCCATGATTTACCGTATTTTTCAGAATATAAGACGTACCTTCCCCCCACCCAAAAGGGGATGAAAATTTAGGTGTGCCTTATACACCGAATGTAGCCCCACTCACCTACTGGCCTCCACCCTTTGGCCTCTGCCTCCCAGCAGTTTACCTCCTTTCAGCTTCAGCACAGTCTAATTAGCACAAGTTGATTGGATCGGCCTCCAGACTCTCAGATGTTTTGCTCTCAGATGTTTTGCACGGGCCTCTGCTGCTTGTTGGAAGGAGGTAAATTGCTGGGAGCAAAAAAAATTTTTCTTGTGCTAATCAAGCTATGCTGAAAACTAAAATGAAAGTAAAGCAGGCTATTTGCTGTTTACTGCAACGAGGCAAAATTGCTGGGAGGCAGAGGCAGATTTCTTTTTCTTGTTTTCCTCACCAACAAAGGTAGGTGCGTCTTACAGTCCAGAGCGTCTTATACTCTGAAAAATATGGTAGTAGAATTGGTGCTAAAAAACAACAATCCTGTTCAGCCATTTCTCAAGAAAGGATAAATACTTTAATTATTTGCATGATAAAGTTATCTCCTATGCCAGGTAAGTACATTTCCCCCTTATTCTTTCCTTTTCTTCCCTTTTCTTTTTCTTAAGTGTCAATTGTCCCTCTTTTACAAAAGGAGAATCTTTATCAGAGAAAGCCAAAGATTCTCAGCTTCACATTTCAGCTATGCATTCCTACATTTCATGACAATCTGTAATTTCATGCCATCAAACACTAGTAGAAGAACACGTTATACATGCCACAACCACGCATATGCCATAATCTTGCAGCTTGAAAATGCTTGTGCCATCTATCTGCTAACAAAAAAAATCTTTGAATGCTGACTCAGTGTCTCTGTAGACTCATACAGAAACAAAAATGTTTGCAAAGGGTAGAGTGCAACGGGACACTAATTTAAAGTGGTAGTCTTGATTTCCAATATGTCAATTCTTAATATGTTAATTCTGCCTGTAGTTTCAAATAATTCTCAGATTGTCTATCTTGTGTTTTATTCTAATTGCTGCTTAAGCTGATGCAAACCAAAAAACATTTATCTCCCCAGATTTCTCCTAACTTTCGAAGTGCATAATTATACGTAATGGTTTCCCATAGAAACATGCCACTATCTTTCCTACAGAGGTTGCAAATTTATAATGATGTTTCTAGAGTCACAAGCAGACCACTTATAAAATAAAAGGTTTGGAAGACAAAGCATATACAAAACAGTGGTTCCTCAGTATTCATTGTTAATTTGTTCTGGGAGGTACAATGAGTACTGAACAAATTTTTCCCATAAGGGGTAATGCAGTGAGTCACAAGGCAGCCGATACTGACCCGTTTTAGAAAAGGTTAGAAAAATAAAGAAAAAAATGTGTAGCATTTTTGTGGATGAACAAAAGGAAGACGACGAGATGAAAGAGGAAACAAGCCAGCTATCAAAAGGGAAGTAATCTGACCTCAGAAAATGCACATTCTTCAGGTCCAGGGATCTCTGCAGGGTAGTTTTAAAAAAAAAGTTAATATGGAAATCTTAATTATACCCTGTGCAAGAGGAACTTGCTTTTATTCACTCCAAGTCTTCATTAATCAAACTTATCCGATGTGCAAGAAGTTTAGCTGAATTTTTCTATGATGATGTAATGTATATCTATCATGTCCTTCCTTTCCACAGATGAGACCTGCTCTAGTCTCAAATCTTTTTATTTGCACTATTTTGCATTGTTTTAGCACAGCAGTTTAAGTGACTGAAAGCAACAGAGATAACATTTTGTGTGTATTACACACACTGTGTGAATAGATTGGGGCGTGTAAGCTGTTTCCAAACTTTGACCCAGTAACCGATAAAACCACGAAGGCTGAAAAAATGTAGCTCACCCTTATCCTGGATATTCAAGAGAATACTCAACTTGCTTTTGTTAACCTTTGGTCTCCTCCTAGGTCTAATGGTTAAGAGGAAATAAGTTGCTGATAAGCATTTCCTTGACTGCAAAAAAAGAAACCGAGTGATTTAAAGGTTTGATGTAAGTAGTTTTTGCCAATTAGTTTATTCCTGGGGCTGTAGTGATGACTCTGCCCCTAACAACTCCAAGGATATTAAGTTTATTGCTTTATTAAGATAAACAATGCATTGTGTTTTGTAACTTGGCCTTGATCTCAAAAGCTAAGTCTGGTTGGATGTATTTCTTGGAAAGGAGACCACCAGGAATTACCCATACTGTAGG